>NC_036259.1:6729494-7046435 GCF_002742605.1 Olea europaea var. sylvestris | reverse complement strand
AGATACGAAAATTTTCCTTGTACTAAGCCTTCCCAAGCCTCGATCCAACCCATTTCATAGCCCACCAAATTATGCTTATGCTTGGGTTAGGCTCCCATTCAGTCATAAGCCCATTTTTTTAAAATTCATTTTCAAACACACATTTTTTAGTAGAATAATATTATACGTAAATCGATATTTTTTCTTATTTTTTAACTATGCATTTGTCAAAATATCACTATTTCAAAACTTATTTTCTCCCAAATTAAAATGGAGTCTCTAACTGGGCTACATTGAATCAAGTGAATAGAACTCCGTTGGCGTTGAGCCTGGGCCACTTTGCCCAACACTTCTTTTTCTTCTCATATGATTTTTTATTTTTTATTTTTTATTTCTCCCGCGATATCAGTGAAGATTTTGGATTTGGGTTAGTCGCTAACAATTAAAAATGGATCAGACGATTGTTTCACTTTTTGTATCTTCAACACCAAACACCACTGTCCCACTGGGCGTGCCAAATTGTTTCGTGCAGGTTAGTTGCTAACAATTAAAAAGGGATCAGACGATTGTGTAAGGGACAAACCTCTTAAGACAAAGTCCCAAAAATGGGTGTTTTTATTGGCGATGATTTTACAATTGGAAAATAAAAACAGAATGCCTCCAAGGAGCGCAAGCACACGAGTTACTGAAAAAGAAGTGTTTAAATCTAAACTAAGAAATTTAAAATTACATATTCTCCGTTTGAGAGTGTTTGATTCGGGGTTCTTTGCTCTATGTCTTTTCTTCCTTTTATACTCCTTAGACGATCTCTTCGTGATTAACCGTTTAAAAAATTGCTTGATCGCTCTATAACTGCCCACTTTCCTCGTAGTGGCCAACTTGTCATGGAACTGTCTTCTCTAACTGCTGTCATTACTTTTTGTCGTTCAACCGTCTTCAATTGAATTCTTTGAATCTTGGAACGTGATAGGACTACCCAATAACTGCTTCATTAACTGCACTTTTGGGTAACCATAACATCTTATGTTTGCTAAAATGTTGGGCGACTCGAATGTTTGGAAGAGAGCAGGGTCACAGCTTTGGACGACTGCATAGCAATTCATTCGCTCAAATCTTGGGCGACTTGCAACCTTGGGCGATGGTATTACCGCGTTCATGGGCTTCCCTATTTGGGCATTTATCCTGCATTGCCTGATTGAGTCGTTCTTTGGGCTATTTGATTTTGGGGATCTTCCAATTGGACTTCATTCCTTGGGTTATTCGACTTGGGCTGAACTTTTTATGTGTCAACAGTTAGATAGATGTTTGTTAGGAACATATATTGTGGATCGATTGACATAATATTTTAATTGATAATTTTCTTTGAATAATAACTGAACACTTCTCATGTATTTATCGTAAAAAAAAATTGTAAACATAATTTGCAAATCCGTATGCTTCTCATGTATTTATCGTAAAAAAAAATTGTAACCATAATTTGTAAATCCGTATGCTTCTCATGTATTTATCGTAATTTTTATGATTCTCCCCCTCCCAAAATAAATAAATTGGTTAGCATCATTAGCAAAAATAACAAAATGACTTTCTGTATGGAAAGTGACGAACTTGATGAATCGATTATGTAGGGGTCTGTTAGCTACATCTGCACTCACATCCATGATGGGAAATGAGAAAAAGGGTTTACACCATGAATATAGTTGAGCCCGTGCATACATCCCCATATTTCATATAAGCACATGCTAAAAAAACATTAATTTGTCGAGAAAAATCATTCATACATATGTAAATATTCATAATGTGTTTGGTACGTTAAATAAAAAAAATACTAAAACAAGTCATATGACATGACTATTATTTCATTAATCCTACTTGATTGTGCCACGAATATTGCCAGATCATCACGAGATGTAATAATAACCTAGAAATTTTTCAAAAATTGTGGCCTTGAACTAATATGATATGTCGTAGAACTTGAAAATACACGAGTGGCAACAAAGGCATAACTTGTGCCATAATTTATGTATGGACTAAGTTTTTGTCGAATACTGAACTAATTGTGGCACATGACCCACAACATTCGTCCTATGAAGACCCAATATATATATATCTTCAAATTGACTTTTTCAATTTTTTTTTTTTATATAGTAATTTAACGTGAGCACCTTTTTAAGTCTGAGAAATAAGTTGGTACCGATCAATGTTTATTCATTATGTCGAAAAGTTAAATTATTAGAGAAGAATCGAATCTTGTCTTTAACATGCTTTCTTATATGTATTCTGAATATATTTTTCAATCAATCGTTCAGAATTTGCATAATTTCTCATAAATGGATGGTAACGAAATTTGAACCTCGATTTTTTGCATGACTTTAGTATGTATTAACTATCTTATTTAAAAGTTCAAACTTTTAGAGTAACGGATAGAAGTTTAAATTTGTCTTAGATTATGTAACTCATGTTTGGTTTAACTTAAAATTAATTTTTTTTAGTAAATTTTGATAAAAATTGATAAAATGTTGATTGAAAAATTGATAAAAGTAGTGAGTCCCAATAAATATGATTGAAAAAGAATTTAAAGAAAAATGAGTTGTAATAATGGCGACAAAGAGAGGGCTTATAGAGGTTAACACTGGGTTATAATTGATATGATTACACTTTCAAATTAATTTAAGTCGTGATCACCTTTTTAGTAGTCAAGATATGATAATTGTACCTATTTCTGAATAATGCTATTTGTACATATAAAGTTACATAATGATTTATGCATAAATGATGTATCAAAAAGAGAGTAAGAATTTATTTATTTATTTATTTTTAATTTGATTGAAGAAATATTGACACAATCATTTCTCACAACATCATATCCATATTTGATGTCCATTATTTGACAAAAACATAATTTTGAATAATGAATTTTTGAAGAATGGGTATTTTAAATATAAAAAAAATTAAATTTATGTGTAAAATATTTTATTGTATGAATGTATACTAAAAAATCGATATATAGAATAAAGAGTTTTGAAATAATAGTTATCAAACATGTGCCATATGTACATAAACCATTATGTACATGCAGTACAACTGTATCAGAAATGATATTAGGGTTTTTTAGACTAATGCTTAATTGTTTAATTGATTGATTGTAGGTTGGTGTTTGGAATAGAGAGAAAAGAAGGAGAGAACTCTCATAGTGAATAAAAATTTTGAATTTTCAATTCATGACTTCCGACTAATAAAATAAAACCTTACCAATTTAAAGGAAAATAAGAAATACACAATTTTGTTGCATGAACTTTATGTAAACGGAACAATTAAAAGCATAATTTTATTTAAAAGAAAAAAAATATATTTTTCCTACTAAAGTTTAAAGACAATGAATAGCATAGTACTACACTCAGAGATATAACACATAAGTAAAAGAAGATCAAGATTCACTTGGGAGAAGCTTAGAAAATTAATATGTTTCTCTCTTGTGAATTATTGTTTCCTAAAACATTCAATTGCAATAAAATATTAATTTTGGGTCACTGTCAGTGATGTCTTCAAGAAATAACTGAAGATCATTCAACGAATAAAATTATAAAAAATAGTGAATCAGTTGACTGCTACTCGATCATCCCAACCAACGTGCCATGCGTCTTCATCAGCAGAAGCTCCATAAGGGGATATCAATGTCTTCATAAGAATCTTCCATGATTAATGGATCAAAGAATGCTCCATTGAGGATATCTGTGTACTTGGGGGAATCAAAGTTGTACCATGAGGTCATTATAGGTTCATCTGCAACATAGGGTACCGTGTAATCATTGATCAATGGTGGTGCTAGTGAGACATCATCATCTTCAATGAGGCTGCAGACAGGTGATGAAGAAGATAAAGTTGGAGATGGGGTGGCAGGTGGTGGCGCTGAGGCTGATGATGTGGAAGAGACGGGCGGTCCCGGCAGAGGAAAACCACCATTAGCGGCGGAGGCTGCCACCCTTTGGATGGACTTAGGGGACATGATGGTATCAGGGTTGAAGTTTTGCGATTTGGATATTGGGAAGTTAAAATTGGCTGAAGTTCCCTTAAGGCATAAAAGTGCAGCATCATATGCCCTGGCAGCTGCCTCTGGTGTTGAATATGAACCCAACCATATTCTTGTCTTTTGGTTTGGTGCCCTTATTTCTGACACCCAAGATCCCCAGCTTCTCATTCTAACTCCCTTGTACTTCTTTTTGCATAACGAAGACGAGGGCGACGGCGACGGCGACAAAACTTCTTTGGCCACCCCTGATTGGATATTTTGGTCTTTCTTCACCATTCTTGGATACCTAGAAGAATCAATATTTGTGTCGTCTCACAATGTCCTAGACTCAACTCTTGTGTTACTTGAATTGCAATTGGACCCCAAGTCTTGAATCTGAGGGACCTTTCCAAGTGAATATGGGATGACTTAAAATGGGTGAAAAATCAATGAAGGGTTTCTCTTTTTTCGTATATCTAATAAGGATAATGCAATTGGGAAGTGATTGTGTAGGAGAAAAGATTGATATTTATAGATCCCCTTTTGGGGTTTGATGTGAAGAACAGATCTATTTGGTCAAGGATAGTAAAGTCTTCATGTAACATCAAATGGGTGACATATATTTTTAAACAAATTAATTAAATAAAGTATACCAATGACTTTTCTGGCCCATGGTAAAAACACCCCATTGCACCTAGCTATTGTAACTTCTAATGCTTTTTGATAGATTTAGCCACCATTTGAGATTCATTTTTGGGCAAAGTGTGTCTTAGAATGGTGATTTTTTTAAGAATGCATGGTTAGAAAACAAAGAAAATTTTTGGGTTTATGCGTACAATTATTTATGGAAGAATCTATAATTAAAAATGAGTTTAAAAAAAAAAAAAAAAAGAGCTCAAACAAGAGCTTAAAATAGGAACTCTGGATCATTTTTCGACGCTCAATTTCATTTTTTTTTTTTTTTTGTTACATTTACTTCAAGATATCATGAGTTGATACGTATTTTCATTTTAACATTTTAATGTCTCAAACTCGAGGACAAAACATAGTTAATTTGACCTAGAGAATATAATCTTTATGACCAAGTTGAAGAGAAATATGAAGGTTCTCCTTCGTTTCCTCACCAATTATGCTTGAGTACAGCTGAGAAGTGTCAAGTTTTTCAAAAACTACCCCATCACACATGTGCTAAGTATAGGTACATTTAGCAGTCCGTATTGCATAAATCAGCAATGAAACTTTAATTAATATATTTTCTCAATATTCATTCTTGACTAACTCCACAAGTCACTTCCATTGACACACAGAAAATGTAATTTAGAGTAAAATTTGAATTCTTGACCTTAGGCTTAGGGCCACTGATCAGTCTTTTGACCACATGGGTTTTTAATTTAGCTATTCATAAATAAAATATGAACGATTGGAAATTCAAGAAGTTCAAAGGAGCATCCCATTTTGCGTAAAGCTTAAATGGGTAATTAGATTTCAAGATTAATATTCTTGAAAGCTCAAAAATCAGTATCGCTTTAGAGCACAATAAGCTAAAACTACTAGTTTGATGGGTCTAATTAAGTCTCGATTAAAAATAAAGTCAAAATCAATATTTAATTTTAATCACATATTTCATAAAATCGCCAACTTTTAAATCTTATATTTCATCAATTTTTGTCAAAATTTACTAAAATTTTTATTTTTAATCTCCACCGAGCAAGGGCTGAAGCTCAAAATATAGTCAAATTTTAAGGTCATGTTCTCGGAGGTTAGGTTATGTACTTTTATTATAGGTGCATATCCATGTCTTTTAAAATGGAATATATGAAAATAATTTTACACGCAAAATTCAAAAATTTTTCGTACTTTTTAATCGATAGTTCACTTAAAAATTATTATTTAAAATTTTTTTTTTCGAAAAAACGGATCTCATACATAGTGATAGTAATCTCTCTCTACACCTATGTGTGTGTATAATATATGGGAATATAATAATGCATGCTAGAAAGTGAAAAATAAGGATTCTATGAAATGCAACTTCCAGGATTCTGCTGGATGCTTACGGGAGTGTGCTTCTCTCAGAATAATCCATACCAAAAGTAATCAAGAAAACAAAAATAAGTACGCGCTTAGTATTAATTATAAGCAGAAAAAGGAAAAGAAAAACAGCTGGTGCTTCTCTGTCTTGCATGTATCTCTCAAAACGCGTTATATATATGTGCATCTGATGGAATTGAATAAAGAATGTGCAGAAATGCAACCGCTTGATGGACTAAAAGCTGACGCCTACACGATTTGACTTTTGCTCTCCAAATTTTCTTCGTATTGAGATGAATTCACTTGGCTAATTGGCAAAAACGTTCCTACCTTTCAAAGTAATTGTGTAAAACGTTCCTATTTTTTATTTTTTTTGACATTTTTGTCCTTATTTCCACCTTTTATTGCGCAAAATGTCTTTTTCATCCATTTTTCAATAAAATGACGATTTTACCCCCGATTCAAATAAAACAAAAATAAAACAAAACAAAAAATAAATGACTAATTGCAATCACAAATCTAATTTTTTCAAAATATTATAGCTTAGTCCTAAATTCTCCTCCACCACCACTTTCACAACTCTATCAAGCTTCCGCCACAATGCTGTAATTTCGACAAACAAGTGTTGTAATTTATGCAATTGAGCGATTACCCAATGCTTTTTGACCTTGAATTTCATTTCCCCCCATGTTGATTTGTGTATTGAATCACATTTGCCCCATGAATTGATGGAGGAAAACCTCCTCCACGCGGGCAAGTTGTTCTTGAGGCCAAATAAAAAATTACTTCGTCTGATTGGTAAATTGCAACAATTGATTCAGTAACCATGGCCGTTTCACCTTGAATTGTGTGCTGGTTGGAGCAATTGATTAATTGTAGATGTGAAAGAAAATCAATCAAAAGGGAATCGGGCTGGTTGAAGCGCGAGTTCCTTTCCCCTAAGTAAACTGTCATTTCTAGGCCAAATTGGGGACGACCCATATGTTCATTGGATGCACCATGAAGAGTAGGTGCTTGTATTGGTGGTCCGCAATCATGGGTCCCACCACCGTCGTCGAAAAATTCGTCTGAAAATTGCACAGTCGCTGTGTTCGAAGATGAGCCTGCTGGTTTTGATTCTATGTGTTTATGGATGATTGGTGACCATAGAAAGGGACGTCTTAATGTGTATAATTCACTGGAATGTTGGGCATGACATGGGTGTTGTCGAAATTGGAGATTTTGGCTTGATTTTGTCAGAATCGAAGTTGTATAGTCACTGTGTTTTGGCTTGATTTTTCGGCGAATTCAGATGGGTTTGAGGTAGGGGAGAGTGAGGTGAGGCTGGTGGTGGTGGAGTCCGATAGGAGTGGTGGCCGGAAGGTGGCAAGGTTATGAAAGTGGTGGTGGAGGAGAATTGAAGATTAAGTTGTGATGTTTTGAAAAATTTAGTATTGTGATTGCAATTAGTTATTTACTTTTTGTTTTATTTGAATCGGGAGTAAAATCGTCATTTTATTGGAAAAATTGGTGAAAATGACAATTTGCATAATGAAATGTGGAAATAGGGGCAAAAATGTCAAAAAATGAAATGTATGTACATAATTACCTTGAAAGGTAAAGACGTTTTATGCCAATTACCCAATTCACTTATGGTTAGGTACAACTAAAAGATAATCACTTTTTGCTTTGGGAAAAGCTATTATACACACAAATGAACATGTTGACTAACATGCATCTTTTGGAACAAAATTCCTTGAGTGATCCTCTACATACCGACAACATTTTTACGGAATGGCCACAAAATACTCACAAGGGGGTGGTTGGGTGATTTTTTTTTTTGCATTTTTTTATTACACCATGGGATCCATCCATATGAGTGTCTGGAGAAATTCTGTGAGGAAAATTTTTGTACAAACAGTATTTTTGAAATTCCTTTCCGACGTGGGGCAATGAGTTCACGTATGGAGTAAGGTATTGACTGGCTTGAGATGCCCACCGTAGCGCTATTCAGACACGAACCGACACATATATACAACCTTACATGAAAAGATCATGGAAACGATCAAATTAGAGTTGTTCATAGATTCTGCAACTGCCTATTTTATGATGTGAACAAATTATAAAAATTTAATGCAGCATAGGACTACTCGATCTAGAGCCGATTCACTTTTACACCTTTATATGAAAAGATCGTGCAACAATCAATTTGAGGTGTGCATCTTTCACTTTTGACTAGATGTTGATCATTGTTGCAAGGGCATTCCTATTAAAGCCTATATTGACCAAATCAAGCAAGGTGATATTAGTCTTAAAAAGGTCTATCGATGGTGTGTAAGTTTAATCAAATGCCTAACACGTGAAGTTTTTAAACTAGGTATCTTGAAACTTAAATTTGAAAATTTTATTTGATCTTTGAACTACTTTACCTAGAAAATTAGATTACTAAAGACGGAGCTCATGTTTTCCGTAAATTCAAAGTTGAAAAAAAAATTAAATTAAAATCAATAATGAATTTTAACCACACATTTCATGGTATTCATGTTTTTCAATAATATATTTCATTAACTTTTGTCAAAACTCTAAAAATTTGATTTTAATCTACACCAAACAGGGATGTAATAAATAAAGTTTAATTTCAACAACTTCTAATTCAATGAGACTTAGCCCCTGTCTGTTTTATATAAAAATCAGATATTTATTAGAGTTCGATAAAAGTTGATGAATGGCGTGATTAAAAAATTATGAATTTCATAAATTGTGCAATAAGAATTAATTATTGATTTTCATTTAAATTTCAAACTATCATTTTAGTTCAACCACACGCTGAATTAAACTTTTTCAAACAAGTTGTCTGAAATGCCGCCACCTTCGACCTCAATCCTAGCTAAGCTTTCCCCTATATTATGTTTTGATGAGATAATATCAGATAACAAAAGTAGCTATGTTTGCTTCTATTTTTGGTGTAAAACGAGCAAACAATCTCTCTATACCAACATTTTGAATCTTATCGTTTTAGTGTGTTGCTAATACTGTTTTACTTTAAGAATATCGGAAAGGTGAATGTCCAGCTAATCCTGGTGGTCCAGGTCTTGTTCAAATGTTCTTTTCTAGATGTCAGATAGTTCTATGATCTGCTTTAGGAAGTTCTTTTGTCACTTTAAGCTCTCATTGCATCAAGAAATCGATCAATGCTTTGTGCTTCTTCAAATATCAAAACCGTCATTTCTGCTTTCAGGGATCAATATCTGTTAGCATGTCTATATATCAAACACTCTTCTGTTTCATCTGTACTCATCTCACGTCAGGTGAGAAGGATGCCAATGTAGCCAAAAGAATCATTGATGTCCAAGAAATACATAGACGGACGCACTTTAATTCACTTTCTAGTTTTGGACTTCCTAAAAGCATCCATGACCATGAGTAAGTATACGGAGTTCTACCCATTTAGACGAGGTATTTGAGGAGAAACTTGGATACTTATAGTTTGCAAATAATAGCAACGTGGGGGAGATGATTTGATATCTGCTACATGCTAAAGGCAGCAATTGGTGGAGGGAAATGATATAAATTTTATAAATAATCTGTCATGAATGTCAAATAAAATTAAGAACTAAAAGAGTTCAAATTTCACCAATGATTCTTGACCATTACCTGATCATTGGTTCTCTGATTCCATGCTTTAGTTGATTCTAGATTTTGAGAGTCTTCTAGAATGTTGTTTAATTTCATATTCTAATAAATCGATAAAGGCTGTTTTCTCCGACTGATATATTGAATTTTTTTGAAAGCTCATCCTTTATTATAGTGATGTCTTTGTTCCAGCTTTCCACTAAAATGGAAGCTTCATTTTCGAATATGGGATTTGAATTAGATTTCTTCTATTTTCACCTAAATTTGTTTATATGCGTTATACTGAACCTATGCTAGTGGATAGTAGACTTGTAATGGTGTTAAGGAAATTTTATAGAGGTATGATTTTAAATTCCAAGTGCTGATATTTGAAGGATCACCTCCAATTTTCTTATTTATAGCTCCACTTGAAATCACTTTTATTGGAATAAACGTCCATTTCATTACTAGATTTTCTGTAACTTTTTTTTATCTAACTGCAGGAAGATAATCTGGCTTGGGGATCTAAATTATCGTATTAATTTGTCATATGAGAAAACAAGAGAGCTAATTTTGAAGGAGGACTGGGCTAAGTTAGGTGAGCATGATCAGGTGATTTTTTATTTATCTTGATCTTATTACTTTCCTAAGGTAGATTGAAATATCAAAAGTAAAGTCTTGTTATGTGCTATGTGTTTTTTTCTCTGCTAGTCAATTTATTTTCTAGATCTAGCTGAGGCAACTCATGCATGTATATGCACATAAATATTTTTTAGAGGAATACAACAAAATCGGGGAAAAACAGTAATAAGCCAAAAGGTGTCGAACTGAAATGTACTTTTGGCTTATACTTTGATTTGATTAGTATTTGTATAAAGAAAAAAACAGTTCATATGTTATTTTTCATATTTTCAAATTGATGTTGACACCTTTCTCTTTTGGCAGCTCATCAGAGAGCTTACGAAAGGTCGGGCATTTTATGGATGGTCTGAAGGTACTTTGAACTTTGCTCCAACTTACAAATATCAGACAAATTCAGATACATACTGTGGGGAGGATTCAAGGACTGGGAGGCGCACTCCAGCATGGTATATATGTAGAACTTTTGCTTATTGTGGTCTTGACACTTCCACTGAAATATATCCTTTTTTTTTTTTTTTTTTAAAGATGCAAGAACTATTCTCTGAAAATACATCCATAGAGATTTTTTTATTTTTTATTTTTTGTCTATGTTCTCTTTCTATTTTGTCGACTAGTCTTGAGCCTGATAGAACTAATCGTAGTAGCATTGCTTATCTGTTTGTTTCTTTGATTTTGTTGTACCTCTTACTAAATCTACATTTCCTCTTAATTTTGCTTCACTTATTTAAGTTTTGGGTCTTTGCACAACTGTATCTTATCAGCATATTATTTTAGACTAACATGGCATGAACTAGTTTGGATGTTTTAGAAATTACTTGCCGTATATAGAATATTGATCCCTATTATTCTTTAAAAACTTTGCTTTTTCTATATGTACATTTATATGTATGTACATGTACATTTGGAGACTGAGAATTGTCTTCTTCAAGAGACAATAGTATTTTTTTCAGTAGTAAAAGAAACCAATATTTTTGTAAGACATGAGAGGCTTATTCTAGAGGCATGGACTTTGGAAGAAAAGAGTAATTCTTAAAAGTTACCACTGATTTTTTGAAGACATGGGAGCCATATATGGGCATGGATTTCAGAAGAATAGTATAGTTCTCAAGATTATCTGTATTATGTAAATATTAATATTCATGTGCATGACCCCTGTGTGAATATTCCAAATATGCAAGAATATTTCAAAAGAATGGTTAGATATACAAATCTTTAGTAATTTTTCTATCATTCACTGTCATTTGCTACTGGCAGCATGCAGGTTTGACTAATACATAGATAATCATTTATAAGTACTGTATATCAGTTGTACTCATCACATGAAGATACATGTTTCATGTCTTTTACCTTTTATGTGAAAATCCATCTCTTTATTCATGTAGTTTTAGTGAAGAGTGTCTTGTAACTACCTTAATTTACTGAATTGGTATGTTCGTCATAATCATACCTTAAACTTGCATTTCTACTTACTGTCCAGGTGTGATCGCATTCTTTCTTTTGGGAAGGGAATGAAGCTACTAAGCTATACGAGAAGTGAACTTAGGCTATCTAATCGTCGACCTGTGACTGCCTCTTTTATGGTGGAAGTTGAAATATTTTCTCCAAGGAAGTTACAACGGGCACTCATTTTCACTGATGCAGAAATTGCAGAAGAAGACATTGAATTAGATGGAAATTGGTCGTGATTTGAGCTGGTGTACTTAGTATGGGTGAGTACTGTTTGCTGTGCGATATGACGTCAGACAAAAAAAAATCATAGCATGTTTGTAAGGTGAATTAGATAGCATTAAACAGTATGAAGAAAGAAAAAATAAGCTAAAATGTTATTCGTTGTGTTTTCTAGTTGGTGATTATCAAGTGTAGCCGATGATCATTTAGAATCAAGCCCTGAAATTGAAGATAAGTCTTAGTTGGCTTTTGTGCATCACTATTACTTAACTACTCTTCGGAATATTTGTATTCTGCATTTTTTCGGCAGCTATAGAAATGTTAACTTGTGAAAAATGCAAGTGAGAGCATTCAGAGAAGGACAAAGAGATAAGAGAGCATCCATGACATTATGGAGCTCTCGGGGTCGTTTTCTATTGGTTTTCATTGACAGTGATTGAGATTGACAGTGATTGAGCTTGTACATGAAATGGTTAGTTTGTCAATGCCTTTGCTGTAAATTCTTATTTTCCTTCCATTTTCGCTTGAAAGGTATTATTGATTGAAGGCATTTTGGATAGCAACTAATGGGCCATTTTCTTTTCTTTTTTTAAATTATTAAATCAGTAGTTTTCTATTGAAATTACAGGAGGAGCTCAAATGAGAGATGTTAAAGATTTAGAAGTATTTTCCTTATTTTTTTGTATAATGACTTTCGTATTACTTTGATATTTTAGTAATAATATTTTTTTTTATTTATTTAAATAAGTACAGTTTAGTTTTTCTACTCTTTCTGAAAAATCTCTTTAATTCATAATTTGTAATAGAGAAAAACAAAAGGCTATGTGTTTCTTTCATAATATTGTGGTTATCAAACATATAAGCAAGAAGAACTTAGGTCCGTAGTGAATTTTTTTTCTTCTTCTACTATAAGAAATATTTGCGATTTAAATCCAGAGTTGCTTTAACATTTAAGATCAATGAACTCGCCCAATCATTTAACGCATATAGTGTTGTGTACTTTCTCTCGTAAAATTTGCCTAATCAAAACACGAATAATCGAGATATCACATTTTAGTAAAAACTATGCAAGCGAACATGCATGTTTCTATGTACTTTCCACTTTGGGTTTTGGCCACAACCTTAAAAGTACTCAAGTTACTGGTCGAAATAAATTACCAGGTATCTCTTTGTAACTATTTATATACTAAGGTAGCTTTTATTGGTAATAGTTAGGACATTTTCCATATAGAAGAGAACCAACCTAACATAGTTAACAAATACTATAGATGACAGAAAGTTACATTTTAGAATAATGCTATTAGCATTATTAGTATTGGAACACCAGTTCAAGTGTCATAATGTGATGTGTTAAATAAAATACGAAATTATGTGATTCATTTAATTGTACATATCATTTAATGCCGCTTAGGTCAATATTGTAACATCAATGGTGCTAAATAACATAATTAGGGGTGGACGTGGTTCCATTTGATTCTAATTTCAAGAAAATTGAATCGAACCATGAACCAATGTTTTTTTCTGATAATGAAACCAAATGTTTAACAATCCATGTTCACCTTTTCCATGTATGTAATGTTTGTGATCATTAATAAGCGAGTCATTCATTTATAGTAGTGTTGCACTTGCCCATACGTTCCTGTTGAGAAGTTAAAGTATCACACTAACTAGTCCACTAAATTTTACTTTGAGAGAAAGTATCGACCTAAGGATGTATTCTGATTTTTGCCTGAACATTTTATTTTGTAGCATTCTCGCTCTAACTGCAAACAAATTGTGTATTTAACTTTCCTTTTTTTTTTTTTTTGGTTGCGAAAACTCCTTTTTTGAGCATTAAAATTGCTCTATTACATATTCAGTTAATCTAAGGCTCACTTCTTTTTCCTGGATCATTGATGCAGTCATTAAAACTTTAGTTTCCTAAGATCCTATTTGTATATTGTGAGAATTTTGAGGCCATTTCACAAAATTATGTGCCAGTAATTAAATTAATAAAACAGAAATTAGTTGGGAGACATTATTAAATTTATTTGGATTAAATGGACCTAAATTTAATAGTTTGGAACTGTCGGTTGATGTGATTCCTGTGTTAGTCATTACTTCATACCGTGGACTATTAATGGGCTTTCAAAATTTGTTCTTTCCCCTTAACTAAATCAAACTAGTTCCAGATAGTGAAGGCCGGGTCAGTTTGTGATAACAGAGATCCGTCGTTAATGGGCTTCTTAAATTGTAGAGAGTGAAACCGATGTATCACATATTCATATTTCAGGCATTTAAAGATCAAAATGCAAAAATCATGTAGAAAAGTTTTTTAGTCAGAATTCAGGTATTAATTTAATTATTAATATTAATATAAAATAATTCAACCCTATTTCAATTCATCCCAATTTTATTCTAAACCCTAGATTAAGATTTGTCTCTCCTCTCACCATTCGCCATCACCGGCGCCGCTGCAAGAAGACTAGCGCCGTTGCAAGAGAGTGGCGCGACAACGACCTAAGCTGCATCGTCCACAAGATGTTCCCATGAACATCGCTGCTGTGAGGATCTCCACCCAAGATGCGCCATGTGGAGATGTTGATGGTGTTGGTGGCGATGGACGATGGTGGTGGTGTTGACGGTATTGGTGACAGTTTTTTAGGTCGAAGATGTGTGGCAACAGTTTTGCAGGTGAGGTGTTGATGTCTGCGCCGCCGCTTTTCCTATGCAAAGAAGATGTGCTGCGTCGCTGCTTGTGGTAGTATGTGTTGTGGTGTTGCTAGTACTGTGTGTGGTACCTCTAGTAGTGTTGGTGCTATAGTGGTGATGGTGGTAACGGAGCGGTGGTGGGGTAGTGCCTAGTGGTGATGCTGGTGGTTTTTTTTTGTTGGAGCGTTGGTGGTGGTCGTGTTTTGGTTTTGTCGAGGGAATTGTGTGGTTATTGTTGGTAGTGGAACTGGTAGTGTTGGCGGCGAGACGGTGGTCGGTGGCGATGACGGGGTGAGGATGGTGGAAAGTGGCGGTGGTGGCAGTGGAGGTGGTGGTATGTAATGTGACCAACTATTTGCCCTGTGGTTGACTATTTGATTACCTGTAACCTTAAAATTTGACAATTGTCACCAACAAATCCGAAAATATGTGATTGATAGATAAACTGTGTAATATCCCGACATTTCGTAGAATAGAATTTAATTTATGTATACTATATTTTAATATTTTGAAAGTTTAGGGACTAAAGTGTAGATAAAGTAAAATTTAACTCTATTTGGATTAAAATGTAGATAGTGTCGGAGCAATAATAAGTAAATGAATATTAGGCTCATTGGAAGATCGTAATTAATTATGCATATTAAGTTTCAGAAAAAGTTAATTTGGACTATCAAAGTCTAAGTTATTGAGGTCGAAAAATATAGAATTAAATATTATTATTAGTATTATTATTTTAATTGAGTATGTAATGAATTTAAAAGTTTCATGGGTGACATGCTACATTTTTGGTAGGTAATAGGTTAGTGATTGCTTTGTTTATTAAATATAGTTAGAGAGAGAGAGAGAGAGAGAGAGAGAGAGAGAAGAAGGGAAGCTACGTGTATGAGAGAGAGTAGCTTTGTTGTTTTCCTTTCAATTTGTTTAAAAAAGTGCCACATGTAAAGAAGGTATTTGTTCAGTGATATAGTTGGTTGGCAAGACCTAGTCAAACATTTTGTTTCAATTACAATTTCCCCAACTTCATCCAATTATCTACTATCTCTTACATGTTTTCTCACACCACACCTTACTAGTTAGGGTACTAGTACCTATGTAGATAAATAAATCATACGGAAAACAGAGGGGGGGAGGGGGGGGGGACACAAAAATATTTGTGCACAGCTCATAGTAACATAAGATACAAAAGAAGAAAAGAAAAGAAGGGAACGTGATTCTTTGTCTTCCAAAAATTCAAAGCAGTTTAACAAGGTAGGATATGAGATGCAGCGTTTTTATGTCCCATCTAATTATTTTTTACATGTTGATGAATTTTCGTGCTCGTGAAAGTTAAAGTTATTATATGAAATGCTATGATATGAATGATATGGCCATTTTGGCACAATGAAATGATATGATATGTGCTCTTATCGGATTTCAAAAAATATGCGATGGTATGATATTTTGACACATGTTTTAAAAATTATTATTCGGGATTGCACCATTAAATCTGATATCCTACCGAGCATTCCTATTTACTAACCATTTTCCTTACGCCTCACATGTTAGATTGGGTCGTATCGGAGCGTGGTGATTCAATGGTGTGATTGTGCCTCATTTCACTGGACAAAAATATAAAGAATTTGGCACGTAACTTTATTTCTTTGCCATAGACATTTATTCACAACTAAATTATCGTTTATGTTTATTTGTTACATGGATATTTATTTTAAATTGTGCTTTTATTTAAAAGTTTGAATTCAAAAGTGTTTGATTTCCTTAGTGTGTTATTTTACCTTAATTTCCGTGATTTCAAGAAGAAAAATTGGGAATATTGATTCAGAATATTATCTTTGTGTCACTGCTTGAGGGAGCATTAAATAATATAGTTTACGTGTAAATGTTATTTTACTTTAAATAAAGTTGGAATTAAATATTATTTTATCCATCAATCTCACTGAACATGTTCTTACTGTTAAGGTAATAAATGTTGATAGGCTGCCCCATAACCTGGTGATGTAGGGTGGGAATTTCTTTAATAAAATAAGACAAATTTGATAGTATTTTCACCATTTGGGGCCGTGTCCACATATTGAAGAAAGAGGAAACAATATTATGCTTGAATTGGAATTATGATTATCCTATAATTCATTACTACAAATGTACATGGGTGCGTACAAAGTCAATGATAATTATTCCATACGTGTAAAAAGTGTTTCTCTCTCAAATTTTTAAATTGCAGACTAATTTTATGTGCCCTTTTTCTAATGTACACGTGAAAGATATGTCATAGAAAAATATTCTTTCTAGAAATTAATATATATTTCTTTTTCTACAAATTTAAGTAAATTACCTTTCATAATTTTATATTTTATGGCATGCCACATTGTTCTAAAAAAATAAATAATAATAAATGAAAATTTGGTAACGATTCAAGCCTTTAAAAGTTTTGGGTTGTTAAAAACTGTGACCTATAATTTTTTCATTTGTGATCAATTAAATAAACCATGACCTATAAATTTTTTATCTGTGATCTCGAAATAATCTGTGACCAATTAATTTGATAATACATGACCGATAAATAAGTTTGTGACTTATAATTATGAACCTATGACCAATAATGGTATAAATGTGACCTTATTATTTTTAATTAATAAAATATATGTAGGCCCTGTTTGAGCTCCATTATTTCTTCATTAAAATGAAAAATATGATCATTATCCATCACATCAAACCACCATATTTGACTTTTTATCTCTTGTGTGGGACATATAATGACTATAATTTTCATTCTCATTTTTACAATAATGTGGCTCAAATGGGGGTTTAATTAAAAAATGAAAACATGATTTTGGTATTTTCAAAACTTTAGACATGAGAATTGAATTGTCAATACTTAATACCTTAATTGTGAATTTTTCCCTATTCAGTCCTATTGAGAAAATTAGGCCCAATACCCTAAAATATTAACTAATTTGATTAATACCCTAATAACTAAATAAATAATTTAAGAGCATAATTAATACGTATAAAACCTCCAAAACCCCCAGTATATCTTTCATCATCAGATTGCTGCAGCAAAGAATTAGAAGCCACCACATTATAGTCAAATTCTGCATACTCTCTACCTCATTTCTCTCTATTACTGTACGAGAAAGTGAAGAAGATGTTCAAGAGAAAGAATGGTACGCAATTGCCAAGATTTATGGGATAAAATGTTGGTTTTTCGTTTTGTTGTACAGAACAGATTTTCCATAAATGACTTGCTAAACAGTAAAAACAGAATATTATTTCCAGAAAATGAATTGCACAGAATAAAAATGAAGCATAAAGAAGTCCAGAATTCGGAATGAGGATGATCGAGGCGAGAACTAGGCTCTCTGTCCTTAAGACATTTTTACCCCGTCACACGGTGCTTACGGTATGTGGTAAAGCGTCTCCCAAGATACAACGATCAGATACTTGCAGAAGCAACACCTCAACTGCAAGACAACGAACCAGAACGGAAGTACTCTCTGTAGACTATTGCAGAAAAGAAGAGTATGTATCCAGAATGATTTCGTGATGTTTCTGTGTTTTATTAAAATTGAAAGCCTGAGGACCATTCAAATAAAGGAGAGAGTTGACGGTTGAGCAGTTTCCATCCACCACTCACGCCCACTTAACGCACAGTTTTAGCAAACTGATAGGTCGGTTAATAAACTATCAAAGGGAGGGAATTAATTGAATTTAAAAAAAAAGAAAATTTTAAATTAATATTAACATAGGCCCACACCCACACCCACACCCACGCCCCAACCCGACCCGCCCGGCCGATCGGACGGACAGCGGGGGTGGCGCGCGCGCGTGTGGCCTTTGGATTAGTCTAGACATTGTCTAAGACTCCCCCCTTTCAAAGACTATTGGTACCCCTTGGGGTCCAAACCTATATCTAAACTTGAAGTTTATTAAGTGGTTCAAGGTTGTGTTTGTAACCTATGTGGGATTGGAACATTTTTCCAATTCTTTCCCATTTATTCCTCTTATTTATTGTCCAACTTTCAACCATAAATTCTCATTCATATTGAAGTGGTTTTTCACAATTAAATATTCTACACTCATCTGCTCGGAACGTAGAATTTAATTGAACATTAATTTCAATACATCGAACATCGGGTCCCACTTAAAATTGTGGTCAAAGTTGACCCAATTGACCCACCACTTTCAACAATCCCCCACATGAATGAAAATTATCATGACTATGCAATGCAGACACGAACAGAGAGTACAGGTGAAAGACTTATTGCATCAGGAGAGGTAGCTTTTAGCTTTGAACCTGCCTTAGTGGAATACTATCGAGTTTACTTGGCTAATCAGTGAACTGATGTCTTGAATTGTTCAGCCGTTGGTGTAAACCAAGGCAACAGTATCCACACAAAATAACCTTTCTATTCAATTCTTAGGTTTTCATAGTTGTGTTCATTTTGGCCCTGAACAATTCTTGGGATTCATAAGTGCTTTAGGGAATTTTAAGCCCCAAATTCTCATAGGAGCGGCTCCACTTCACACTTATATAGATGATCTCCTATTAAGAGTATTCTGCTATACCCCACTTGGTTTATCCAAGTTATAGGAATCATTAAAAGTTACAACTTAGCCTTTTACTTTCTGCAAACAGCACTTTTTATAAAGGGATGGTTAGGTGCTTAACTGAGTCTTAATAACTTAGTTGTCTCATTGAACCAAGATCTTGGGATCTCTAGTCAACAAGGTTGGGTTACCATCATTAAGATTCATGCATGTTCGGCTTTAATCCCATTCCCTTTGATAGATAATATACTTGATCTCTTGGTAGACCTTTTGTAAGCCGACCGCGAGATTCTCCTTTGATTTCACATAATCAATGGAGATAATACCATTTGAGATCAACTGCTTTATGGTATTATGTCTATGACGTATATGTCTAGACTTACCATTATACATGCAATTTTGTGCCCTTGCAATAGCAGACTAATTGTCATAGTGAATACTAATTGCAGGCACCGGCTTAGGCCAACAAGGGATATCCTCTAAGAAGTTACGAAGCCATTCTGCTTCTTCTCCAGCTTTATCTAATACAATAAACTTCGATTCCATTGTTGATCGAGCAATGCAAGTTTGCTTTGAGGATTTCCAAGACACTGTCGCACCACCAAGTGTAAATATATAACCACTTGTGGATTTAGAATCTTTCATATCAGATATCAAATTTGCATCACAATATCCTTCTAATACTGCTGGATATCTCATATAATGTAATCCAAATCTTAGGGTATGTTTTAAGTATCTAAGTACCCTATTCAATGCCTTCCAGTGATCATTGCTTGGATTACATGTGAACCTACTCAATTTATTAACCGCGAACGCAATGTCAGGACGTGTGCAGTTCATTAAATACATCAGACTTCAATAACCTGAGAATATCTTAATTGATGTACAGGTTCACTTCTATTTTTCCTGAGAATATCTTAATTGATGCACAGGTTCACTTTTATTTTTTGCTAAGTGTAGACTCGTGTCTACTGGAGTTTTGACTGGACTTTCATCAAAGACTCCAAATCTCTTTAGAACAGACTCAACATAATGAGATTGTGAAAGAACGAGGCCATCTGGTGTTTTAGAAATTTTAATTCCAAGAATTACATCTGCTACACCCATGTCCTTCATGTCAAAATGTTTTGTTAGCATTTTCTTAGTGGAGACAATGATATCATAATTGCTACCCAGATATTAGCATATCATCCACATATAAAAATACTAAGACATATGCTGTCGGTGTAATCTTATTATACATACATTTATCACACTCGTTAATCTTAAAACCATTTGACAGCATTGTTTTGTCAAACTTTTGGTGCCACTACTTTGGCACTTGTTTTAGTCCATATAAAGATTTAACGAGTCTGCAAACCATTTTCTCTTGTTCATGAGCGACAAATCCTTCAGGTTGCTTCATGTATATTTCTTCTTCCAACTCACCATTTAGAAAAGCTGTTTTAACATCCATTTGATGAATTTTGAGATTATGTATCGCAGTAATTGCAATAAGGATTCTTATCGAAGTAATCCTCGTTATTGGTGAGTAAGTATCAAAGAAATCAAGACCTTCCTTTTGTCTATATCCTTTTGCTACCAAACGAGCTTTGTATTTATCAATAGATCCATCGGATTTTAATTTTTTCTTGAAAATCCACTTGCAACCTAGAGGTTTATTTCCAGGTGGGAGATCAACCAACTCCCAAGTATGATTTTGCATTATCAATTCAATTTTACTATTGATAGCTTATTTCCAAAAAGGAGCCTCTGGTGTTGACACTGCTTCACTGAATGTCTTTGGTTCATTTTCGATCATGTACGTTATAAATTCTGAACCGAAGGACGTAGACTTCCTATCCCTTTTACTGAGTCTGAGTTCTTCTTCATTTTCATCATCATTTGCAGTATCGTAAGTTCGTTTTGTTGAACTTACACCACTTTTGTCTTTACGAGGAAAGACATTTTCGAAAAAACTTGCATTCCTTGATTCAATTATTGTATCTTCATGTATATCCGTAATCTCGAATTTATGCACAAGAAAGCGATATGCACTACTGTTATGAGCATATCCAATAAATATGCAATCTATAGTTGTTGGTCCTATTTTTATTTGTTTAGGTTTTGGCACTTCTACTTTTGCCAAACACCCCCACACTTTCAAGTATTTATATGAAGGTTTATGACCTTTCCATAATTCGTAAGGTATTTCATCCTTTATTTTATGTGGTATTTTGTTAAGAATGTGATTTGCCGAGAGGATAGCCTCCCCCACAAATTTTGTGGTAGGCCAGAACTAATCAACATAGCATTCATCATTTCTTTAAGCGTGCGGTTCTTTCGTTTCGCAATACCATTAGATTGAGGTGAGTAAGGAGTCGTTGTTTGATGAATGATGCCTTGTTGAGAACAAAATTCTTCAAACGACGCTCCATATTCTCCACCTCTATCACTTCGAACAATTTTTATTGTTTTGTTAAGTTAATTTTCAACTTCATTCGTATAATGTTTAAACATTTCCAAAGCCTCATCTTTGCTTTTTAATAGATAAACATAACGGTACCGAGTGCAATCGTCAATGAAAGTGATGAAATACTTTTTCCCACCTTTAGTTTGTACGAATTTCAAATCACATATATCACTGTGAATTAATTCTAAAGGTAACGTATTTCTATCAACTGAAGGAAATGGTCTTTTGGCTAACTTAGCCTCAACACAAGTTTCACATTTGTGATTATGATCGAAACTTAGAGAAGGTAGCAAATTTAATTTCATTAATTTGCGCACAGATTTAAAGTTTACATGTCCTAATCTTTTATGCCATAAACAAGAAGAATCAACAATATACGCAGAAGTAGAAGCTTCATTAATCTTGTTCAATTTAGGTACAACAGTAAGGACGTTCATCTTGAACATCCCATCGGTCATGTAACCTTTTCCAACGTACATCCCATTTTTAGTTAGTATAAATTTGTCAGATACAAATACTAACTTAAACCCATTCTTGCTAAAAAGAGAACCAGAAATAAGATTTTTCCGAATGTCTGGCACATGTAGCACATTGTTGAGGACGAGTTCCTTGCCAGATGTCATCTTCAAGTTCATTTTTCCTTGTCCTTCAACCTTTGAACTTGAGGAATTTCCCATGAACAGTTGTTCTCCATTGATAGTTTTGTAATCAGAAAACACATTCTTTTCAACACAAATGTGGCGAGTGGCACCAGTGTCCACCCACCATTCCCTAGGATTTCCAACACTATTACATTCATATATTACAGTAGATAGGTGCATTTCTTGAACACCTTCAGACAAATTTTCAGTTTCAACAACATGTGCACGGTCATTTTGCTTTTTAGGCTCGCGACAGTCAATTGCACGATGTCCAGGTTTGCCACAGTTGAAGCAGTCCCCTTTGAACTTCTTGTTCTTCTGGTTGTTTTCTTTTTTCTTCGGAACAAAGTTTGAGTGCTTTCTTTTCATGTTCTTCTTTGAACTTGATTCAACCATGTTTGCCGTAGCTTCCATGCTTGGTCCCCCGTTCCTCCTTTCAGATTTCTTAGTATCTTCTTCGATCCTCAAACGCACAATCAACTCCTCCATGTTCATTTCCTTACGTTTGTGTTTGAGGTAATTTTTGAAATCTCTCCATGAAGGCGGGAGTTTTTTAATTACCGCTGCTACTTGGAATGACTCACTTACAGTCATTTTTTCAGCATGTAAATCATGGAAGAGTACCTGCAAATCTTAAACTTGGGAAATAACAAATTTAGAGTCAATCATTTTGTATTCCAAAAATTTTCCTACAAGAAATTTTTTAGATCCAGCATCTTCAGTTTTATATTTTTTCTCTAAAGATTCCCATATTTCTTTTGCAGTTTTCATTATGCTATATACACCATATAGCGAATCATTCAGTCCATTCAGTACATAATTTTTGCATAAGAAATCGGAATGTTTCCATGCGTCCAAGGCAATAATCGAAGCTCAATTATTTTCTCCTTGTTGAACAGTAGGAGGATCCTCCGTGAGAAACTTTGCCAGGTTCAGAGTGGTGAGATAGAACAGCATTTTTTGCTGCCATCTCTTAAAATCGACTCCATTAAATTTTTCAGGTTTCTCTCCGTGAGAAACATGAGTTGAACCAGAAGGACTAGACATTGTCGGCGTTACAGTAGCCACAGTTGGCGTCACGGCCACAGTAGGGAGAATTGCATTGATCCCAACAGTGTTAGCCATTTCTGTTTTCAAAACAGAAGATCAACCAGTCAGAATTTACAAATTAAAATTCTGCAGAATAGTAATTTCGCATAAGAGTCTGTAAAGGTTAGAAATAAGCAAGTACAATTTTGGAAAATAATTTATTAAAAACGTCTTAAGATTGTTGGTTTTTCGTTTTGTTGTACAGAACAGATTTTCCATAAATGACTTGCTAAACCAGATGAACAATTGCAAAACAGTAAAAACAGAATATTATTTCCAGAAAATGAATTGCACAGAATAAAAATAGAAGCATAAAGAAGTCCAGAATTCGGAATGAGGATGATCGAGGCAAGAACTAGGCTCTCTGTCCTTAAGACGTTTTTACCCCGTCACACAGTGCTTACGGTATGTGGTAAAGCGTCTCCCAAGATACAACGATCAGATACTTACAGAAGCAGTACCTTGACTGCAAGACAACGAACCAGAACGGAAGTACTCTCTGTAGACTATTGCAGAAAAGAAGAGTACGTATGCAGAATGATTTCGTGATGTTTCTGTGTGTTATTAAAATTGAAAGCCTAAGGACCATTCAGATAGAGGAGAGAGTAGACGGTTGAGCAGTTTCTATCCACCAGTCACGCTCACTTAACGCACAGTTTTAGCAAATTGATAGGTCGGTTAATAACTATCAAAGAGAGGGAATTAAATGAATTTTTTTAAAAAAAGAAAATTTTAAATTAATATTAACATAGGCCCACACCCACGACCCGACCAGACCCAACCGCCCGGCCGGTCGGACGGACGGCGACGGTGACGCGCGCGTGTGGCCTTTCAATTAGTCTAGACATTGTCTAAGACTCCCCCTTTCAAAGACTATTGGTATCCCTTGGGGCCCAAACCCATATCCAAACTTGAAGTTTATTAAGTGGTTCAAGGTTGTGTTTGCAACCTATGTGGGATTGGAACATTTTTCCAATTCTTTCCCATTTATTCCTCTTATTTATCGTCCAACTTTAAACCATAATTTCTCATTCATATTTAAGTGGTTTTTCACAATTAAATATTCTACACTCATTTGCTCGGAACGTAGAATTTAATTGAACATTAATTTCGATACATCGAACATCGGGTCCCACTTAAAATTGTAGTCAAAGTTGACCCAATTGACCCACCACTTCCAACATAAAAAGCGTGGTAGGCATTCCGTCTTCACATTTATTTGATGCGATATCAGCAATGTCGATGAATTTGTACTACCCTAGTGACAATCTTCACCCTTAGAACTCCCACGTTTTTCCCACTTTACTACGCAGGTTTCACGAAGCCGAAGTAAAAAATGTGGCCTGAGTAGTGGTGTGGGGGAGTGGGAAGCCATTGCCCAAGTTTCCGCACGTGGATGATTTGGAGGATGCTACGGTGTTTTTGATAGACAACAACAGCCAATTGGAGCATGTGAATGCGGGGAGTGGGAAGGAGGTGAGCTTAAGAGAGCTCTTAGAATTGTTGATTGATTTATCAAAAAAGGCGTTACTTTTTTAAGAGACAAACATTAGTTTTAATTGGTGTTTTGTCACTTTTTTAAGTGTTTGTATGTGTGTGCGTGTGTGTGTGTGTGTGTGTATTTTTTTTTGAGTGTCACTTTCTTTTTATTTTTTGTAGGCTTAAGATTTAATAGTCCCTCAAAAATGTTGATTTAAAGGAAAAGTCATGTTATATTCTTCGCATTAGATAATTACGGACTTAAATAAAAAAGTTTAGTTGCTTTATTGAAATGATTTCAATGTTTTAATTGAAGTTTTATCACTTTTTGAGCATTTGTCACTTTTTTTAATTTGTCATTTTTTTTAAAAAAATTGTCACTTTTATTTTGAATTTTGTCTCTTTTTGAGTGTTTGTCATTTTTTATTTTCTGTCATTTTTTTTAATTTATGTAACTTTTTAAATTTGTGTCACTATTTTAATTTTCTTTCATTTTTTTTGAATTTTTGTTAATTTTTTTAGTATTTGTCATTTTTTTTAATTGCCTTTTTGAAAATTTTATCACTTTTTTTAATGACAAACATCATTTTTAATAAAAATGTCATTTTTTTAATAAAAAGTGACACTATATTTTTAAAAGTGACATCTTGTCACTTTTTTTAAGTTTACAAAGTATTTTTTACTTCAAATAACTTTTCATATGATTTTTCAAAATACCCTTAATTTTAAGATTATTTTTGTAAAATTCAAATTGACAAATTTGTAAAAATATTTCACAAATCAAGTGTTAAATTATAATAATAATATATATTACCCAAATGAAAATTTAGGATAAATATAAATTCCTTGATGATACATATTCCTTTCCCTTTCACCTCATAATTTCTCTTTCTTGTCATACCTTTTCTACGAAATTGGTGCTAGTATTAGTCTCCAGATCCATTGTTGAAACTATCCTGTGCTTTTAGAATTGGTCATGTCGAAACTTCAAGTTTTCAAGTTTATCACAAGTTCAAGCTCTAGTTTCGATGGCTTCTCAGTGCTTTGATTTGGAAAATCCCGAAGATGAAAGTCTAGAGGAAGGGCAAGTGAACGATGTTTTTGACGAGTTGTCATCATCGAGGAAAGAAAGTAGGCTTTCGTTGGGGGTTTATTTGATTTTTTTTGGTGGAAGAAGTGCCGTTGATTGAGGGTAATGAAAATACTAGATCCAGCACTCCACCGCCATGGATGACATCAAGTATGGCGACCAGCAATGGACTGAGTTAGAGGTGGCTCAATTGATTCCGACAGTTGAATTGATTTTTTCCACACGACTAGCGATTAAATTTCCTAGAAAACTTGAGGATGACTGGAAAATGACCATAAATTGTAGTAGCAATGTGTAGAAGTGAGATATATAATGTTTTTATTATGCCAGACTTCACATCATATTTGGTCGATAATACTACTTAATAATTTAGAAGTTTGAGATCGTCCTCTACCACTTGAGCATAATAGTGCTGTGTCATCTAATCTATGCTTGGGCTAATTTATTTTTTATAGCACCTCATAGACTAGTCAAAGTGTTTGTGTGATATAATGTGTTGATGTCAAAATTAGCAAGGATGATTTTGAACCAACTTTAAGAAAAAAAGACGATTTGTGTTTAAAAAAGATCACAAAGAAGTGATTGTGCCATAAGTCGTTATCTCAATTCGCTTTCTTTTTACTAGGGTCCTATTCAACTATTTATACTGATTTCAGCCGAAATTACATCAAATCAATCAAATCAGGAACAGTGCCGAGCTCGCAACTCGGGTCGCCGAATTCTCCAATGATTGGTCAACGAGGCCGATGGTCATGTGCCAATGTATTGCCAAGGTAATGATGACCTGTAGGGAGTTGGAATTCGAGAAATTGAAATTGGCTATTCCGGGCGGCGATGACATCGCCTGTGGCAAGTGTCTCTGATTGATAGGGTGATATGACAAGGGGTAATCATGGTGTTTTTCTAAGATAACGACGGGTAACTCTGACCTGAGAGTGTGAACCGAACTTACTTTTAACTGAGGTGAGGTTAGCGAACTGTTTTTACCAGATCGGAGTTTGGATGTCAACAGTTACCCCCCAGGTCAACCCTGTCGTAGGGGGGCTGACCTCAATGATACTTTCTCCAAGTAGTACATTTATGGCTGTGACAAGTGTCATCTTTAGAGGTGGGTGAGCTGTACGCTACTTATAAATAGCTTCTTCAACAAGCTTTGGCCAAAACTACGTCGTTTTGTCTTCCAGAGTTTCGGACCGCTGATATTTTTCCTCTATTTCCGGATGAATGGCTTAGATCACGCCCTCTCATCTTCCTTTTCTTTAAATCAGGTTTTGGTCAATCATTTCTCTTCCTATTTCGCTGATTTTTACGCTCTCAGATATTTGGGCGATTTTCCTAAGTTCGTATTCCTGTATTTGAGTGAGGTCGTTTTCTTTGTTCGTCTCCCAGGTATCCTTCTGTTCTTATCTGCTGCCTCCTTTCAGTTTGTGATTCTTTTCTTAGTTTATACACGAGTTCAGACGAGTATAGAGTTCATTCCTCAGGCAACCAGCAGGAAGAGTCAGTTTCCTCGAGTTCGTCCTCTAGTTGTAGGGAAGTTTTTACCCCCATTCCTATTTCTATAGTTAACTCAACTGGCCTAAGGCATCCTGTGATGGACTTAGGACATAAGGGTTCCAAGGGAGCAAGGGGATCTGGTAAGGATGTTGAGGATGGTATTTTCGAGGAGTGGGGGGCGAGTTCTTATAGGTCGGTTGTGACAGGGGATGTGTTGGCCAGCTGGCGAGCTAAATACGCCATTCCTAGTTCGGTAGTTATGATAATGCTAGAGCCTTCTGACCGAGCTGACACTCCTCCTGAGGGATGTGTTGCTCTGAACTCGGCTATCCTCCAGGCTGGCCTTAGGCTTCCTTTTCCTAGGATGATCCGTAAATTCCTTTCTTTTTGGGGCATAGCTCCCACGCAGCTATGCCCTAACGGGTGGCAAATCTTTATAGCCACCCTTATTCTGTGGGACCAAATGGGGAATCCCAAACTGAGTGTCCAGCAATTCGATTCTTTGTTTACTTTTAAGGAGGATGGGAAGAACTCGGGCTGGTGGTACACAAGCGTTAGGCCCAGGACGAGAGGTTCTTTGGTGTTAGACACCCCTTCCTCAATTAAAAAATTGAAGGAAGAATGGTTTTACGTATCGGGGGAGTGGCAGTTTCATTCTACCGAGGTGAATAGGGAGGACGTGGTTCCAGGCTCTATCATTCGTTATGTAAGTGTCTTTTTGGGTTTTAGTCTTTTAGCAAGGCATATGTTTTACGAAGTGCTGACCTAGGTATTTTTCTTTGTGCAGATTACAAGAAGGAGACGTTAACCAGAGACACTCAGAGAAGAGCTGAGAGAATAAGATCGTTACCAAAAAAGCAGAGGTCCTGTAAGTTGGTAATTTCAGATTCGAACTTATACCGGGCCGGACTGCTGCAAGTACGAGCTTCAAGTTCTGTTCCCTCTAGCTCAGGTAATATTTTGATCTTCATTCGCGATTATAATTTCTTTATGCATATACATATTTTCTTTTTTAGCATTTCGTTTTCTCTCAGGTCATCAAAACAAAATGCGGGGCTACAAGGCGGCTAAGGCAGCTGCTGCATCGAAGGGAAAAAAGAGAGAAGTTCCAGATTGGATGGAGAGCCGTTCTGAGGAGGTGGAGGAAGAGGTTCCGTTAAAGAGAAACCGATCTGCGCCCCCGACATCACTGAGAATTCCGGAGGCAGTGCCTTTGCCGAGCCCGACCCTGCCGTCTCCCTCGTTGCCATCACCAGTTGTTCCTTCTGCTGTGGGGACCAGTTCTGCAAACTTGAAGGATTGGTACCCAGATCTACAAAGGTCGGGCTGGGAAAGTCTGGTGGGACACAGATCGGAGATATTTCTGGACTACCTCCGAGCTCCTTCTCCTCCCAAGGGCATGACTGCTGCCCTCACTTCGCCTTTGAGGGAGTCGGCTAATTTACTTACTCGAAGCTGGGATGAGAGGGAGCAGAGCTATTTGAATGAGATGCCAATTGGCGAGGCTCTAGTCACTGCTCAGCTCCATGGCCACCGATCAGTTTTGTACATGATAGCAGTGGCGGATAAGGTATACCTCTTGCTTGTTTGTTTTTTGTTTTTTTTTATGCCTTAATGACTTGCTTGATTTTTGATTTCTAAAAACAGGTGAAGTCCGAGCTAGACAAACTCATAGAGGCCAAAGATCAAGCCTTCAACCTTTATAATAGCATGGAGGCTAAAAAGGCCCAGTTTGCTTTGTGGGAGAACGAGTACGAGGAGAAGCTGAACCAGATGGGAATTGAGCTGAACTCCAGGCTTGATGTTGAGGAACGACTGATGGAGGAGAAGAGGCCAGAGCTTGGGCAGAAGAAGAGCGTGGCAAAGTTAGGGAGGACATCCAGAAGGTTCAGGAGGCCAATGAAAGGGCGAGGCAAGCCATAAAAAAGGCTGAAGAGGCTGAGACCAAGATCGATAGGGCGGTGGAGGCCTGGAAGGAGTCCTCCGAGTTTGATGTGGTGGCCCAGGATGTGTACATTGTGGCCCTAGAGGAGTTGATAGGGCACATCAGGAAGGAGAGGTCTGATCTTGATGTGGCCTTTTTGGATGAGGCACTAGAGGGGCAAAAGGAGGAGTTATGGAAATTGTTGGAGTCTGCAGGAGTCCGGGTGTTACCGGAAACTCAGGATGTTGGAAATACCACCCCTGCCCCCCAAGACCCTTAGTTTTAGACTTGTGATTCAAACTTTGTTTTGATTGATTTATGATGTTTTAATTTGAAATGGATAATTTGTTTATGTTTAGTACGAATTTTTCTCATAGACTAAGCAAAAATTGTAAGAGTGTTACAATAGTGTGTAGAATTACTTTAAATGAATTTCGCTTAGTTGTGCAGTATGCGCTTTCCAAATTAGGCATATAGGTTGGGCATTTGTACTAAGTGTCGCAGCACGTACAACCTTAGATCGGCCTGCATATGAGGCATGGCTTAATGAGGTTCCTTAGGAGGAATCTTCCACTAAGTGTCGCAGCACATGCGACCTTAGATAGGCCTGCATATGAGGCAAGGTTTAATGTGGTTTCTTAGGAGGAATCTTCCACCAAGTGTCGCAGTACATGCGACCTTAGATTGGCCTACATATGAGGCAAGGCTTAATGAGATTTTGATAGGTTGTCGAGCAAAAATGTTCAAAAGAAATAGAAAGTCCCTTTTTATTGATATGATTGACGTTACAAGGGGACTTTTTCCGTTTACTGGTAGTACTGCTTAAGGTGTTCAGCATTCCAAAGGTGGGGTAAGGATTTGCCCTCCAAGTCTTCCAGTTCATATGCCTCTTTTAGCAGGACTTTCATTATCAGATAGAGACCTTCCCAATTCGGACCTAGGCATCCACTGTCGATCTCTTTTGTGGGGAAGAATACTTTCCGTAAGACGAGGGATCCTACCTCAAATTCTCTTTTTCACACTTTTTTATTATAGTACTTGGCGTTTCGCTATTTGTAAATGGCATTTTTGAGTTTGGCGTTGTTCCTTTTTTGCTCCGTTAGGTCGAGCTTTGTGCGAAGTGCCATGTGGTTCCTTTCTTCGTTGTAATCAGTTATGCGTAGCGAAAGAATGTGGATTTCCAGAGGGATCACGGCCTCTACGCCGAAAGCCATTGAAAATGGGGTTTCTCCAGTGTTTGTTCTTGCGGTAGTTCGATAAGACCATAACACACTGGGGAGTTCCTCAGCCCATCCTCCTTTTAACAAGTCAAGTTTTGCTTTCAATGTGTGCTTAATAATCTTGTTAATGGCTTCGACTTGGCCATTTGCCTGTAGATGGTTTGGTGATGATAAATGTTTCTTGATGCCGAACTCTTCGTAGAAATCTGAAAGTCGTGTGTTGTCGAACTGTTTTCCATTATCCGTAACAGTGGAGTGAGGTATGCCGAACCTGCAGATCACTGATTTCCACAAAAAATGGGTTGTTTTCTGTTTGGTGATGGTGGTAAGGGGCTCTGCCTCAGCCCATTTAGTGAAATAGTCCACTACGACAATGGTGAATTTTACACCTCCTTTCCCAACGGGCATGGGTCCAATTACGTCACCCCCCCATTTTGCTAAGGCCTAAGGTACTGTCACTGGGTTTAGTTCGTGCGGTGGAGTGTTTATGATGGGGGCGAGGCGTTGGCACTTATCGCATCTTTTGACAAATTCAAGGGAATCTTCTTTTATTGCAGGCCAAAAATATCCTTGTCGTACGATCTTGTGGGCCAGTGAGAGTCCGCCGGAATGATTTTCACATATTCCTTCGTGAATGTCTTGCAGGGCGTACTGAGCTTCCTCTTCATTCAAGCATCTTAACAAGGGCGTGGAATATCCCCGTTTGTATAGTATATTATCAATGAGAGTGTACCTAGCCGACCTTGTTCGGAGCTTTCTAGCCTCTGCAGGATTTTAGGGGTATTTTCTGGTTTTCAGGTAAGAGATGATCTCATCCTGCCAAATTGGTTTGGGGTCTATCATCATCAGGACCACTTTATCCAGCTCGGTAGACGGTAGGGACATCCTTCCTACGGGAATGCTATCGAATTCCTCGATTTCCTCACTGGTGGCTAGACGAGCCAATGCATCGGCATGATTGTTGTGAGATCGGGGAATTTGTTTGACTTGGGTGGTTTTGAACCTTTCGAGTTCTTTTTTTACAACACGTAGGCAGTTGTCCATCCTGTCTTCTTTCGCCATATATACACCGTTGACCTGATTCACGACTAGTTGGGAGTCGCTGTGCAGGATTAGGTCGGAGATCCCTAATCCCGAGGCCATCCTTGCTCCAGCAATAAGAGCTTCGTACTCAACCTCATTATTTGAGGCTTTGAAGTCGAATGGCAAGGTTTCGCAGAACATGCGGTGATCAGGGTTGATTAATACGACGTCGGCTCCAGATCGTTCTCTGGTGGATGAACCGTCGACATAAAGTTTCCAAGGGGTTTCTTTATGTTGTTCTTCAGTTGGGACGTTGCAGAACTTAGAGACACAGTCGGTGAGTGTCTGGCCCTTTATGGAGGAACGAGGTGTATATTTGATATCGAATTTTTCGAGCTCTACTACCCATTTTACCATCCGTCCAGAGGTATCGGGCCTTTGTAGCATTTGTCTCAATGGAGAGTTGGTCAGGACCTCAATGGGGTGTTCCAAGAAATATGGCCTCAGTTTTCGCGCTGCCATCAGCAGGGTGAATGCCAGTTTTTCTACAGCCGAATATCTAAGCTCGGCTTCATGAAGTGCTTTGCTTACGTAATAAATCGGATGTTGAATGTCATTTTCTTCTTGGGTTAGAACGGCGCTAATGGCGTGCTTTGAAACAGATAAATAGATCTTCAAGGCCTCGCCTGCCTTAGGTTTTGAAAGCACCGGAGGTCTGACTAATTATCTATTTAGCTCATTAAAGGCATCCTGGCATTCTTTGGTCTATTCGAACTTCTTTCCACCTCGTAACGTGTCGAAGAAGGGTTTGCATTGGTCCGTAGATTTGGAAACGAACCGACTGAGGGCCGCAACCCTTCCAGTTAAACTTTGTACTTCTCCGGGTTTAGTTGGGGGTTTCATTTGGATGATAGCTTGTATTTTTTCATGGTTTTCCTCAATTTCTCTGTTGTTTACGATATAACATAGGAATCTTCCTGAACAAACCCCGAAAGCACATTTTCTCGGGTTCAACTTCATTCCATACTTCTTCAGTATATCAAACATTTCAGTTAGGTGTTGACAGTGGTCCTTGGCCTTTATACTTTTGACTAGCATGTCGTCAACATATACTTCCATTGTTTTTTCGATCTACTGGGAAAACATGGAATTCAAAAGTCGCTAGTAGGTGGCGCCAGCATTTTTGAGATCGAATGGCATTACTCTGTAACAGTAAAGACTTCGATCAGTTATGAAAGAGGTATGCTCCTGATCTGGGCCGTACGTCGGTATCTGGTTGTATCCAAAATACGTGTCCATGAAGTTGAGTAGCTCATGCCCAGCTGTGGCATCCACCATTTGATCTATTCTTGGCAATGGAAAGCTGTTTTTGGGGCATGCTTTGTTGAGATCGGTGAAATCTATGCATATCTTCCAATCTCCATTATGTTTTTTCACAAGAATCTGATTCGAGACCCACTTCGGGTATTTCTCTTCACGGAGGAAACCGTTGTTCAACAGTTTTTGCACCTCTTTGTTTAGTGCTTCATTGTCGTTTTTGCTGCTTTGGCCGAGCTGAGGGATCCACCCGTAATTTGTGGCATGCAATATTAGGATCTATTCCTCTCATGTCACTATGATCTCAAGCGAAGACATCGAGGTTCTCTTTAAGAAAAGCCACAAGCTCGCTTTGGGTGGAGGGCTGCAATTCGCACCCAACTTTGAGTTCCTTTGTTTGGTCCTTGGTACAGACTCAAACTCCTTCTAATTCTTCTACGGGTTCTCCACCTTCGATCCTGGTCTGTGGGTCTAAGGGAATGAGTTCGGATTCCCATATGTTCGCCATATGTATCCTCGGGAAGCTGTGTTGATGGCTGGTATAGGTATTCCATTGGCAACTTTCGACGAGCTCCCTGTTTTCTTTTACTTCCGCCACACCATGGGGTGTGGGGAACTTGATAGAATGGTGATATAGGGAAACTGCTGCTCTCAAGCTGAAGAGTAGGGGCTGTCCCATCACAGCATCATAAGGGAAGGGGGTGTCAAACACCATGAACTCGGAGTTCGTCTTCAACTACTGAAGTGTTGATCCAGACTCGACTTTGAGTTTGATTGATCCTTTGGTAGAAGTCAAGACTCTGCTTAATCCTAGGGCCATATTTGGGTATGGTTGAAGAAAGTTAGTAGGGATACCCATCCATTTTAGGATGTGGCTGAATAGGATGTTCAGAGAGCTTCCTGTATCCACCAAGACTTTGGGGATGGTTACCCCGGCTATAGGCAACAAGATTATCATAACTCTGTGGTAAGGGTGTGGGTCCGCCTCTTTTCGTCAAAAGATAGTTGCTCGTCTATGGCTTTTTTGAGATCTTTTTTCGTTATGCCTATCTTTGAGAGATCTGCAACGATTGGTCCCTTTGGTCTGGCTTTCTCGACTTGTGTGTTCGTCCTACTCCTTAGCATGTTGACTTGTGGCCTTTGCAGGTCGATGTTGCAGGCCCTTGCAGTAGCTTGATCCCCTCAGATAATTCCAGTCCCGTAAGGGGTGGGAAATTTCACACAATAGTGATAAATTGACGTGGCAGCCTTTAGTTCGTGCAAAATGGGTCGTCCCAATATTGCATTGTAATTGGACGGTAAATCGACCCCCACAAAATCCGCTAAGATTCTTCTTTGGCGAGGAGCTTCGTCCAGCTCCACATTAAGGACTACCTGACCTAGGGCTTCGATAGGATCCTCAGAAAATCCCTGTAGTTTCCTTGGATATGGTTGGAGGTAGCGAATTAATATTTCCAACTGCCTCAAGGTTCGTGAGTACAGTATATTGACCGAACTTCCATTGTCCACTAGAGTGCGATGGACTTTCACTCCGGTGACCATCATTGTGACCACCAGGGCGTCACTCTGGTCTTGGAGGATTCCTTCAGAATCTTCTTCCATGAACCAGAACGATTCAGGGTCAATGTCGGTCCTAGGGATTTGATCCCAGTAGTTCGGTAGGATTTTTGCACTTCGAGCTTTCCTTCGCCTGGCCCTTCTGGATCCTTCAATATACTGATTTCCGCCCACCATCATTTTGATTTCGGCATGTGAAAGTGGGTTACGGTTGGGGATCACCTGTTGGGTTTGTGTGGGGGCCCCTTGCAGCTGTGGCTGTTGCAGCGTAGGTCGATCTGCTTCTTTTGGCTTGGTAACAAACTCCTGTAATCGACCTCGCCAATTAATGATGCAACTTCCTCTTTTAAGTCCCGACAGTTATCAGTATCATGGCCCATTGTCCTGTGGTATTGGCAATATCGTCCTTAGCGTTGTGCAGCCTGTTTGTTTTTCAGGACTATAGGTCTGCGAAATGCTTCTTTTGTGTTGGCTTGCGTGAATACCTCTTTCAAGGAGGCTTTGAGTGGGTGGTACTCCCGAAACTTGTACGGCTGAGCCCTGGGATGATCTCTTTCTCTCATGTCCTTCTTTCTTTCTGGTTGAGGACTGCGGCTTGATTTTTTTTCTTTCACCGCATCATTAAGGTCAATTTCTTGTCTTACTTCCTCTTGGTCAGAGGTTGCCTCCTCAGTGCTTATGTGTTTCTCAACTCGATTCAGGAACTCGTGATAAGTCTTGGGCCGTCCTCGTGTACTGACCATGAATCTTGTTTTGGGTCTTAGTCCTGCTAATACGGCCATGAGTGCCGCATCGTCAGATATTTTTTCTACTTCCATGGATTGCTTGTTGAATCTACCCAGATAGCTTTTGAGGGATTCACTTCTTCCCTGCTTGATGCTCACTAGACGTTCTTTGAGTGTAGTTCTAGCCTTTGAGCCCATAAACTGGGCCAAGAATGCCATGGCTAGATCATCCCAGTTTTTTACCGACCTTAAGTGTAGCCTCCTGAACCATCTTTTGGGCTTTGTCTCCTAGAGTTAGGGGAAATGCTCGGCACATGATTGCGTTGCTTGCCCCCTGTAGTTCCATCCACGAGGTGTATTTGTCAAGGTGGCTAAGGGGGTCACTATCTCCTTCATATATGGCGATCTAGGGAATTTTCAAATTTTCAGGCAGTGGTTCTATATGTCGTTTGGTTTGGTAACCTTCCATGCCGCCTTTGTTTTTAGCCTTCAGTTTGGCGATGCATTTTTTAAGCGCGCTTAGTTCGGGTTCTGTTTGTTCCAAAGGGCGTTTCAGGTCGATTTGTCCTTGCGTAGGAGTCAGCGAGTGACGAGTCCCCAATCTGTCGAACACACTTGCAGTCCTTCTCGCCTTAGGTTCCTTGCTTTTGACCTCGTCGATTTGGCTTCTCGATAATTCTCCTCTTAAAAAGTGGAGAGTCCTCCTGGTGGAGGGACGCTTTGCCTTTGTCCTTATAAGAGATTTCACCTCGGTATCTAGTGGGGACGAATGGGCTTGCCTCCTTTCCATTCGTCCCACTGAATTTGTCAATTTTTCTAGAGCTTCCCTCATTGCAATCATTTGAGGGTCCTGTCGTTGTGAAGAATCCAGTGGTACATTCGTTTCATGAGGGTGGGTGTACGATGGATTTTTGGAGCTAGAGCTATGACTCATGGCCAGTGAAAGAAAAATTTTGTTTTTATGGAGCAAATGAAACTATTTTTTCACAATTAGGGCCCTCCTTCTAGCGCCAAACTGTTGATATCAAAATTAACAAGAATGATTTTGAACCAACTTTAAGAAAAAAAGGCGACTTGTGTTTAGAAAAGATTGCAAAGATGTGATTGTGCCATAAGTCGTTATCTCAATTCGCTCTCTCTTTACAAGGATCCTATTCAACTATTTATACATATTTGAGTCAAAATTACATCAAATCAGCAACAGTGTCGAGCTCGCAACTCGGGTCACCGAATTCTCCAATAATTGGTCAACGAGGCCGATGGTCATGTGCCAATGTATTGCCAAAGTAATGATGACCTGTAGGGGCTGGAATTCGAGGACTTGGAATTGGCTATTCCGAGCGATGATGACATCACCTGTGGCAAGTGTCTCTGATTGATAGGATGATGTGACAAGAGGTAATCATTGTATTTTTCTAAGATAACAGCGGGTAACTCAACCTGAGAGTGTGAACCGAACTCACTTTTAACTGAGGTGGGGTTAGCGAACTGTTTTTACCAGATCGGAGTTCAGATGTCAACATAATGCATTGAATGTTGCTGTCTGTCTCTGAGTGTGTGTGTGTGTGTGTGTGTGTGTGTGTGTGTATATATATATTTTCATTTTAAATTCATGTGTTATAAACATGTTTTTGTAGTTCATAAAATCTCAACATAACTATGATTTATTGAATGTGTTATATGTGCTGTATGTAATCAGGTTAAGTTTATTAGTAGCTATTTGTGATCAGATCTGTGTATGCTGGTATACTCTACGAGCAAGACTGTGCAAGCTATTATTGTTTGTGACTAAATCGGTGTTGATTATGATTGTCTGTAACAAACTGTGACCTTGTGTGTTATACAATGGAACTGTATATGATGAGGTTTGTTATAGCATTGAATGTTTGTGACTAAATATGTGTAAGATATTATTTGTGAAAAGATATAGGTAAGCTGTTATTGTTTGTGACCAAGTCTTTCTTCAATGTGATTGTTTATGTCCATGTTTATCTAAACTTTAATTGTAAATGGCCAAGTAGTTCTTAAATGTGTCCATCTGTTATCATGCCTTTCTTAAATGTGATTGTCTATAACCTAATCTACCTTAACTATGACTAGCATCATCTTGACCATGATTGCTTTTAACTATATCTGTGATAACTGCATTTTGTGATCTAATATGTGAACAATGACCTTTTGTTACCAATTTTATGTTAATTGTGACTACATATGACCTTTTATGTGTTAATTGTGACTTTCGTGATCAAATTTGTATTATTTGTGATTGTATGTGATCGTGTATGCTTTCATTGTGAATGTTTGTGACATGTAATGCATTAATTGTGACTTATTGTTATCTAAATGTGACCTATTATTGTTCACTGCAATTTATATTAATAAGAGACCCATTTTATAGGTTACAACTTATTTTTTATAATAAATTTTATAAGTTGCAACTCATTTTACAATCACAAATTATTATATTAGTTGGTCACAAATTATTTTTTGATCATAAATTAATTGGTGACAATTTATTTTTTTTATTACAAATTACACAATTTATAGGTCACAACTTATTTCACGATCACAATTATCCAATTAATTGATCATAAATTATTTTTCAATCACAATTTATATAATTAATTGATCACGACTTATTTCTTGATTACAAATCGCAAGTTTTATAGGTTATAACTTATTTTTCGGTCACAAATTATAAGATTAATTGGTTACAAGTTATTTATCGATTACGAAGATACAAATATATAATTATGTGGTATTAATTATCTATTTATTTAAATATATTTCTTAATTAAATAGATAAATACATAGATTGACGTAACGTCATACTGTTTATTATCACAGTTACGTACTAGTAAAAAACATATGACGTCGAAGTTACAAATCACAAATTTTATACGTCACAACTTATTTCTAAGCTATTTTTCAAATTAGTTGATCATGACTTATTTCTAAGTCACAAATTAGTTGATTTCTAAGTTAAAAATCATAATTTTTTTAAGTCACAACTTATTTCATGTTCACAAATTATCAAATTAATTAGTCACAACCTATTTTTCAATCACAAATTTTATAGGCACAACTTATTTCTAAGCTATTTTTCAAATTAGTTGATCACGACTTATTAGTCACAAATTAGTTGATTTCTAAGTCACAAATCATAATTTTTTTTTTTAAGCCACAACTTATTTCACAATCACATATTATCAAATTAATTGGTCATAAGTTATTTCTTGATCAAAATTTATCAAATTAATTGGCCACGACTTATTTCTTGATCACAAATCACAAATCACAAATTTGAGTCGGGCAGGTTACTTGGGCTTCAACCAGTTGGTGCCTCCACATTCTGAAAAGAATCCATTTTCTTCTGCCCAGAAACATTTGCTCAATTCTACTTGGATCACTCTACTTTTTCTCATTCTGGTGATAGGCTGAGTATTTCCAGGGAATCAGATGCTTACTCAAGTTAAGGAAATTGGCATCAGAATAGGCAGAACAAAACTTGCAAGCCAGATTTTGAGGATATCGAAGCTTACAGAGCATCCTTTGGGTTCAGTGCTGATGAAATCATCACAACAACTCAATTTGTGGAGATTTTTGATGTAACAGAGGATTCCTATAGCATGACACCACATGAGGGGAAGCATATCATAACTGCCCCATCAGTCAAAAATCCACTAGCAGAGAAGACAAATGAAGGTTTCCTGAGCCCACAGTTTGGTAAAGCGAGACAGAATCATACTGGTGTGCCTGGTTCATGCAACGGTTTTGTGTTGGATCTTCTAATTTCCGCTTCCCCTCTTGTGATGTGCATGCCCTAAAAATTGTGCTATATTTAGCCCCTCTTTGGTAACCATTCTTTTAAATTTTTTTTTCTCGTACTTATTTACAACTACACATTCTTACAATAAAATATTCTTTATATAAACTCAAAACTTTTTTCAACTTTTTAACCACACATTCTCCAAATATTTACGATTCAAAAACTCGTTATTTTTAAAAAAAATTGTCAAACAGGGGCTTAATGTACTTGTATATTCAACGCTCGTGGTACAATTTTGATATTTAACCCTTGTTTGGTTCCTATTATTTTCAAAATGCATTTTTCCTCTTATTTTCAACTACACAATTTTTAATAAAATAATATTATATGCAAATTCAAAACTTTTCTTTATTTTTTAATCATACATTCTCCATCAAAATTCCATTCCAAATGCATTTTCTGGGGAAAAAAATGGGGTTTAAATAGGCTCTTATTGGTGTCCTATCAATCCCATTTTGATTAAACTTTAGTTTTTGCCGGTGTACATAGGCTCTATCGTGCATTCATGATTGAATTGAATTACGAGATAGAACGTTGTTTATGATAACATTATTTTCTTAGTTTTTTACTTTTATATCTCAAATCATGTTCCACATAGTCGATTTGGAGATGGTTCTAGACAAAACGAACCTCATAACTACATTGTGAGTGATATTGATGATGTATTCCATAACGTGGAACTTCTAGAATTAGCTAGAAACATCATTTATGCTCATCAAATTCTGATACAGAAATTGAGAATAGGAGAGGGCAAAGCTTGAGATAATGCAAAGGTTCAGGGGCGAATCTAGGGTTGGAGGTCAGCTAGGGCGGACATTGATCGACAGTGACAGTTGATCGTTGACCAGACAATCAACGATCGTAATAACGAGATTATTTATTAATATTTAATTAAATAATATTAAGAATCCATCTATATATATATATATATATATATGCACTAAAACTTAAAAATTCTATACGTATGAAAATATGAAAAATTCTATCCAATCATTTTATATATCTATTCACACAATTTTTATATCTATACATCAACACCATTTTTTATATGTTTATCTTCCATTTTTATATATCTCGTACATGTTAATTCATTTACTTTAATCATAAGAGAACAAAAAATCAGTATTGACGTCAAATCAATTCACTTTTCAAATTTTTTAAAAAAAAAATATGATTGACCCTACAAAAAACTAATCATTTTTTGACTTCTCGTAAGGTCAGTGTGCTCACCATACTTATAAATTGTGCCAAACAAACTATGAAAATTTCTTCACTCGAATTTACATCCATGAAATAACAACTAAACTTTTCCCTTTTCACGGATTCATAAATTCTACTAATTTTTTTAGTATAAAACCAGAATTACTGATGGTAAATTTGACCATTGTTCTTTCATTAAACCTCAAAATAGGTGTTTGTTTTACAAACAAACTAGTTCTTTAGTCAAATTCTTGTGGATGAATTTCTAAAGTCGTGCCTTTGATAAACAGCATCCACGTTGTGGGTAAATTACTGAAATTTAAGCTTTAGAAATGGTGAGGTTTTCCTCAAAGGAGATAGCATTGAGCAGAGAAATGTTACCTTGTTAATCGGAAACAAAACAAGGATGATGTGGGTATTAGGATCTACTAGCAGCAGTAGTGATGTGATTCGGGCAAATCATTCCAATTTCGCGCGGGGTCTTCTGTTATGACTTAAACACTTTATTTTGGTAACTAATATATTTGTTTAAATTTCCCTTCCTCGTTGGATACTAAACATAGAATTTTATTCCTTTTAAAATAGGTTTTAGAATTTTAATTTCTTTTTAATTATTCGCTAGGTTTTTAGTATAAATAGGATTTTCTTCATAATTGTAAGAAGACTTTTGATATTGAATTAATTGAGAGACAAGATTGCTTTCTTCTTGTTCTTCATGAACAATCAATGAACTTATCAAAATTAATCTTGTGGCGTTCACCCATCAAGGGAGATTCGTAGATTTTTTTGTTATCACGGGGTTAAGATATTCTTGTAATTATCTTGATTTCTTGGTTCAATAATTTATTGGATCGATCTTACAAATTCAGGTTTTGGTTTCATAAATCTTGTAATTAAAAGGTCAGTATATCCTTGTGATTGTATCGGTTGTTTGATTCATTATTTTTGAGTCAAATCCATAAATCTTATTGTTTGGAATTTTCTTGGCTCTGATTTCATTCCTCTACGAGTTTCGTAGTGTTCTTACTACGTGGGTTCGTATCAGGTGGTATCAGAGTTTGGGCTCCAACAAATCAAGGTCATATCCTTCAAATTTTGTTTGAGTCTTCGTTCTTTTTTTCCGCATTTTCTTTTGTGCTCTTCGTGTTTCCTATTCGCCTGAATCTTAAATCTAAAAGTCTTTTGATAATTTAGTTGTTTTGTGTTTTTTTTAAAAATAAATTAATTATTGTTCATTCTGTATTGTTCAGTCCTCACCGGTCCAAAAAAAAATCAGATTCCTATTTTTTTTTATTTTGAGTAAAAAATATATATTGTTCCAACCGAAAATTCGAGAACCACTTTTTTGAATTAAATTATTTCTCATCCAAAGTTTTCCAATTGAATTCCATAAGAGATATTCATGTTGAGTTTGGAACTGTTCTTGGAAACATTAATTGGAAGCAACTGAGTGTAAAAATGTTGAGTGGTGAGATTAATTGAGGGTAAAAGCTAAAATTGAGTGAATTCTTGAGTGAAAAATTCTATGAGGCAGAAAAAAATTTGTGAGAATGTTAGAATAGAAAGGATCCACTTCGAGCAGGATGGAAAATTAAAATAACATGGCGGATGATATGATGTAGCGATTTGAGCGCATGATAATCAATGTTGAGAATAGATTAGACAGGCTAGACGTGACAGTTACAAGCATTAGTTGGGGTCAACGGGCAGACATACCACGTGCTAGGAGGCCGATTAGACGAGAACCTAGGGTAGAGGTGCAAAATGAACATGGATATGGTAGTAAGTGGGATGAGGATGGATTTGAAAAAGTTGAGATTGAGGAATAGAGGTGGTAGGTTTGAAAGAAGAAATAGACATAACGTTAGAGGTAACGATGATAGAGGTATGGGCAACATAAAAATGTCCATTCCGATGTTTAGGGGTAGGAGTGATCCAGAGGCTTATTTAGAGTAGGAGAAAAATGTGGAGCTGACTTTTGAATATCATAACCATTCAGAGGATAGGAAGGTGAAGCTTGCAGTCCTTGAATTCACTGATTATGCCATAATTTGGTGGGATCAAGTGGTGACGTCAAGGAGGAGGAATAGGGAGGGACAAATAACTACTTAGGATGAGTTGAAAGTGGCAATGAGAAAACAGTTTATGCCTGGTCACTACTATAGGGAACTCCATCAATAGCTGTAGAGTCTATATTAGGGATCGAAACGTGTAGAGGATTATCACTAGGAGATGGAGATATTGATGATTAGGGCGAATGTGGAAGAGGACCAGGAAGCCACCATGGCACGGTTCTTGAATGGGTTGAATTGGGATATTGCCAATGTAGTGGAGTTGTAGCTCTATGTGGAGTTAAAAGACATGTTGCACATGGCTATGAAAGTGGAAAAGCAGTTGAAGAGAAAAGAGGGAGCTAGGGATCAACATGGGCCGAATTCATCTTCGAGGTCTAGGTGGGATGAAGAGTAGATTGATGGGGTTGTCGTCAACAACAAAATTGAACCACTAGGAGAAAGGATGACAATGCTAGCAAGACTGCACCGAAGGTTGAACCACAGCAATCCAGAAGTAGGGATATAAAGTGTTTCAAATGTTTGGAAATAGGACACATTGCTTCTCAGTATCCAAACAAACGAGCAATGATCTTGAAGGACAGTGGGGAAGTTGTGAGTGATAGTGATGAAGATGAAATGCCCAAGTTAGAAGATCTTAGTAATGGTGACGTAGTGAAGTATCCAGTTGAAGGGGAAGTGCTTGTCTTGATGCGTGCACTCAACACACAAATCAAGGTTGATGGAGAGGAGCAGCGGGAGAATATCTTCCATACACTGTGCCATGTCAATAATAAGGTATGCAACTTGATTATCGATGGAGGTAGTTGCACTAATATAGCTAGCACCACACTTTTTATGAAATTGGGATTGGAGATGACAAAACACCTTAAATCATATAAATTGCAGTAGTTAGATGAACGAGGAGAGGTTAATGTTAATAGGAGGGTGTTGGTTAATTTGTCAATTGGAGATATAGTAATGAGGTAGTTTGTGATGTAGTGCCAATGTATCACATATTGTTGGGTAAGCCGTGGCAATTTGACCGGAGGGTGAAACATGACATGTCTAGGAATAGGTACAACTTTGTAGAGGATGGAATACAAAATACACTTGTGCCTTCGACACCTCAGCAAATGCGTGAACATCAAATCAAGTTGAAAGAGAGACAAAAGGAGAGAAAATGCTAAAGTGAGTCTATATGCAGAAAAATGGGTGCTTGAGAGTGAGTTGGTAAGGACAAGCACATCCCTCCCCAATTTGAATTTAGCTTTGATGTAGGAATGTGAAAGTCTATTGCATGAAAACTTTCGAGTATCGTCATTTGAATATCCAATTGATGCATTTTCATTGGAAGACATTATAGGCATTGAAGGAATATTCAACAACCATTTGGCATCAGATTTCCAAACGAGGGTTGGATAAGGCTCTAGTAGATGGAAAGTCGGACATAAAGATGAGCTTGTTTCAAGATGCTAAAAGGGAGAAGCATAAAACATTCCCTAGAATTGCAAAGGTTGATGGCAGGAAGTGTAAATTTGATTTTGAAGTTCCAGATTCGAGGACGAATCCTTTCGAAATGTGAGAGGATGATGTGATCCGGGGCAAATCATTCCAATTTTTCGCGGAGTCTTCTATTATGGTTAAAACACTTTATTTTGGTAACTAATATATTTGTTTGGACTTCCCTTCCGTGTCGGACACTATACATAGAATTTTATTCTTTTTAAAATAGGTTTTAGAATTTTAATTCCTTTTTAATTATTCCCTAGGTTTTTTGTATAAATAGGAGTTTTCTTCATAATTGTAAGAAGAATTTTGATATTGAATTAATTGAGAGGAAGGATTGCTTTCTTCTTATTCTTCATGAACAATCAACGAACTTAAAAAGATTAATTTTGTGGCTTTCACCAATCAAGGGAGATTCGTAGATTATTTTGTGTTCACAGGAGTCTATGTATTCTTGTAATTGTCTTGGTTTCTTGGCTCAATAATTTATTGGATCAATCTTACAAATCCGTGTTTTGGCTTTATAAATCTTGTAATCAAAAGGTCAGCATATCATTGTGATTGTGTTGGTTGTTTGATTAATTATTTTTGGGTCAAATCCATAAACCTTACTGTTTGGAACTTTCTTGGGTTCGATTTCATTCTTCTACGGGTTCCATAGTGTTTTGCTACGTGGGTCCGCATCTGGTAGCCAATAGGAGATTCCACTTTGCAAAAATCGCACAGTAGCAAGCAAGGAGGGTTTCCTTTTACAATTATGTGATTTGGAGTTTTGGACAATGACAATCAAAATATATGGATTGGACCTAATATTTTTAAATAAAAGAGACCCATCAATCACTCATGAGCCCAAATAAAAGGGCCTAAACTGAAAAATAAAAATAAAATTAAACCAGTTTAAACTTGTCTTTCCCTACTTCTTTCATCCATAATTCTTCGACCTCTGCAACTGCAAGATTGGTGTGGCTTTCGGCACCCGGCGGCTATTGATGATTCTGGCGGAGCTAGCACTTGCGGCTACACCCCTTCGTCGGGTGTTGGCTCCGCCACTGCTAAGGTTGCTTTTCATGACACGATTTTTTGCTAAACTCTTGTATGTATTTAAGCTTTTGTGTCTTGGTTTCTGTGACAAATAATCTCACATTTGCTTCAAGCCTTTCTTATTTATTTATTTATTTATTTTTTGCGTATTTGCACATCTGTCGGGATTGAAAACTTACTATCACAATAGTACCATTTGTGGTTGTCTAAGGTAAAAGTTTCAAATGATACAATTTGGTATGTTTGCATATGTTTTGAATCTTCTGTTCAAAATGCTAGCTTAAATTCTTATTTTGAACCAGTATTCACTGTGCACATTGATCAGAATATGGATAATTTTGAAGTAGTTCTGCTAATTGCTTGGGTGTGTATTATTCAACTGCGATTTTTTTCAAGAATGACGTTATCTAGCACCACCAGTCTAGATGATTACACTCGATAGATTTAATTAAATGAATAATGGACATTGCATTTAAGTGAATATATAATTTAATGTGATACATTTGACACCTAAATTAGTGCTTGACACCAGTTGTGTTGCATAGCATTCCTCTATTTTCGATGCAAGATTTTTCAATTAGCTTTAGTTGATTTTTGACAGTGTGCAATGACTTTACTTGTATCAGTGGAACTATCCGTTAAATCCTATTTTGTAAGAACTAAAATTCTATCCTTGTGTCTCAAGACTTATTTGAGAGAGAAAACTCCTTGCAAGGTTCTATATATTTCTCTGAAAGATTTGATGTTATAGTCAATATAACCAATGTACATGTCTATTCACAAAGCAAGCCTCTTATGAGTTATATGAGATTCATTTACAAAGTTGTTTCTTATTCATACAAAAGTTAATGTCCGTCAATCAAAACTTGCGAGTTACATAAGATTCATTATTCAATCTTTTTACTGAGTAATATTATTCATAGTCAACGACTGTAGTAGTAGTCAGCGAATGCAGTATCATCCTTATGTGATAGTTTATTATTTAAGCCAACATAATTATAGAAAATTAATGCATCAAATAATAAGCTACTACATAGGATGACTATTGCACCACTGATTATGAAGTGCATTATTCAAAAAGAAAGGTTCATCTTGTTAATATTATATTTCGATTTTTTGACCCGACAGTCTAATTATTATAAAATATTGATAAATACACACTATAAGCATATCTGTCCCACATATTTTTTGAAAGTTAATATTTTACTAGCTAATTTTCATTTTTTTTTTTAAATCTTGACTTGAATATTGTTACAAAAAAAGTGTATATCAAATTTAAACACGTCCAAACATATTCATTGAAAAGAAACATGTAATGATAATCAAAATTTAAAAAATGTTTTTCCGAAGACAAACGTAAGACTTAACAGATAATCTACAAAGTAACATCAAAAAGTTTAATATTGTTTTATTTGTCAGCTTCATAACCCAGGAACATGACACTGTGCAATAATAGTGTAAAATTTTAATTAAAAGATATCTTATTAAATTTCTCTTAATGCACTTAAAAATCCACATAAGTGGTACGTGTTTACTGCGTGGGCTTCAGTTGGATTATGAGATTAATATATTCCATTAGAGGGACAAAATACAGCTTTCAAGTAACGTCATTTACTACCATCAATATTTAATTATAATTATTTCATTAATTAATTAATTTGAATTGTTTATTATCACTTAGACTAAAAATATAATTTTGTTGAAGATAAAGGGTCTGTTTGGAAGTGATTTTGCGAATTGATTTTTTGACCGTTAGGAGAAAAATGGGGTCCACTTGTGAGAGAAGAAGTCAAATATGACGGCTGAAATAGTGAAATAACGGTCAAAAAATCAATTTTTTGAGTGAAAAAATGGGCCCAAACAGACCCAAAATATAAAATTTCCAGATTTCTGGTTGTGATCGATCGGCCGACAGTCCCCATACAAAATAAGTGATTATTGCTTTAATGTTTCTAGAACATTTTACTTGTATGAAGTTACGTGCCAGCAAATATATGGTGGGGGATTAAGATGTACTTTTATAAAACTTGGGAGTAACGACGATATAACATTCAAAATTAAATTTTAAAGTAATTGAGTATATGCCTCGATAGAATAATGTTACACGGTACTAGTGGGCAGTTGAATCATCCCACATTGTTTAAAGAATAAAAATGCATTATAATTTCATTGGACAGTAATTTAACCGTCACATTAATTGGTACTAAGCACTACTAAGAATCCGTTTGACATCGCTTTTGAAGGACAAAAGGATCTTTCAAGATTCAAAAGCTACTTTAAATCTGTTTGACTAATTTTATAATAGAATTTCTTCTAATTAGAAGAGTTTTTAGAGAAAAATTGTAACGTCCCAATTTTTTTATTAAGCATGAACACGGGAACGTTACGAAAACTCATTTTTCTTTAATTAAAAAAAAAATGCGGAATTATATAAAATTCTTCAATAAATAAATAATTGTAACGTTTAAATTAAAATTATTGAAAGCGTATCTAACCATAAACATAAACTCCTAAGTAATTCAAATAATGCGTTCTAAATTAAAATAAACAAATTGCTAAATTTAAAATGGCAAACTTATTTCTTTTTCTCTATTCTTTATCCACTTGGCAGTCCGCATCAACAATTCTCCACTGTTCCAATCGACCCGAACTAATCTGAAAAATTAATGTAAGAGTGAGTATTAAAAATACCCAGTAAGATACGTGCAAATTTCCATACACAGGTATATAACAAATAAATAATACACTTCATACCGCTCTTCTCTTATGGAGTATATCGGTGACCAAGCGACACACCCATCTTAGGTCCTCTTAATTTTCATGTAGAAATTTCATCTCTTTCTCTAGAACCCGAAGGTCCACTAGCATTCCATGTATATTTAATCGCATATAAGAGTATAAGGAAACGTAAACACTTTGCACATAAATGTATCTTACTTCGTTGAATCTACAGTATGTTGAAAATCGTTCCTCCGCTTTGAAAGTATGTGATTAAAATACTCGATGTATGAAATTCTATTTCTAATGCTGCTTTCTATCTTCGTTTTTCTCTCCTTTCTCTCTCTTTTATCTTTCTCTTTCTCTATTTCACGTGTGAATTTTTGGTGTGGTAAAATGTGGGATTCTAGCCTACTAATTAGTCAGCACTGCCTAGAATATTTAATTAAAGGGAATTATATTAATTCTTAATTCTATTTAATCTTGTTTCATTATTCCATGACGGCTTTTCCCGTAAAATGCCTCAATCCAGTATAATCTACAGTTATTTTTCCCTTATCTAAACATCACGTGGAGTCTATCAACTCATAAAGTCAAGTAATTAAATAATACTAAAATAATCAATCCCTAAAATCAAGGAAACCTACCCTTCTTTTTCTCCAAAATCAAAGCAAATAATTATTAAAATAAACCTACTTCTTTTTATTTATAACCATTTCTATACGTACACACCATACAAAATCAAGACAATTCCATGTACACGTGTCAACATCACATCTTCCTTCCAAGTTTTAATTGAATTTGAAAACCAATTTCTTCAAATCGAAATTTCTTGGTGCTGGGTTATCCAAATCGACTATTTCTCGAGCCTAAAATTCATAATTAAATACTGGCTATCCAACGAGTATAATATTAATATACTTATTTTTTACTCTATCGAAATTTAATTTTGACTCAAAGTATAAGAATTTAAAATATATTACCTCTTAGTCCCTCAACTTTTGAAATAATATAATATAGATATTAAATAAATTTTTATCAAAAATTTTGAGATGTTACAAAAATGATTTGACGTGACTTTCTTTAAAAGTATTTTCGAAATAAGAAGCTCTTTTAAAAGTTATTTTTCAAACAAAACTAAGACAGCTTCCTAAAAAACTCTTTTACAAGATGTGAAAGTGAAATTAAAAGCAAAAATCATGTTAAACGGACATTAAATTGCTAGATAGCATTAGGAGCAATGGCATCTAACACTTATATATAGCCTCCGTTTGTTTTTCATTATTTGTCCATTAAAATAAAAAATACGATCGTTATCCATCACATTAAGCCGTTATATTTGACTTTCTATCTCTTGTGTGGAGTCCATTTTTACATTAATATTTATCAAACGGGACCATAACACCAATCTCCGCGACAAGATAAATCTAATTTTTAATAGTTCAATTTATCAGACATTGCTATATATATTGTCGTTTAAATTAAAGTTAAATCATAAACAGGATGTAAGAAAAGACTGACTCGTGTTAAATAATGTTATTGTATTTTGGAAAAATATAATTGGCGAACTAGAATACTAATCATTTCCCTTTTGACCCACAAAGTCAAATCATCAACACTGAAAAACCTTTATTAAAAAATGTGCAAAAAACTATATACCACGTGGCATAATAAAAATGGTTGAGCTGAATTATAAATATCAAATCATGGAGACCCTTTCATGAGTACACAGCAATTTATACGAGCATCGGCACTCGGCCGTCCTTAATTTCTGGTCCTGAGAAGTAGCAGAAAAAGCAATTCACATTGCAAGTGCAGGCTAGCAATCCAATTTCTTAAAATATTTTAAGGTACGTTGATCTTGCTTAAAAGTCGCTTAAAAATTGTTAAAAGTGACACTTTTGTAGAGTCGGCCATGCGATAATATAGTATTTTTGTATATTGGTTCAGTACATATTTTTCAGCTGGAATTCATTTCTGCTATGAGTTCTTATTCCTCCTTATACATATGGAGTTTATGATTTTCTTGATTAAAAGATTTTGCTTCTGATAATCTGTTTGAAAGATTTTTTGCTTATTTTCTGTTAATCTGTTTTAACTTTTTTAGTCAAAAAAATGTTTGAGCTTTTTTAGAATATACTCGAAAGTTTGTAAAAAAGTAGTTTTACTTTCTTTTAAGAAAAAGCCAAGCATGTTCTTCAAATGATGCCAATTCCTATAATGTACACAAGCAATGATTATAAGAAGAACTATGAATAACGCAAATTGCAAGGTAAATAATTACGCAATCCTCATTATTATGATTTAGCACCCATTCTCCTTTTAAGTTAAAAGGATTATTTTTAACTTATTCGAAAATCCAGAAAAACGAAAAATAATCAAGATTATAATTCAAGATATATTACATTTTCCTTCTTTCATTTTTTGGGTCAACATTATGATCAATGAAATTTTAATTTCTTCACTTTTTTATTGCGACTTGTTACTCTTTTGATCAAGACAAGTGAATCTGACTATAACCACCACTGTATAGGTGTTATGTATATCAATCATGTTACATGTACAATTGACATTGACAATTTCGATTGACAACTACGCACATGAGAGAAGGGCTGATGAATAAAAAAATCGTGAACCCTTTTTTGTAAGAAAGTTGTCAATCGGAGTTGTCAATCTCAATTGTACAATTAGAAAAATTCTATGTACATTAATAGGAATGAGAACAGTTTGGAAATTTGTGTGTGTGTGTGGAGAATTTTGTCTGGTTTTAGATAAAAGAAAAATTAAATAAAAAATCAGCCACAAAAATGGAGAATTCAGATCCACCTATTCATGGCAGATGTCCAGATTTATTTTCACATGTAATAGGATGAACTGTTATCAACCTCCCTTATTCTATCCCCCAACATCCAGGATTAATAGAATCATATTAAAACCATAATTTTTTCGATTAAGCATTTTTATTTTTATTTTTTGAAATCCTCTTGAAATAGTAAATTCAATTAGAATTTTATTACTGTAAATTAATGTCAGAGTTTAAACTCCTTCCCCAAGCACACTACTCGCTCGCGTTAATAATAATACTATAAGGGTATAATCAACAAACCACTCGAGCTCCGGGTTCGATCATTATGATAATTTTTTCCCCATTTTATCTGATATTTTTCACAATTTTCCGTTTAGACTTTTTGTTTAAACATGAGGAAGCAGAATTCAAGACCTCGTCGCCAACAATCTGAGGTATTGTTATATCTTTTTTCAGATTTCCCATTTTTAGAATGATTACTTTCTGTATGTATGTATTTTATTTTATTATTATTTTTTCCCCCGTTTTCTTGTTTCCTTTGGATAACTTTAGAGAGATTGCAGAGAAGTTGGGCTGAAAAATTGTGTTTCGGTTGCACATGCCTGCAGCTTTTCTGGGCTCGAGTGGTTATGCGCAAGTGGCTCAACCTCACCACCAACAATTCCGATTTCTCCGCTGACACAGACTCCGATGCCGATTCCGATTCCGATTCGAACTCCGACCCAGGTCCACTTCCGTAGACCATGATCCTTTTGTATTTCTCACTTCACATTTGACATATTTAGTACATAACATTGGACACACCGAATGTTATGCTAAATAGAATTTTGATTGTGTAGTAATATTTGATTTACAATGCCAAACAATCGAATAATGTATTATTTCTGCTTTAAAAGTTTTAGTTTTTCTTTTTGGGTTTAGCAGAAAATTGTCAATGGCCGGGAGAATCGCGGTTTAAGAATGATAGAAATGATGCCTATGGCTAATGGTAGTCTGCCTTTTTCTAATTCAGGGTTTATATTTTCCCTTCAACTTTGTTAAGACCAGTTTTAATGTCTGATGCAATTTTGATGAACTTCTTCATTAGAGGGAAAAAAAAAAAAAAAAAACCCCAGAAGAAGAAGAAGAAGAATTTTGTCTTATAACTTTTTGGTAATAAATTGGTCTCAGACACCTGGGCCCCATTTGGTGTTCTTTTAAGTTTTTAGTTTTGAATTCATTTTCAATTTTCTGTTTTGAGGATCTTTTTTAAAATTGCAGAAATCTCATTTGATTTGTCATTTCTTTTGGTTTGGAATTTTTAGAAATTGTTTTATGACACTTATTCAATGAATTTGATTATTTGGTTAAATTTAATAAATTATGCTGTTATAGTATTAAACTATATATACATTTTAAGTGCTTGATTTTCCATTGGAAGGAGGAATTGGATTACTTTTACTTCTCATGTTTAGAGTGTTTTCAGTCTTTAGTCAAAAGTATGTTTTGAATTTTGTGTTATAAATTCAATCTCGTTTTCAAAAATGCATTTTCAAAACTACCAAACCAAATAAGTTATGAGTGTTTTACCAAAATGAAAATTGAAAACATTTTGAGAACAACCAACTAAATATTCCTACCTTTTCGGGCTGTGTGAATTTTTAACATTATATTATCGTGCATTTGAAATGGATAATTAACGTTGTCCATTTTAAATAAATAAATAACTAAAGGTTTTGTGTCTTCTTTGTCGAAAGGATTATGTTTTGTCTATCTAAGTGAGAAATTTTAAAGGTTCGAACCTTTTGAATTGCTCGCTAGGGGATTTAGAGCTTAAAATCTTTTGGCAACGTGGATACACATTTTAAAATACAAAATTTAATTTCTATTGATACTTTAGAGTTAATTGAATCAATGCAATAGACGGTGCCAAGTGCTCAATGAGAAAGTTCATGCTCCTTTGGCTGTTTTCTTCTAGGCTTATAGTGTGTATTAACCTTTCCTCCAAAATCAAACTTTCAAGATCCTTTAATTCCTAAATGTGAGTATTACCTATGCACTTTTGTATTCCAGAGGTTCTTCCCAGGATAAGAAGAAAGTCGGAGACATTTAGGTCTCAGTATATAAACACAAAGGAAATCAGGTAGAATTTCCTTGCATTTTGATGAGATAATGGTAAAGCTAATTTACAAATGCAAGCATCATTAAATTTAGGTTGAGTTAGTGGATTAGCTTTATTCTTTCTATTATGTCTTGGTCTTTTGCTAGAATATGTGCGGGCACATGGAATGTTGGAGGAAGAGTTCCTCCAGACGACCTGGATCTAGATGGCTGGTTAGATGTTGATGACCCCGCTGACATATATGTAATTGGGTAAGTATGTCACTTTTTCTTTCTTTTGAACGCTTCTTGTTTGTCATCTACAGTAGAACAGTCTCTAAGTTCATTTGTTTCACTTACATCAGTTTCCAACAGTTAATTATACTGCCTATCCATTTCTATCAAGGCCTCCTACTAGAATTAGGTTAACTTGCATAGGAATCAATCTTGGAATCAGCCTTAACGATCAAAGTCAAGTCAAGTCATGAGCCTGTATTAAATGAAGTAAAATTATTGGTCTTGATATGTTGAATTCCCTACACATTTCTTGTAAAAAATCCTCTTTTAAATAGCCAAGTTTCCACTAAATATTTATTATAGGGCTACAAAATTGTTGGTGCTTTCTTTTGATGCATGCATTATATACACAGTCTACAGGAGATTATACCATTAAGTGCTGGTAATATATTTGGCGCTGAAGACCGGCGCCCTGTTTCAATATGGGAAAACAGAATTCGTGAAACTCTGAACAAAATTCCGCAAGTCACTAAATTCAGATGCTATAGTGACCCTCCTTCTCCATCAAGGTTTAAGCCATCTGAAGATGCCCCAAACATAGATGAAATCTTACAGACTGACAGTGACATTGAGGAAGAAATCTGCCCACTAAATGAAGAATCGAATTTTGTTGATGAAATCAAGGATGGAACAGTCACAGGAGATAATGTTGTTGATCTCAATGCCCCTGTTTCCATTGACAAACACAACTTGGGAGTTTCAGTTGAAAAGGAGTTGCAAAGCCAATTTTCTTCTCCAGTCACCCTGGACAGATTGAACTGCTTCAGGGCAGAGGATTCTGAAGAAAATGTAGCGATACCAAGCACCCAGTACATCAATAAGTTAGCCAGAACGCTAAGTGGGACAGAACGGATTGGTTTAAGCTGGCCAGAGCCACCTCTACATCTTTTGGGTCAGCATGTTTTAGGGAAAACTAATTCCTTCAAATCCTTCAAAGCCTCCAAATCTTTCAGGACATATAGTTCTTTCAAGTCAAACATGGCTGGTGAAAATAGAATGAGACCAGATATAGCATCACTTGCCGAGCTTGACCTTGAAAGGCTGATAAACCGGAAAAAAAGGTCCCCTTACGTTAAAATAGTAAGCAAGCAAATGGTTGGAATTTTCCTTACCATCTGGGTTCGTAGAAGCATGCGAAGACACATAAAGAACTTAAATGTGTCTTCTGTCGGTGTTGGTGCTATGGGCTATATAGGGAACAAGGTTAGTTCCTTGTGTCTTCTGTCGGTGTTGGTGCTATGGGCTATATAGGGAACAAGGTTAGTTCCTTTTTTAAATCGTAGTTTGGAATTATAATAGTACTTCTGGATGTTCTTATTACTTTTTACTTTTCAATGTTATAGAATATAGATTGGGAATCTATCTTGTTATCTACTACTATTAACTACCCTCTGTGCTGTCATATACTTCAGATAGTTATTTTCTTATGGCAGTACAAGGATATATTTTCGTATACGAACTGCCAACTATACTTCACATTTGTGCTCTGAAGATTATTCAAATATAAACATACACGTATCTAGGATGAGAATATTGTATTTCTGACTCAAGAATCTACATTTGAATTTAGGATGATAATAAACGAAAAGCTGAAAATCCTAATCAAACTTTCTTCGGCAACCAGGATTCCCAGTACGATGGCTTGTATAGTCTTATTCATGTTTTATTGTTCTTCCCTTATCATTCAATTGTTTGAGCTGGCTGAACAAATGATCTAGGGAGAGGGAAGTATAAAAAAGGATGAAAAGTGTCAATCTTTAAGGTGACTGTTGATGAAGGTATCCATCTTAAAAGTTAATTTTCAGGAATTTTTTGAGCTGGCCGGATAAGCAATCTAGGGAGAAAGAAATATAAAAGAGGATGAGAAGTATCAAGGTCTACAAGACTTAAGGTTACTGTTTGTGAAGGTGTCCATCCTTGAAAAGTTAATTTTTAGATCAGCACTATAGGTCTTGAAGCTTTTCCTGAAACCTTCAATGCTGCCAGTATATGGGGTTCTTGTATTAATAAATTGGAGTCTTAGTTTCTAGTTATGTATTGAACACACATCTGACGACTGATCAACATAATTTCTACTTTTAGGATTTCCTTGTCACCCTGTAAAACTCATGAAGGCCTTCTTAGTTTTTTGCTATACTGTGAATGATGATGAGTATTTTTTTCATTTTAGAACCACGATATTTTTGCTCTGCTTAATAGAATTCTAAGTAGACAGAGCTGACATCCCCAATTTAGCTTAGCTAAGCTTTCCCTATATTATGCTTTGATGAGATAACATCAGAGAACAAAAGCAGCTGTGTTTGCTACTATTTTTGGTGTAAAATGAGCTAGCAATCTCTCTACACCAACATTCTTGAATCTTTTTTTTTTTTTACTTTATGAATATCCAAAAGTTGAATGTCCTAAGAAGCTAATCCTGGCAGTCCAGGCCTTGTTCAAACTAGATGTCAGATAGTTCTATAATCTGCTTTAGGAACTTCTTTTGGCACTTTAAGCTCTCATTGTATCAAGAAAATGATCAATGCTTTGTGCTTTTTCAAATATCATAACCGTCATTTATGCTTTCAGGGATCAATATCTGTTAGCATGTCTATATATCAGACGCTCTTCTGTTTCATTTGTACTCATCTCACGTCAGGTGAGAAGGATGTTGATGTAGCCAAGAGAATCACTGATGTCCAAGAAATACATAGACGGACGTGCTTTAATTCGCTTTCTAGTATTGGGCTTCCTCAAAGCATCCGTGACCATGAGTAAGCATACGGAGTTCTACCCATTTAGACGAGGCATTTGAGGAGAAACTTAGATACTTGTATTTTGCAAAAATTAGCAAAGTGGGGGAGATGAGTTGCTAAATGCTACATACTAAAGGCAGCAATTAATGGAGGGAAATGAGATAAGTTTTATAAATAATCTGTCACGAATGTCAAATAGAATAAAAAATTTGAAGAGTTGAATTTCTTGGATGATTGTTGACCATTACCTGATCATTGGTTCTCTGATTCCATGCTTTAGTTGATTCTAGATTGGAGGGTCTTCTAAAATGTTGTTTAATTTTTCAAATTCTAATAAATTGATGAAGGCTGTTTGCTCTGACCGATGTATTGAAATTTTCTGCTTGAAGAAAGCTCATATTTTATGCTCGGCAATGTCTTTGTTCCAGGTTTCCACTAAAATGGAAGCTTCATTTCGAATATGGGATTTGAATTAGATTCCTTCTATTTTCACCTAAATTTGTTTGTGTTATAATTAACCTTGTGGTAGTGGATCTCAACAGTAGACTTGTAATGAAGGTGTTAAGGAAATTTTATAGAGTTATGATTTTAAATTCTCAGTGCTGATAATTGAAGATTCAACTCCAATTTTCATATTTATAGCTCTACTTCAACTCACTTTTATGTGAATAAACCTTCATTTTGTTACGTGATTTTCTGTGACTTTCTTATCTGATCGCAGAAGGATAATCTGGCTGGGAGACCTAAATTATCGTATTAATTTGTCATATGAGGAAACAAAAGAGCTAATTTTGAAGGAGGACTGGGCTAAGTTAGTTGAGCATGATCAGGTGATTTTTTATTTATTTTTAGCTTATTACTATCCTAAGGTAGATTGAATATCAAAAGTTAAGTCTTGCTATGTGCTATGTATTTTATTTATTTATTTATTTTTTTTTTGGGAACTGCCAGTCAATTAATTTTCTAGAACCAGATGAGGCAACTCATGCATTTATGTGCGAATAAATATTTTTTAGAGGAATACAACAAAATCAGGGAATAACATTAATAAGCCAAAAGGCGTTGAACTGTAATGTAATTTTGGCTTATATTTTGATTTAATTAGTATTTGTATAATGAAAAACCTGGTTCATGTCATTTTTCATATTTTCAAATCAATGTTGACACCTTTCTCTTTTGGCAGCTCATCAGAGAGTTTAGGAAAGGTCGGGCATTTGATGGATGGTCTGAAGGTACTTTGAACTTTGCTCCAACTTACAAATATCAGACAAATTCAGACACTTACTGTGGAGAGGATTCTAGGGCTGGGAGGCGCACTCCAGCATGGTATGTATGTAGAATTTTTGCTTATTGAGGGTCTTGACACTTCCACTAAAATATATCTCTTGTTGTTTTTTAAGATGCAAACACTATTCTCTTAAAATACATCCACAAAGAATTGTTTGTTTCCTTTTTTGTCTTTATTCTTTTTATATTTTGTCGACTAATCTTGAGCCTGATAGAACTAATTGTAGTAGCATTGCTTATTTGCTTGTTTCTCGGATTTTGTTCTGATTTTGTCGTGCCTCTTACTAAATCTACATTTCCTCTTAATTTTGCTTCACTTATTTATGTTTTGGGGTCTTTGAACAGCTATATCTTATCAATGTAATATTTTAAAAGATACTTGGGGTAGGTAGACTGACATGGCATGAACTAGTTTGGATGTTTTAGAAATTACTTTCCCTATACAGAATATTAATCTCTATTATTCTTTAAAACTTTGCCTTAAAAAAAAAAAAGAAGAAAAAAAAGAATTTGCCTTTTTTATGTGTGTGTGTGTGTGTGTGTACGTCTACATTTGGAGACTGAAATTTGTCTTCCTCAAGAGAATAGTATTTTTTTTCAGTAAATAAAGAAACCAATATTTTTTTGAGACGTTTATGCTGGCATGGACTTTAGAAGAAAAGAGTAATTCTTAAAAGTTACCATGAATATTTTGAAGACACAGGAGCTGTATATGGGCATGGATTTTAGAAGAATAGAATAGTTCTCAAGATTATCTGTAATATGTTTATATGTGTGTGTTTCTTTTTCCATATTAATATTCACGTGCATGACCCGTGTAAATATTTTGTATATGCAAGAATACTTCGGAAGACTGGTTAGATAAACAAATCTTAGGTAATTTTTTTATTATTTACTGTTATCTGCTAATAGCAGCATGCAGGTTTGACTAATATATAGATGAGTTGGGGTGTTAGCAAGTTGAGCTAGCTCGGGCTCGGTTCGAACTTTTTTTGGCCCGAGCCTAGCTAAGCAAAAGCTCGGCCAAAAAATTAAGGTTGGATCTGAGCTTTTGGCTTAGGCCTTATCGAGCAGAGCCAGTTGGTTTTTTTTATTTTTTTTTTAAATTCTTTTTTTCCATATCTTGTTGCTGCTTGTTGAGGCAGCAAATCTGCTGCCGGTTAAGGCAGTAAGCTAACTCAACAGGCAACTTGATTTTTCTTCTCTTTTTATTTTATTTTGTTGTTATTATTTTTTTCAATTTAAATGAGCCAGCCCGGGCTCGAGCCGGCTTTCCAAAATGGGGCTCGGTGCCTTCGAGCCTCGAGCCAAGCCGGCTCGGGCTTTTTCGAGCTGAGCCACGGGCGGCCGTTGACATCTCTAGATGAGCATTTATATGTACTGGATAACAGTTGTACTCATCACGTGAAGAAGATACATGTTTTGTGTCTCTTACCTTCTATGTGGAAATCCATCTCTTTTTATTCATGTAATTTTTGTGAAGTGTCTTGTAACTTCCTTAATTTACCGAATTGGTGTGTTCATCATAGTCATACCTTAAACTTGCATTTCTACTTGCCATCCAGGTGTGATCGCATTCTTTCTTTTGGGAAGGGAATGAAGCTACTAAGCTATAGGAGAAGTGAACTTAGGCTATCTGATCATCGACCTGTGACTGCCTCTTATATGGTGGAAGTTGAAGTATTTTCCCCAAAGAAGTTGCAACGGGCACTCATTTTCACTGATGCAGAAATTGCAGAAGAGGACATTGAACTAGATGGAAATTGGTAGTGATTTGAGTCGGTGTAGATCAGGATAGGTGAGTACTGTACCTACATGGTAATGCGTTTCAAGTTTACAAATTTCGTGTGACGATCTTTTTCTGTATCGATGTGCAAATATTCACTTCTCTTGTAGTTGCTATGCGATATGACAACAGATAAAAAAAAAATTATGGCATTTTTGTAAGGTGGATTAGATAGCATTAAATAGTATGAAGAAAGAAAGAATAAGCTAAAATGTTGTTCATTGTATTTTCTAGTTGCTGATTACCGAGTGTAGCAGATGATCATTTAGAATCAAATCCAGAAATTGAAGGCAAGTCTTAGTTGGCTTTTGTGTATCACTATTACTTAACTACTCTTTGGAATGTATGTATTATGGCACTGGATATTTTACTTACTGTACAATGCATTTTTTCAGCAGCCTTAGGAATGTCAACTTGTGAAAAATGCAAGTCAGAACACTCTTGACAATCTTCAGAGGACAGAGATAAGAGAGCATCCAAGACATGACGGATCTCCTGGGGTCGTTTTCTATTGATTCTTCATTGTGACAGTGATTGAGCTTGTACATGAAATGGTTAGTTTGTCAACGTGCTGTAAATTCTTATTTTCCTTCCATTTTTGCTTGTAAGGTATTATTTATTGAAGGCATATATTTTTTTTTAATATTTTATTATTATTATTTTTTTATCAGTAGTTTCTATTGAAATTACAGATGAGTTCTAATGAGAGATGTTAAAGATGTAAAATATTTTCCTTATTTTTTTGTATAATCAGTTTCATGCTACTTTGATATTTCAATAATAATAAATTTTTTATTTATTTAAATAAGTACAGTTTAGATTTTCTACACTTTCTGAAAAATCTCTTTAGTTCATAATTTGTGTTAGAGAAAAACAGAAAAGCTAAGTATTTCTTTCATATTATTGTGGTGATCAAACATACAAGTAAGAAGAACTTGGGTCCGAAGGTTTTTATTTTTAAGGTAAAAATTGCGATTTCAAGTCGGAGTTTATTTAACCAGGGGCGGGAATATGAAGGGACGAGTGAGTGCGGTCACCTCCACTCGATTTTCAAATGCTGCTTGTTAAATCCAAATTTTCAGTTGGTTGTTTTCCCCCCAATTTATATGAAATAATTATTTACATAATTGTATTTCGCTCTTATTGAACCATAATCTTGGGTCTGTGCTTAGATATAACACGTGATAACTGTTAAGATTAAAGAACTCGTTGCCCAATCATTTGAAGCGTATAATGTTATGAACTTACTCTCCAAAAATTTGCTCGATGAGAACATGAATAAATGAGATATCACATTTTGGTAAAAACTATGCTAGCGGACATGCATATTTCTATGTACTTTCTACTTTGGGGTTTTGGCCACAACCTTAATACTTCAAATGGATAAAAGTACTCAAGTCACTGATCGAACGTTTTGTAACTTTTTATATCACCAAGGTAGCTTAATAGCTTTTATTGGTAATAGTTAGGCCGTCTTCCACATAGAAGGGAAAACCAAACTGACATGGTAAATAAATGCTATAGATGACAGAGAGTTACATTTTAGAATAATGCTATTAGCAATATTGGTATTGAAACACCAATTTAAGGGTCATAATGTGATATATTAAATTAAATATGAAATTATATGATTCATTTAATTGTGTTTATCATTTGATGTTACTTAGGTGTCATTTAGATTGATATTTTAACATCAGTGATGCTAAAATAGCGTAACTCTACGTTCTATTACTTTTTTGGATAAATTGCATTTGGGATCCAAATCTTTGAAGATTGTAACAATGAAGTCTCGAACATTTGATTACTAGCACCTGGAATTCCAAACCTTATAAACTTCTAAGCTTGAGGTCCTGTTGCAACGAAAATCATCGATTTGATGTTAAATGATAAAGTTCTAAGTAAAATGACCATTTTACTTTTAGTTTGATTTAAAACAAATAAGGATAAATTTCGGCTCTTGAATCTTTGATTTCTATTAACTTTAGTTCAAAAACTTACAAAAATCTGCAACCGAGGTCCTTTTGTAAAGGAAATCATTAGATAAAATGCCGTTTGAGAAGTCTATAAAATTTTATCAAAACTTTATCAAACAAACACTAAGGGTAAACTGATTATTTTATTCAAGACATAACTTTTAACGATTAAATTGATGATTTCCTTCCCAAAGGACCCATGGCACATACATTTGTAAAGTTTGAGACATTGGTTGGTCGAAATCATAGTTGCATGACCTATTGATACTATCTTCAAAGGTACGGGACCCTAGGTGCAATTTACCCTATTGCTTCATTAAAAAGTTACACATGATTTCCACATTTAAAAAATGTCAAATGTCATTATTTCATAAACTTATCTAAAAAATCTTATTTTTCTTGGGAGTCGCTATTTTCATTCTCCTTTTTTATACATCTATCCATTTTAATGAAATCTATCACTCTAAATTCATCTACAAATATTTATCCTCATTAAATATTTTTGCTAGACAAATGCTAGAAACTAAAGAAGAAATATCCACCACCAGAATGAGAATACCAACACTTTAAAGGTAAGCGTGTTAGAATTAGAGCAAAGTATCTTGAAGAAACTAGTGGTAATACGAATCTAAATAAGGCCAAAAAGGAAGATGAAGTTAATTTGTCAAAATCACATGAGAATGTAGAATTTAGTTCTCACCAATTCTCTTATGAAAGCAGCCATGTTAGCGCAGCTCAAATATATTCTACAGTAGCTTGTGAAACTGTTGACTCCAAAATTGATGAAGCTCTTGTATTTTGTCCTTTTACTCTCAGTTTTCTTACGAATCCAATAAGGTGATGAAAGTATCCATCTTATAAGTGAACAGGGGAAGATCAGGTTAACATTTGATGATTTTCATTGAGTAGGGTCCAACATGCATTTGAATTGAACGTTTTGGGTTTTGAGGGAAAAAAATATTTAAATTGAGTGGGGACTAATGTGCTTCAAGTTTTAAAGTTTGAGGACTGCATCTGCAAATTTCCCTAAATAATAAAATTTTGAGAGGTATAAGACGAGTGTTAAATTTGTTTCGAGTATCAAATTTATCTTTTTCAAACTGAAGTCTAATTTGCCTGCTTGAGTCTAATCAACCATCTCACCTATCTTTGTTGAACACGATTGGGGAATCAACCTTTATTTTGCAAGAAGTTTTTAGCTTCTCCCAAAGAAAACGGGAAGCAAAAAAATGCTAAGTACTCAATGCAAAGGTCCAAAGATACTTGTAAGAAATCATCCGGCAATTTCAAATATCTACGAGGAGAGAGTTATTTTGGTGAAATGGCATCAATGGGAAGAGATTAAATTAAATTTGGTATGGAGGGATGATGTGATGCGAATCCCGTAGCAATGTTGACTACGAAACCCACAACGAGATTGACGAACCCAAAAAAGTCAAATTAATCCAAGAGTTTAGAATTAACCCAAAAAAAGTCGAACCAAAAAATCCAACAAGAATGACGACACTTGAAAGACCCTTTGATCACGCAATTCAAGAATTAAATCCGGTTGTTTGAACGTCACAAGTTAACACTTGATAAGTTCGAAATTGTTCAATGAAGAACGAGGAAGAGAAGATAATACACCTCACTTTAATTCAATATCAATAATGTCAAAAGTTTTTAACAATTAAATGGAAACTCCTATTTATACTAAACCTAAAAACTAGGTAAAAATCGTGCAAAAGTCGATCATAATCCCTAAAATATGGAAAAGAATCAAAAACTAACAAAATATGGAAAATTGCCAAAATTAGGAATTTCGCCAAAAAAATTGTCTATGCGATCGCATAGTGTATTTTCATGCGGTTGCATGGTTCAGTTCGATTCGCTCCTTTGAGTTTCGGTAAACACCTATGCGACCGCAAGCCTCTCAAACCTATGCGACCGCATAGGCATAGGCTTATCATTTTCCTCCGTCTTCGGCTTTCGATATTAAATTGATCCAAGTTGACTCGGCCTTCGATCCGAACATGAAAGTTGCTCTATTTTGAGTCCCGAACATGGTTCCACCAATGGTTTCTTGAATGAGCAATCACATCGCTTATTTCACTTGCTTTGCCCTTGATCGCGTCATTGGTCCGCCATCGACTATCAACGGGTCTCGTCTCGCACTTGCTTTCGTCGGGCTCTACTCCTGGATCATATCATCTCCTCCCTCTTCAAAAGGATTCGTCCTCGAATCTGAACCTGCATCAAACAGAGAGAGATCAGATACATTAAAAGTAGCCGAAATATTGTACTCACCTGAAAGGTCCAACTTGTAAGTATTGTCGTTTATCTTTTTAATCACTTGAAATGGACTATCGCCCCTCGGTTGCAACTTGACCTTCCTTTGCTCCGGAAACTACTCCTTCCTAAAGTGCACCCAAACCCAATCTCCTGACTCGAATGTCACGCGCTTCCTACCTTTGTTCGCCTGTGACGCAACCAACTTACTTTTGTTTTTAATTTGCGCTTTTACCTTTTCATGGAGTGATTTAACCAATTTCGCCTTCTTTTTGCCATCTAAACTACCACGTTCATTTACAGGTAAAGAAATTAAATCCAAAAGAGTTAGTGGATTAAAATCATATACAATTTCAAATGGAGAATATGATGTAGTAGAGTGAACAACTTGATTATATGCAAATTCAACAAATGGTAGACACTCCTCCCAACTCTTCAAAATTTTATTGATTACTTTGCGTAACAATTGTGTCATAGTCCTATTCACTACCTCAATTTGCCCATCCGTTTGTGGGTGACAAGTTGTGGAAAATAGTAACTTAGTGCCTAACTTACCACACAAAACTCTCCAAAAGTGACTTAAAAATTTGACATCCTGATCCGACACTATACTTTTAGGAACCCCATGTAAATACACAATCTCTTTAAAGAATAAGTCAGCAATGTTCATGGGATCGTCAGTTTTGTGACATGATATAAAATGTATCATTTTGTTGAACCTATCTACAATCACAAAAATAGAATCCCGACCTCTCTTAGTCCTAGGTAAACCCAAAACAAAGTCCATCGAGATATCAACCCAATGCTCACTAAGTGTAGGTAAATGTGTGTACAAACCTTGAGGTAAAACCTTAGACTTAGCCTTTTTACAACCTATGCATCGACTACGAATTCGCTCGACATCACTTTTCATCTTAGGCCAGTAAAAATGCTCCTTCAATACATCTAAAGTCTTTTCAACCCCAAAGTGTCCCATCAATCCACCACTATGTGCCTCCCTTACTAACAACTCCCGAATAGAACAATTAGGAACACATAACCTACTTTCTCGAAATAAATACCCCTCATGCCTAAAGAACCTATCAATCGTCCCTTTTATGTATGACAAATAAATATCCGAAAATTCAACGTCTTTTTCATACAATTCCTTAATATGTTCAAATCCAAGTAGCTTAGAATCAAGAGTAGTTAGCAATACGTACCTTCGTGATAACGCATCCGCCACCACATTTTCCTTACCTTGTTTATACCGTATCACGTATGGAAAGGTCTCAATGAATTCCATCCACCATGCATGCCTTTTGTTCAGTTTACCTTGTCCCTGCAAGTGCTTTAGTGACTCATGATCGGTATATATTACGAACTCCTTCGGCCATAGATAATGTTGCCAAGTCTCCAAATCTCGAACAAGTGCATAAAGTTTTTTGTCATATGTAGGATAATTTAAAGCAGCTCCACTCAATCTCTCGCTGAAATATGCAATAGGCCTCCGATCCTGCATTAAAACTACTCCAATCCCTATTCCTGATGCATCACACTCAATCTCGAATATTTTATCAAAGTTAGGTAATGTCAAAACAGGTGCTTCACACAATCTACCTTTAATAGTATTAAATGCAAGTTCCTGCTCATCACCCCAATGAAAACCTATACTCTTTTTAACTATTTCCGTAAGTGGTGCGGTGATAGTGCTAAAATTTTTCACAAAACGCCTATAAAAACTAGTCAATTCATGAAAACTCCTAACTTCCGTTATGCTTTTAGGTATCAGCCAATCTTTAATAGTTTTTATCTTTTCATCGTCTACTTCTACCCCATTAGCACTAATCACAAAGCCAAGAAATATAACTCTATCCATACAAAATGTGCATTTCTTAATATTAGCATAGAGTTGTTCTTTGCTTAAAATAATTAACACACAATCTAAATGTTCCAAATGCTCTCCTAGGTCTTTGCTATAGATTAAGATGTCGTCAAAATAAACCACGACAAATTTTCCTATAAAAACACGTAAAACATGATTCATTAAACACATAAAAGTGCTAGGCGCATTTGTTAGTCCAAGCGGCATAACCAACCATTCATATAAACCATATTTAGTTTTAAAAGCCGTTTTCCATTCATCACCCTCCCACATATGAATTTGATGATACCCGCTTTTAAAATCAATTTTAGAAAATATGCAAACACCATGTAATTCATCAAGCATGTCATTTAACTTAGGTATAGGGTGACGATACTTTACCACTATGTTGTTGATAGCCCTACAATCCACGCACATTCGCCATGTTCCATCCTTTTTTGGCACAAGCAAAATCGGTACCGCACAAGGATTCATTATTTCCCTCACCTATCCTTTGCTAATTAACTCCTCTACTTGCCTTTGAAGTTCCTTAGTCTCCTCGGGATTACTTCGATAAGCCGGTTGATGCGAACCCCGTAGCAATGGAAACTACGAAACCCACAACGAGATTGATGCGGAACCTAAGAACGCCAATACTAACCCGATTTTGGATCTTGAACCCCAAGAATTGAACCAAGAAACTCTAGATTAGCGAAGAACCTAAAATCCCTTAATTACAATTAAAGAACCCACAATCCGATTGTTTAAAACGCCACAAGAAATTGAATCTTGATAAGTTCCAAGATTGTTCAAGAAGAATAAGAAATTGAAAGAACAGATTCTCTCTCTATAATATTATTCAAGCAAAAGTCCTTACAATGAAAGATATTCTGCTATTTATACTAATGAGTAAAAAAAGTCCAAAACCCATAAAATTATGGTAATAATTTGATTTCATAAGAATTCTATCGAAACTAGGAAATTCGAAAAAAAATAAAAAAAAAACGAATTTTTTTCATGTTTTTGTTCTATGCGGCCGCATAGTGTTAATCTATGCGGTCGCATAGAACAAGTCCCTACCTCCAATATTATCCTTGAGGCCATCTATGCGACCGCATAGGTTGTTTAACCATGCCGTCACATGGAACAATCTTCAGCTTCATTTTCTTTCTTTATCACGTTGATCCAAGTCCTTTCGGCCCTCAACTCCAACATGAAACTTGCTCCATTTTGCGTCTCGAACATTATGTCTTCATTGACTTGCTTGACGAGCAATCCCATCACTTCTTTCACTTGCTTCATCCTCGATCGCGTCATCGGTCCAGCTTCGACGATCAACGGATCCTTCCCGTGACTTGACGCTTGAGTTGTCTTGGCTGTTAACGCGCCTTGATTCATATCATCCCCTCCTTTTTCGAAAGGATTCGTCCTCGAATCTGAACCTGCATCGAAAAGAGAAAGATCAGCGACATTAAAAGTAGTTGAAACATTATACTTACCAGGTAAATCCACTTTATATGCATTGTCATTGATCCTCTCGATGATTTGAAACGGTCCATCGCCTCGTGGTTGCAATTTTGACTTCCTCTGTTCTGGAAAACGCTCTTTTCTGAAATGCACCCAGACCCAATCTCCAGGCTCAAATGTAACGCGTCTCCTTCCTTTATTTGCTTTTGATGCAATCAGCTTTCCTTTCTCTTCGATCTGCATCCTGACCTTTTCATGGAGTGTTTTCACCATCTTGACTTTTCGTTTCCCATCCAAGCTACCTCGTTCATGCACAAGCAAAGACATTAAATCCATAGGTGTTAGTGTATTAAAACCATAAACAACTTCAAAAGGAGAAAACGAAGTAGTAGAATGTGTAGCTCGATTATATGCAAACTCTATAAACGGTAAACACTCTTCCCATGATTTCAGATTTTTATTAATCACTGTCCTAAGTAGTTGAGTCATAGTTCGATTAACTACCTCAGTTTGTCCATCTGTTTGTGGGTGACAAGTTTTAGAAAATAATAACTTAGTTCCTAACTTCACAAAACACGCTAAAAATGACTCAAAAATTTCATGTCCCTATCAGACACTATACTTTTAGGTGCTCCATGTAAACATACTATTTCCCTAAAGAATAAGTTTGCAATATTAGTAACATCGTCGGTTTTATGACATGGTATGAAGTGCGCCATCTTACTAAACCTATCGATCACTACAAATATTGAATCCTGACCCCTTTTTGTCCTAGGCAAACCTAACACAAAATCCATAGATATATCTACCCAAGGTTCACTAGGTACAGGGAAAGTAGTATACAAACCATGGGGTTGAACCTTAGACTTAGCCTTTTTACAAGTTATGCACTTTCCACATATTTGTTCTACGTCATGTCGCATTTTAGGCCAATAAAAATGTTCCCTTAGGACATGGCTAAAGTCTTTTGAACCCCGAAGTGTCCCATTAAACCACCCCCATGTGCTTCCTTTACCAATAATTCATGCAAAAAACAATTAGGGATGCACAACTTATCTTCCCTAAACAAATATCCTTCATGCCTATAGAATTTATCAAATGCACATTTGTCACATGAAGCATGAATACTAGAAAAATCACAATCAGATTCATACATGCCCTTAATATGTTCGAAACCAAGTAATTTAGTACTTAATGAATTTAAAAGCACGTACCTTCGAGACAACGCATCAACAACTATATTTTCGTTACTTTATTTGTACTTGATGACGTAGGAAAATGTATCGATAAACTCCATCCATCTCGCATGTCTTTTGTTCAACTTACCTTGACCTCGCAAATGTTTTGAAGATTCATGATCGGTGTGTATCACGAATTCCTTTGGCCATAAGTAATGCTGCCAAGTCTCCAATGCTCGAACAAGTGAATACAGCTCCTTGTTATATGTCGGATAATTCAATGCTGCCCCACCCAACTTTTCGCTAAAGTAAGCAATAGGTCTCCTTTCCTGCATTAACACTGCTCCTATACCTATTCCTGATGCATCACACTCAACCTCGAATGTTTTATCAAAATTTGGTAATGTCAAAACAGGTGCTTTACATAGCTTATTCTTAATTGTGTTAAATGCAATTTCTTGAGATTCTCCCCAATGGAAACCTACATTCTTCTTTACTATTTTAGTCAACGGTGTGGTGATGGTGCTAACATCTCTTACAAATCGCCTATAAAAACTAACCAATCCATGAAAACTCCTAACTTCAGTTATAGTCTTAGGTGTTGGCCATTCTTTTATAGCTTTTATCTTTTCTTCATTGACTTCCACCCCGTTAGCACTAACCACAAATCCTAGGAAAACAACTCTATGCATGCAAAATGTGCACTTTTTGAAATTAGCATACAGTTGTTCCTTTCGCAACACAACAAGCACACAATTTAAATGTTCTAAATGCTCATCTAGGTTTTTGCTATAGATTAAGATGTCATCAAAATAAACTACAACAAATTTCTCAATAAAAGCACGCAAAACATGGTTCATTAAACGCATAAAAGTGCTCGGTGCATTAGTGAGTCCAAATGGCATAACTAACCATTCATACAATCCATACTTAGTCTTAAACGCTGTTTTCCATTTATCACCCTCCCGCATGCGAATTTGATGATACCCACTCTTAAGATCAATCTTACTAAAAATGCAAGCATCATGCAACTCATCAAGCATATCATCTAGCCTAGGTATTGGGTGACGATACTTTATCGTGATATTGTTAATAGCTCGGCAATCCACGCACATTCTCCAAGTCCCATCCTTCTTAGGCACCAGCAAAACAAGTACAACACATGGACTCATGCTCTCCCTGACATAACCTTTGCTCATCAACTCCTCCACTTGCTTTTGAAGTTCCTTTGTCTCCTCGAGATTGCTTCGGTAAGCTGGTCGATTCGGTATGACAGCTCCGGGTACAAAGTCAATCTGGTGCTCGATGCCTCTGATTGGTGACAATCCACTTGGCATCTCCTCAGAAAACACATCGTCGAACTCCTGCAATAAAGACTTAACCAAACTAGGGAGGGATGTGTTAGAATCCTCAAAATTGAGGAGGGACTCCTTGTACACTAACAATATCATTTGCCTATTATCGCTCATAGCCTTTTTCAACTCACTCTCTTTTGCATAGAAGTTGACCTTTGGCTTTTCTCTCCGCTCAGCTGACTCTTTTTCTCTCCTCTCAACTGACTCCTTTTCTCTTCGCTCATGTGGCTTCTCTCTCTTTTCTCCACGCTCATGTGGCTTCTCTCTCTTTTCTCCACTCTCAGCCACCTCACTATTTTCTCTCTTATTGATGGTTTCACTATTGCCTCTCCTTTTTTTCGACTCTCTTATTCTCTCGTCTTCCTCACTTTTCAGCTTGATTTGATCTCCATGCACTTGTGCCGGTGTTAATGGCGCAAGAGTAATAGTCTTCCCATCCTTGACAAAGCTATAACGATTCTTATATCCATCATGTGTGACCCTTCAATCATATTGCAAGGGTCTTCCTAACAAGATATGACCCACATGCATATGTACCACATCACATACTACTTTGTCACTATAACTCTCAATTGAGAAATTAATTAAAACTCTTCTATTCACCCTAACTTCCCCACTTTCATTCAACCATTACAACTTATAAGGCCTAGGGTGTCTTAACAATGCTAGTCCTAATTTCTCAACTAAATTTGTGCTAGCTACATTCGTGCAACTCCCACCATCAATAATCATACTACATACCTTATCGTTGATATAACAACGTGTGTGGAATATATTTTCTCGCTGCTGCTCCGAATCATCCACTTTGACTTGAGTGTTAAGAGCTCTCCTTGACACCAACGATTCCCCAACAGCAAACTCCAATTTTTCTTCTTCTTCAATGTCCTTCAATGCAGGCATGTCCTCAAACTCTCATTCACTTTCACTCACTACCTCTCCATTATCCAACAACACCATTACCCGTTTATTTGGGCATTGAGAAGCAATGTGCCCTAACCCCAAGCATCTGAAACACTTGATGTCTCGATTCCTTGATGGTTGTGAATTTGTTTTGGGTGCTGCTTTGCTAGCACTTTCTTCTTTCCCTTTCTGCCACTTATTCCTACCTTTAGGTACAGCTTTATCACCTTTGTTGTTATTGTTCCACCCTGGCTTCCAAGATGGATTAACACTCGAAGTTCTAAACGGCTGCCTAGCTACCCTTTTCCTCTTCAATTGTCTCTCTACCTTCATAGACACATGCAACATGTCTTCCAACTCCACATAATGTTGCAACTCCACTACATTGGCAATTTTCCTATTCAACCCATTCAAGAATCGTGCCATGGTAGCCTCCCGATCCTCCACCACATTGGCCCTAATCATGAGTATTTCCATCTTCTTATGATAGTCCTCTACACTTTTCGACCCTTGATATAGACCTTGCAGTTTTTTATGGATCTCTCTGTAATAGTGGCTAGGAACAAACCTCTTTCTCATCAATGATTTCAATTCCTCCCAAGTGCTAATTGGTCTTCCCCCACTCCTATGTTGTGAAATAATCACTTGATCCCACCATGAAATTGCATAGTCACTGAACTCCAAAACTGCTAACTTCACTTTTTTCTCCTCCGAGTAGTTATAACACTCGAAGATCATTTCAACCTTCCTTTCCCACTCCAGGTATGTCTCGGGATCACTCTTTCCTTTGAATGAAAGAACTGTCATTTTTATATTTTCCAAGTTTCCATTCAACTTCTCCCCGTGATCATTCCGACCCCGTCTGTCGAACATATCGCCTCTATTCCTCATCCTTCCCATCTCAACACTGTGAAATTCATCTTCGCCCATGTCACTCCCATATCCATACTCCTCTCGCCTTTCCTTCCTAGGCACCATCTATCCGGTCTTCTGACATTGGATACATCCACTCGATGCTCCCGACTAAAATTAGCCACCGATGTATCTAATCTATTCATCCAAGCCTCCTGCTTCTCCAACCTATCTCTCACATCTCCAAACGCCCTCTCAAACCTCTGCATCAAGTCCTCCGATGCATTATTATTATTACCTTGTCGGCTTGAGTTTGATTCTACTTTTTCTGACATCCTAACACTAAAAATTTTATTTTACTGCCTCACCAAAAGTCACTCGAAAACACACAAGAGCTTTTACCCTTTATTAAGCTCACCTCGCTGTCTTTTACCACTCAGTTCTTTCAGCAATTACTTCTAGGAACAATCAATGAACTCAATCAATCAATCAATCAAATCGTGTAGAATTCCCCAAACCGGATGTGACTCAATAATTGTAACAAAGGACTCAAAGAAAACTTTTAAAACTTGACTTGAATTGAAGGAATGGAATGATTCAATGTGTCCAAGTAATTTAGAAACGATATTGAATAATAAAAGTTGGTATTTGACGGATCAATAATATTTAACAAATTTTTTTTTACTATACGGATGAACAGTATTTTTTTTCAGATCCGAAAATTAAGAACAAAACCAACGAAGAAAACGAAAATTGATTTGGGCGAAAATTGAGCCCAAAAATGAAATTTGAAGATTTTTTATGAAACTTTTGGATCAAAGAATCAAGAAAACCTTCTGAACATAAGAACACAAGGAATTGAAAAAAAATTAGAAAACAAAGTATATAACCTGATTAAATTGGAGCCAAAACTCTGATACCAACTGATGCGAACCCCGTAGCAATGGAAACTACGAAACCCACAACTAGATTGATGCGAAACCCAAGAACGCCAATATTAACCCAATTTTGGATCTTGAACCCCAAGAATTGAACCAAGAAATCCTAGATTAGCGAAAAACCTAAAACCCCTTGATTACAATTAAAAGAACCCACAATTCGATTGTTTAGAACGCCACAAGGAATTGAATCTTGATAAGTTTCAAGATTGTTCAAGAAGAACAAGAAATTGAAAGAATAAATTCTCTCTCTATAATATTATTCAAGCAAAAGTCCTTACAATGAAAAATATTCTCCTATTTATACTAATGAGTAAAAAAACGTCCAAAACCCATAAAATTATGGTAATAAATTGATTTCATAAGAATTCTATCGGAACTAGGAAATTCGGAAAAAAAATAAAAAAACGAATCTTTTTTTCATGTTTTTGTTCTATGCGGCCGCATAGTGTTAATCTATGCGGTCACATAGAACAAGTCCCTGCCCCCAATATTATCCCTGAGGCCGCGACCGCATAGGTTGTTTAACCATGCGGTCACATGGAACAATCTTCGGCTTCATTTTCTTCCGTCTTTATCACGTTGATCCAAGTCCTTTCGGCCCTCGACTCCAACATGAAACTTGCTTCATTTTGCGCCCCGAACATTGTGTCTTCATTGACTTGCTTGACAAGCAATCCCATCGCTTCTTTCACTTGCTTCATCCTCGATCGCGTCATCGGTCTACCTTCGACGATCAACGGATCCTTCCCGTGACTTGACGCTTGAGTTGTCTTGGTTGTTGATGCGCCCTGATTCATATCACCGGTCGATTTGGAATCACAGCTCTGGGAATGAAGTCAATTTGATGTTCAATGCCTCGAATAGGGGCAATCCACTTGGTGCATCCTCCAAAAATACATCGTCGAATTCCTGCAACAAAGACTTAGCCAAACTAGGGATGGGTGGGTTAGTTTTCTCAAAATTGAGGAGTGATTCCTCATAAACGAACAAGATCATCTCTTTTCTCTCAACTACTGCCCTCCTCAAATCACTCTTTTTTGCAAAGAAATTCGCTCGTGCTTTCTCTCTTCTCTCAGGGCACTCTCTTTCTTTTATCTTTTATGATTGCTCTCTCTTTTTCTCTCTAATGGCCATCTCAATATTTTTTCTCTTTTTCTCCAACTCACTATTTGCTCTCATTTTTTTAACTCTTTTGCTCTCCTCTCTTCCTCACTTCTCAATTTTAATTAGTCCTCATAGACTTGCGCCGGTGTTAATGGCACAAGAGTAATGGTCATTCCATCCTTAATGAAACGATATCGATTTTTGTACCCATCATGCATAGCCTTCCTATCGTATTGCCATTGTCGCCCCAATAAAATATGTCCCGCTTGCATTGACACCACATCACACACTAACTCATCCTTATAACTCCCAATTGAAAAATTAAGTAACACCCTTCGATTCACCCTCACCTCGCCACTCTCATTCAACCATTACAATTTATAAGGTCTCGGGGTGTCTCAACAATGTTAAACCCAATTTTTCTATAAGAGATACGTTAGCTACATTAGTGCAACTACCACCATCAATTATAACACTACATAACGTATTGTTAACATGGCATCGAGTGTGAAAAATGTTCTCCCATTGCAACTCCAAATCATTCGCTTGTGACTAGTAGATCCCCAACCGGCCCTTCAACTTTTTCTTCTTCACTAACATCCTCCAACGCCGGCATGTCATCAAACTCGTCATCACTATCGCTCGCAATCTCTCCACTATCCCACAACACCATCGTTCGTTTGTTTGGGCATTGAGCAGCAATATGCCACGTTCCCAAACACCTAAAACATTTGATGTCCCGATTACGTGACGGTTGTGCCTCCGGTTTTGATATTGGTTTGCTAGCATTTTCATCCTTGTCCTTTTGCCAATCATTTTTACCTCTAGGTGCAGCCTCGTTTTTGTTGTTGAAATCCCACTTCGATTTCCATGTTGAATTAGGAGTTGAAGTACCTAACGGTTGCCTAGACGTCCCCTTCCTCTTCAATTGCCTCTCGACCTTAATTGCCACATGTAACATGTCCTCGATTTCCACATAGTGTTGAACTCTACAACATTCGCAATATCCCGATTTAACCCATTCAAGAACCGTGCCATGGTAGCTTCCCAACCTTCCTCCACATTAGCCCGAATCATAAGAATTTCTATCTCCTTGTGATAATCCTCTACGTTTTTCGATCCTTGATACAAACCTTACAATTTTTGATGGATTTCCCTATAATAGTGACTCGGAACAAACCTCCTCCTCATTAACACCTTCAATTCATCCCAAGTGGTAATTGGTCTTTCCCGACTCCTACGCCGTGATGTAAGTACTTGATCCCACCAAGATATCGCGTAATCCACAAATTCAAGCACCGCCAATTTTACCTTTTTCTCCTCCGAATAATTATAGCACTCAAAAATCACTCAACCTTCATTTCCCACTCTAAATATGCTTCCTGATAGCTTCTCCCCTTAAATTGTGGAATAGTCATTTTAATACTCTCCAAATTTCCATCTACTTCATCTCCCAAATTATTTCTACCCCGTCTTTCCATCTTATCGCACCTATGCCTCGCTCGACCCATATCAAAGACATTTTCATCAAAATCATCCTCATCACTACAATACTCATCTCGCCTTCCTCTCCTAGATTCACGCCTACCTGGCTCCCTAGCATTTGACATCTCCACTCGTCCCCAGCTAAAATTAACAATTGTAGTACCTATTTGCACCATCCATTCCCCTTGCCTATCCACCCTCTTCCTAACATCACCAAGTACCCGTTCAAACCTCCGTATCATATCCTCCAAAGCATTGTTTTCATTACCATTTCGGCTTGAGTTGGAACCTTCTCTTTCCGACATCATATCACACAATTTTTTTTTTATGCCTCACAAAAATTTCACTCGGAAAACACTCACTATGGCCTTTTCCCTCTATTAAACTCACCACTCGGCCTTTTACCACTCAAAGTCTCCCTCCAAGCACTTCAAAGAACCAAGTGAACTAAATCAATTGTTTTACCGGGAATTCAAACAAACCGAATATTAATCGAAGACCACGAGACTCAAAGGATTTAAATAAATGGAATAGATGAATGTTTTGACAAGAATATGTGAATAGACTCAATAGAAGATTGAAAGAATAGAACCCAATTGAATATCCCAAAGTCAAACACAATGTAAGAAGTGTTGTTGGTAGAAAAAACAAAATCAAACAATAATAATGTCAATTTTTTTTTTGTATTTTTTTTTTACTCCTTGATGAAAGAAGATGATTAAACTACCAACAATTTAACAAAACGACGAAAAGAAAAACAAGAACTAAGAAAACAAACTTAACGACTCAAACAAATAAAGAAAAGATATAACCTTCAATTAATTTGGAGCCAAAGCTCTGATACCAACTGATGCGAACCCCGTAGTAACGTTGACTACGAAACCCACAACGAGATTGACGAATCCAAGAAAGCCAAATTAATCAAAGAGTTTAGGATTAACCCAAAAGAAAGTCGAACCAAAAAATCCAACAAGAACGACGACGCTTGAAAGACCCCTTGATCACGCAATCCAAGAATTAAATCCGGTTATTTGAACGTCACAAGTTAACATTTGATAAGTTCGAAATTGTTCAATGAAGAATGATGAATAGAAGACAATACGCCTCACTTTAATTCAATATCAATAATGCCAAAAGTTTTTAACAATTGAATGGAAACTCCTATTTATACTAAACCTAAAAATTAGATAAAAATCGTGCAAAAGTCGATCATAATCTCCAAAATATGGCAAAAAAAATAAAAAACTAAAAAAATATGGAAAATTGCCAAAATTAGAAATTTCGCCAGAAAAATGGTCTATGCGACCGCATAGTGTATTTCCATGCGGTTGCATGGTTCAGTTCAATTGGCTCCTTTGAGTTTCGGTAAGCACCTATGTGATCGCAAACCTCTCAAGCCTATACGGCCGCATAGGCTTATCATTTTCCTCCGTCTTCGGCCTTCGATATTAAATTGATCCAAGTTGATTCGGCTTTCGATCCGAACATGAAAGTTGCTCCATTTTGAGTCCCGAACATGGTTTCACCAATGATTTCTTGAATGAATAATCTCATCGCTTGTTTCACTTGCTTTGCCCTTGATCGCGTCATTGGTTCGCTATCGACTATCAACGGGTCTCGTCTCCCACTTGCCTTCGTCGGGCTCGATTCCTGGATCATATCATGATGGTAGTGAACACACTGTATATAATGTAAGAGCAAAAAAGCAGAATTCGAGAGGAACATGCAAAGATAGGGAAAATAGAAAGTCGAGAACAAGAATTGATGAGAAAGGAGATGGGCAATGGAAAAACAGTGATGAATAGAAAAGAGTAGCGGGACGATGACAAAAACAATAAGATTGTATATTTGATTAACACTTGATTATTATAGATGCTTCAATAGTTACAAGTAAAAACTAATATTACGAATTTTAATTTTAATGCGCTCTCTCTCTCTCTTTTCCGATCACACATTCTACGATAAAATAGTATTATACGTAAACTCAAAACTTTTTTTTTTTAAATCACACATTCTCCAAAAATCACTATTTCAAATCACTTTTTTTTTTTTCAAAAATACATTTAGAGCATATTTGGTAATGATTATAAGAATTGATTTTTTGATCATTAAAGAAAAAAGTGAGTCCCACCTGTAAGTGAAACAATAAAAAATGACGGCTGAAATAGTAAAATAACGATAAAAAATTTGATTTTTTAGGACGAAAAATTGCTACCAAACCGGGGTTTAATGTAGCCAAACAGAGGCCAAAAGGCTAAGAGAGTAGACAAATTGATTAACGAATTAACGCTTTTTTTTTTTTCCTCAAAAAGCATAGAAAATATTTATTTTGAATTGTAGTTTACATTATATGGATGTTATAAAAATCCCTATGTTAAAAGAAGATTTAACTAAATGCTTGGAGTAGCTAGAAACTCTATGGAGCATTTCCATACGTCCAGCTTGAGTCTTTCGTGTCGCCAACTTGGATTAAGATCATAATTATAACATATTTGACCAGACTTAAAGAAGCTTCTTTTTGTTTTGTTCGACTTCAAGTAGAGTCATACTAATAAAAAAGACATTTTTTGACCCATTTATTTATCATTTCAACTAGGCCAAATGTGCCCTAATCAGTTAGGCCCTATTTGATTTAGAGAAAAATTAAAATTTTAATTATGAAATGTATGGTTGAAAATTTGATAAAAGTTGTGGACCTCATAGATGTGGTTGAAACTGTTGAAATTTTGCTTGAAATTTTGTATTATTTGGTGAATGAAAAATTAAGCCAAATTTAAATCACTTAAATACATGAATTATTGGAAAAGTGCGTCAAATATTATGAAATATTCTAAAAATTATTTGGCTGAAAATGTGTCTTTCTATATGAAAGATTATGACCATTGACATTATCATTTTCCAAAAGACGTGTCTCGTCTCTTTAAATATAGAAACTAATTCCAATAGTTATGTCTCTTCCATAGGTTGTGTCTTTTGAGACAAACATTTTCAACAACTATGTATTGACCTCATATGTTTGGATTTAATTTTTTTAGGAATTTCAATTCATTCCATAATTCTATATTATTAATTTTATGTCAAGTTACTTAAAATACTTTGTAGAAATGATTATGTCTTGCATCAAAGTCATGTTTATGGTAGAGAGGAAATTTCGTTCGAGTTCGCTGGTCAAAGTCATTTGGAGTGCTCATATGGCCTGACGTGATCGTTGTATCTTGGATGATGATTGCTGGAAAATCGTTAGCACCGATGCGAAGCAAATTCATTTTAAGGACCAAGTGTCAAATACTTACCTCAACCAAAAATTCATCACTTTCATCTTTCTTCCTTCATTTTCTGATTTCTCTTAATTATGGTTTGATTTCACAAACTGATTAACATTATTTACATGTTTGTTCTACGAGATTTGATTCAAAGAATAACTTGCTTTCGTTCAAGAATTGAAAGAGATGAATCCATATTTATGTATTCAGATTCGGTAACTATTATTGTTTTGCTTCACAAATTTTATTTCGGTAAGTCGAAATTACGTTTCGATTTCATGCAAATAAACGTTATGCTTTTGTAAATATAATATGCACATAATCGGTGTATTCCTTAACAGAAACTGAATTTAAGGAAAAATTAATTTTAAAAATAATGGATACAAAATTGGGGCCAAGTCCATGGTGACCCATAGTGGTAGTTTGTCCAACGCTTAGGGGTGACAATGGATCGAGTCGGCATCTACCCATGAGCTCAAGATTTTATTTTATTTTTTAACATTTAAAAAAAAAAAATTACTCTTTTGTTTCCATTTTTTTGTGAGTCCACGAGCTCGTGAACTTTAGGCTCATGGGCCCGGTGGTGAGTCGAGCGGATTTGGCTCACCTAACAAGTAGGCCCCTAGATTCGGGCTCGTCCAAATACGAGCCGAGCAATCAAGCCGACGAGCCGCTCGACTTGCTTGCCACCCCTACCAACACTTGGTGGTGAAAGTTAGGCCAAGAGTGTAGTACCTACATGAACTTTTTCTTCCTTGTCCTTGGTTTCTTAGATCTCTTGCACAAAGGCTTAAAACACATCCAATTCGACAATCTAACTAATAAACCAAGAGACGAAAACGTTAAGGGATGAATCATACATTGGTTAAATACCGAAATATAAATAAATATATGAGTTTGAATTATTCCTCTTTATATATTGAGCTCTTAAGATGAAATCAGTTGTAGATGAAGGCCTCTATTTTTTTCTTTAATTTAGGACAACAAAAATGTGTTCTGTATTCAATTTTATCCATATGAAACATTGGTAACAGGATAAAAATAAATGCGAATACACACACACACACACATATCCATTCCACATGATCATTAAAATTTAATTCTATTCATGGCTGACAACGTATTCAAATTTTTTTTTTTATAAACTTAGTATAGACGTTTTGATACATACTTAGCTCATGAAATGTCAAGTTATGCTTGGGAAACAGGCCAACGTAGGCCCTGTTTTTCCCCGGGGCAGGCACCCAACCAATATGTGTACCCTTGGAAAAACAGGGCCTATGTGGCCCTGTTTGAGAAGAATTATTGTGAAATGTCTATATACACATGCTTGTTTATCTAAAAATCTCAGTGTTGACATCGTATCATTTGTTGCCATCAATCATATGTCCATCATTTGGAGTCATTATCTAAACCATAATCAAGCAATCCTGAGTCTCTGAGAAATCTACCAGGATTTTGACCATTCTTTCTCCTTTGAACTTCACATAATAAACCTGACAGTATCAATAAATGTCGAGAATCTATCAGAATTTTTAGAATATGTTGCCGTTATCTAAAATTAAACTGTTCAAATTTTAGATAATGAAAACAGATGATGCATGTCAACACTGAGAATTTGGATAATCACGTGTGTGCATATATATACATTTTTTTTTGGGCATATATTATCTAGCCATGAATAGAATTTTGTTATTATGTATCATGTGTATCTACAGGTTTTTTTGGTGAGTTAAGCTACGCGTACATGATTTGTTTGCCAAAATTCTTACAGATGCACACTTGTCAAGATTTGATTCGTAGTTAGTAAAAAAATAAAAAGAAAAAAAAATACCAATCAGGTGTAGTTAGGGATGACAATCAAGCTCGTCGGCTCGGGCCGTCCGTTACTAGGCTCGGGGCTCGGTAGACCCGAGCCTAGGCTAGGGCCGAGCCCCATTTTGGGGACACGGGCTTTACCCGAGCCGGCCCTTGAGCTCACGAGCTTTTAAAAAAAAATTAAAATTTTGAGGCTGCTGCCTTTTAAGGCAGTAGTTTACCAGCAAAAAAGCTCGGCCATTTTAACCGGGCCGAGCCCGAACCGAAACTTTAGGCTTGTAAGCCGGCTCGGTCCGGCTCGTTTACATCCCTAGATGTAGCTATTGTTAAACAATAACAATCAACTTTAACTATTTATTAACCTATTTTCTCATCAAATGAAGGTTACGAAATCAATTTGATTGATTTTTCGATCAAAAGTACAATGTGAAATCTTTGATTTTTTCCTCTTCTTCTGTCCCTATCCCACTTGTAAAGAATCTATAAGGAAAAAGGCTTGTATACTTGGTTGGCTTTTTCCACTTTAGGTATCTATTTCCAATTATTATGTTACCATCTCGTAAGATATTTCTGTTGTCCAAAATAATAATCAAGATATTATTGCTGCCCCGCTCCAAGATAACAAGGGTTCTAGATTTTTCCATTTTGCCACTTAACTTTCTGTAAAATCTCAAATAGGTTACTTAATTGTAATTTGTGACAATCAAATTAATCACTTCATTAATCCCTTTACTAAATTTAACGTTTCAATCCTCCACTAGTAGCATGTTTAGATAAATAGACATTTAATCATGTTATGGAGGCAAAATCTTTAAATTTGGTATAAATAAAATGTTTGCTCCGTATTGAATTGTTGTCAATTTTTAAACACGGTTTATTCTCAAATTTTAGAATCACGACATAATTGGACTACGTGTTCATTGCAAACACAAGACATGTCACATTGTGGTCAATTTCTAATATCAACATAAGAGCCTAAGAATTATTTTCAATGTGGGTAAATTTCATTTTTGGTTGTTGAACTTTTCGGGAAATTTCAAGTCAACTATTAAACTTTTACTCGTCTTAATTGGATCTGGTTTTACATTGACTTAATAAAGTCACAAGACTTCTATTTAGTTTCAACTGGATCATTCAACTTCAATTTTGTTTTAGATTTTATCACTCAATTACCGACCCTCCAAGTTGAAGAAAAATAATTAATTAACAATCATATCACAATATATCTTCATAAAATCAACGTGTTACGTGCCAACTACAACTATTGCACGTACAAAAAATGTTAAATAAAAAAACTCATTATAGAACCTTTTAATCTAAACATATTGCAATAACTCTTGTGTTTCATTTTCGTTTTCAAGATACTAGTAGGTATTTGGGAAAAAAATAAGTTTAGTGACTCGATTGGGATAAATCAAAATTTAGTGGCCTAATTAAAATTTTAATAAAAGTTCAATGACTGTTGATGAAATTTACCCTGTAAAATCACTATCTTATACAGCTGTACTTGACAGAGGACCACAATTAATACGAAAGCCACTTGTCTAAGCTTAAGAACACAGGAGTGAAAAGACAGACTGATGTATTAAAAAATAATTGAGTGTTTTTGTTTTAATTTTTCAAATTGTCAAATCATGTATCTTTTGTGTACAGAAGTGTACAGACGATAGGGGGAACTCGTGATCCAATTGAGGTATAACCCGCGATTTACCCCCTCCAAAATTCTAGGAACAAGGATCTTGGGGGGTCCAGAATTTAGTCTAGTGTAAATTGGGATACATAGATATTAAAAAAAAAAGGGATTATAAAGATTTTTCTTCATTTGAGGGTTTGTCATTTTCAGTAAAAATAATGCCTGATAGAATCTTCACCACAGATTCTTTGCATCCCATCACTTCAATTCTTTATATTTTTAGCTGATTCTCTTTATCTTTATTTATATATTTTTTAAATTTACACTTTCCGTCCTCAATCTTTGGAATCTACCCCCAACCTTTTTTACCACCAAATATTCCCTAACCTTTCACATAACAACAAATCACGTCCCCATTGACACAGTTTGTGAGAAACAATCGTTTTATCATCCATGTACACCCTGCATGTTATTTCATTTCTCTCATCGTGTCTGAGACCAATGAAACCCAACTTTACGGTTGAAAATTGCCCACCAGACACCAAACCCTTTTTTTTGTTCTAGAATCGAATGAAGAAGATGACGAATTAAATTCAATGCCGCTTTCTCTGATAGAGAGCGTCTTCTTCTTTTTCATTTGATTCTTGAACCAAAAAGAGGGTTTGGTGTTGATGCTAATATGCACACGAAAAGCTAGGGATTCAAACTTGAAAGGAAGCTTTTCGTGGATGTACCGTTTGCCCCTTTCGACCTCAGATGCTGTGGAAGAAGTGAAATAATGTGTAGAATGTATGTAGGTGAGATAATGACAATTTCTCAAGAATTCTGTGAATAGAGACGTGATTTCCAATTAAGTGAAAGTTAGGAACATCTAAGGGTAAAAAAATGATAAGGGTATATTAGTAACTGATTGTAAAAGTTGGGGAGTAAAGTACAAATTTCCTTATTTTTTAGAAAAAAATACAAGTCCACTCTACATAAATTTATTCCATAACCCAATATTTTAGTCATTGCAGACAAGTGCCATGTCCTGTGTCTGTGTATATTCAAAGTAAGAACAAATGTTATTCCAATAATACATGGCTAAGGTCAAAGGCTTCTTGTATGGTGTATGTTTTGTAAGCTCAGTTGCTCTTAATTTCTTCTTTGTAACCAACTCTCTTTTTGCTGGTTATGAGAATAAGCAGTTGAGTTGGAGCCAAAGGGCTGCTGCAGAAGCTGAAGCAGTGGCCTCAGTCTCATGCTCTGGCCATGGAAGAGCATATTTGGATGGTTTAATTGTTGAAGGGAAACCAGTTTGTGAATGCAACACTTGCTATGAAGGTCCTGACTGCTCTCAATTCTTGCCGGACTGCGCTGCTAACGCAGAAAGGTACAAATCACTCCCCCTCTCTATATCGTGCGTCTGAACTCATTTTCAATCAGATTTAGATGAGTCTGGCAAGAACTCATAATCTGGTAATGAATTGTTGATCATATTTCATTTAAAAAAACCATTTTTTAACAATTCATTTGATAACTAGTGGGAGGCGACCATATTAATTAAAGTTTGTTAGGTCCAAATTGTATTGGCTAGTTCTGTGCCCAAAATCATAGTTTATTGAGTTGTAATTGAAGTAAAAGAGTTGAAGGTTCGAAATATGTTTTGAAGGTGTCAAAGACGGAACAATGAGAAAAAATCGCAGCAAAAACGCTCACTTCACGTCTAGCCACCACTAGAGTGGACGTGTGACCGCTTGAGCATACTCATTATTTGGCAACCCTAGTTTTGCGATTTTCAACAGAATTTAGAGTCCCAAACACTACATATTTTATAAATCCAAGGCCATAGTTTGTCCCAAACATTTCTGAAAATTAGTTGAGCCTTTATTTCAATCAAGATAAAACCTACAGAAATAAAATACATATTCTATAAATCTCTTGTCTCAACCTCAAGATCAAAACACAAAAGATCCAAAAATCAAATCTTCTACCAATAATCCTTTATAGCGAAGTTCAAGAGAGGTAGCTGGAGTTCCAATTGGAGAAGAACGAGGTTCATTCTTCGGTGATTTACAGATTGAATGGTCAAAGTTTACTAAGATTAAGTTGTGTCCAGACCAACTATAAGTTATTTTTTCTAGTGGATCGTTTTCACAAGGCTTGCCTAGAGGTTTTAAATCCTGTGAAGAATTCTTCAAAGATTTTTCCTTTATTACCATATTTGATGTTGATTTACTCTTCTGCTTTGCCATATGTCTCTTGATGGATAATTAGAGTTTAATTGGATTTAACTCTTCTTTCCATGACCTCTCTTAATTGAGATGAGAGGAGATTCAATGCTTACCAATGCTTCCATGAATTTGATCATGGTTTACAATTATAGCTTCCATATCTGTTTGTTTTCTTAAACATCTAGAGACAATAATTTGTGACTTGTTACTTATTATTATTTATTATTTTTAAATTTCTCATTATGCATCTATTCACTCCCTCAAGATTTTATTTGATCTAAGCATCAATTATTTCAAACTCAAACCAATATGTATTATATGGCAGATCCAATTGTCAGCACTGGCCTAGAAATAGTCCACTTGCCAACTTATAATCCTGTTAAAGATTATATTGATGTGACTACTGATTAATCCAATGGACCGGTCAATAGGGTGACGCCACATTGACCCCCTTATAGGTAGGGCCTACGTGGGCAAAACCCTAATCCAATTAGTGACTCTCCCCGTGGACAACATAGTGGGATCTCTTCGGATGTGACTTTCATGATTAATTAATCAACATAGTAGATAACTAGAAAAACAAAATACTGCAAGAGAACATAGGCTATAATCCAATAAAAAATGTGATTATATATCTAATTCTAATATAGTTGCTTGCTCGACAAGTGAACTGTAGAGAGTATTAGAAAAAGAAAAAGTATACTTATGTCGAGTTAAGCATACCAACCAACCAAGATTGACAATAAATTTATCTAATGCAGTGGGGATCCATTATTTTTGGAGCCCTTTTGGATGCAACATGCAGAAAGCAGTGCAGTCATAGTTGCAGGATGGCACAGAATGAGCTATGTATTCGCAGATCATACTTCAATATCACAAGTGCTTCAAAACCACATTCACAAAGTCCATTCCATTGCCAGAAATGCAATTACAAAAGGAAAATACATTGTTTTTGGTGTTGGCTCCACTCAACTCCTCTCAGCTGCAGTTTTTGCTCTTTCCCTCAAATCATCGTCACTTGCAAGGGTCTTTGCATCATCGCCTTATTATCCGGTTCGTATATTTACAATCTTCACTTTCAGGAAAAATTCTTGCAACTATTGAAGAACCTGGAATCCACGATCCACAGGTATATAAAACGCAAACGGACTTCTTCGAAACTGTTCACTTTGAGTTTCAAGGAGATGCATCGGTGATGAAAAATACTTCAGATTCTGGTGGAAATGTGATTGAATTTGTAACTTCTCCAAATAATCCAGATGGTCATTTAAGAAAGGCGGTTCTACCATCAGCGAACGCCATTTATGATCGTGCCTATTACTGGCCGCATTTTACAGCAATTCCTGCACCAGCAGATGAAGATATCATGATTTTCACAATTTCCAAGCTCACCGGCCACGCTGGAAGTAGATTCGGGTAATCACAGACTTACCTTTCCAGCTCTTCACTATTCTTATATTCTCGAAAATCTTAAACAGCCGGAATATTTCGATCTTTCGGTCGATTTTTTCCGCCTTTCACTAAATTTTAATTGCGGGGTGGGGTGGGTTGGGGAAATAGAAAATTACAAGGAATTTTTTTGAAAGTCTCGTGTAAAATCTTGAAAAATCTATTGCAAAATCTTGGATTTCAACTTTAGTGTGGGGACAGTGGACCACTGATATTCTAGCTACATTTGACAGAAGATTCCAGTATTTCTTAATGCAGATGGGCTTTAGTGAAGGATAAGGATGTTTACCTTAACATGTGCGAGTATTTGGAACTGGCAGAAATGGGCGTCTCAAGGGATACTCAGTTGAGAGCTCTCCAACTTCTCAAAGTAGTTCTTGAAGGTGATGGCAGCGAAATATTTCACTTTGCATATGAGAAAATGAGGGACCGGTGGGAAAAGATTAGCCAGACTGTATCATTTTCGAAGCGTTTTACTATCCAAGAAATTCCACCTCAATACTGCAACTTCTTTGAGAAAATCAGGGGTCCATCTCCAGGTGATCTTCACTTGACACATTCATTCCCGCACATGAAAGTTAGATTTTTGGTTCGTCAAATTTTGGCATGGTTTTGAAAAATCAAAAGGAGCTTTTGAAATTCAAAAGTTGCTTTTGGACTTGTTTGACTAATTTTATGAAACTGCTTCGGATAGTTAAAAGAGCTTTTAAAGGAATCTGATCCGTTGTGGCTTCCCCTAAAACCAAATAAATGTGTGTGTGGCTCTAGATAGGAAAACTTTCAAAGCTGACAGTTTTATACTAATGATCACAGCATATGTATGGTTGAAATGTGAGAGGGAAGAAGACACAAATTGCAATGATGTCCTAGGTGCAGCAAACATCATAGGTCGTTCGGGTAGGTTGTTCAATTCTGAAGATCGCTATGTACGTCTCAGCCTTCTTAAGAGCGATGATGACTTCAACTTGCTGCTATATCGTTTGAAAGAACTTGTTACCAAGGAAAATGGCACAGAAACAATGTGTTGCTGATGATCAATATCTGATTGATTGTTCAGCATATTATCATTGTGCAAGTAATAAAATAATGTAATTATCATATCTTGATGGAAAGTTCAATGCATACTGACCTTCTGTATGCTAAAACACATCCGGGGAGATTTCAGTATTTGATATCCGCACCTGTAAATTTCTTGAACTGCCCTATATTGGTTGCAAGTTGTAAGGTGTCATGAAACGATCTTTATCTTGAAAGTTCAGATCTTTTACTGCATAGATGCAGATAAATTGAATACAAATAACTTCTATAGAAATGAAGCCCCTTTTTGACTATCATTATTTGGGAAAAACTATGTTTTGAATAATGATTTTTAGGATAATGCATGGTTAGAAATGAAAGAAAAGTTTTGAATTTACGTGTAGAATATTTTTTTGTGTGAATGTATTGTTGAAAATGAGTGTGTAGAAAAAAAGTTTTCAAATAATAGATGTCAAACATGGGCTAAGCATGCAAGTAGCGATGATGATGCACTAGGCGATTAGCTAAACAGGATGCCGGTTAATTTTTTTGGGCTCTACTTGAGACATCTGAAAGAAGTAAAAGTCCAACAAGACCAGAAAATTCCACCTTATAAGGTAAACTTTCAAGTGCAAACTGGTGTTATTATTCGTTCGTCTTGTTCTCTACAAATACTGACTTTGGCATTATTGGAGAAGCGAAGAACTTCGCTCATTTTTTCAGGTGCTATCGACACCATAAGAAAACCATTATGTTGAGGAAAAATTAAGTCCCACAAGGAAATCCTCATACTCAAGTTTTGTCCACAACTAGCTTTATTTAAAATTATGTTAGTTGTACATCATTTGTGTACAATTTGGATCGTATTTAATAGGTGGCAAAATCGAGGTCATTGATTATTTAAGTGTTGGAGAAATCAATGGTAAAATTATGTGCCACATGGTAAAATGTAAAACAGAATGTCAATTTGAATGTATGTATAACAAAATTGCTTTATTTAACAATGTTTTCAAAATTGACTCGATCATTGACTTGAAAATGTAAATGGGTTAAGGGCCAAAAGGTCAAACTAGTGTAAAACTTAGGTTGAACTAGTTGTAATAAAAAATATATATACATACTAGAAAAACAAGTTAATTTTCAAATTAATTAATATATAGAGATGAAAAACAAATATATATACTTTGCTACATAAAATTTTCATTATGCCCACTTTTAATATCAATAGAGAATGAGACAATAAATATAGCAAAATCTTCAACTCATTTTAGTGTAATATAAAAATAAAATTAAACAAGTACAACATAATTCGATTATGAAGATCAATATTTCTAAATTATTTAACAACCTCATTCAATTAGAATTAAATTAATTCTTACATCTGATTTGACTATATTTTTATGACAGTTGCGACTATATAAGAATGCATTTGTGATTTATGAATACTTAAAAATCACGTAAAGTATAATAGTATATTTCTATTCCAATTAAACTCTACGATAATTGACACTATATCCAACTTATTTCTATCCCTTATCAATCTTTCAAAGGTAAAATAAGGTACCAAATTTATACAAGAGAAGCATAAACTCATGTCAATTATTCAAAATTAAAAACGTGCTTTGAATGTCAAAAATAAATAAAATCAAGAGTTAAAAATTTATGATACAAGATTCATCATAATCCCAACTCAAAATTAGTTAAGCCTAACATGCTCAGGATGATGATGATGATGATAATTCATCACCCAAAATTCTTGAATTTGATATTTAAATTTCTTGAATTCGATCTTACGTTCTTCTCAATCAATTCTCCCCTAAATATGTGTTGATAATTGGCTTTTATGCTAGTCTTCGAGAGGACCCATCCATATTCACTCAGTTATAACGCTATTTCCCAATTTTTACATTTTGGTCCTCATCTTCATTATTTTCTTGATTTTGTACATTTCACTTTGAATTAGTTCTATTTTGCCCCTTCTTGCATTAAATTTGAACCCATAAAAATTTTCAATCTTCATTTTGTGGTCCGAATCAACCATTAGAATGTTGTAATTTAGTCCCCATACTTTGTATTTTGTCATTTTTTGCTAATTTTTACTTCTTTCTTTCATTTTATCTTCCAAAATACACAATAAATTTGGCCATAATTTATCAAAAAATTTTGAAATATATATATTTAAAGCCCCGAACAAGTGTATAAAGTACACTTATCCCATATAGCACTTCATGTCACATAACATTTAGTTTCCTCTTGTACTATTATGTCGTGCCCCAAGACATCAAAGAGAAAGTTAAACCTCGGTTATATACAAAACAAATATCCCAAGACTTCTTGTTAACTATTTACATTTTTGTCTTCAACAAGCTTGGTTAATTGCAACAAGATTCACTTTTTGATCAATCATCTTAAGGGTGCACAATTTTTATTGGCAGCAAGATGGAACCCCAAGCCTTTTATGTGGCTCTACTACCATCTAATACTCTCCCATAGGTGATTTGCAACAAATGATACCAAAGCAGGATGCATGAAACACTGCGCCACGTACAGATTGCAATTTTGGTTTGCAAGCAATGGAAACTATGGCGAAAGAGGATTTGGGCATGGTGCAACGGGATGGGTGTAACAGTGAATGAGCTTATTTTCATGCTTGTTCGCTTTGTTCAAGTTCACGGTAGTTAGTACTTCAACATGTGGACAAGGACGAAAAGTTATATATATTCATTTAAATATGATCTTCAACATATTCAACCATATCAAAACACATAATTAGCTTGCCAAATGTCTAAAAAATGCAAGAAATGAAAGTTTCAAAAACCAAATATGAGAAGCTATGCTTTCTAATTACTTCAGCTAAACATAATTATATGAAATCGAAATTGGCTTGTGCTTTGAAACAAGAAGCTTAAGATGCGTTTGGTTTGTTATTCTCAAGCTATTCTTAGTTTTGAATTTTGCAAAATACTAAAAACATATTTGGTATGATATTTTTGAAAATACATTTTTAACATTTTGAGTGTGCCTAGCAAAATATGAAAAATAAAAATTTAAATAAAATTTTATTAAATAAATTTTAAAAATTGAAAATTTTACAAAATAAAAACACAAATTCTAACAATAAAATTTAAAAATGTTAAAAAAATAAAATCGATAAATTCTAAAAAAAAATAAAATTTATAAAATAAAAAATAAAAATTTTAGCAAAATAAAATTATAAAAATTCTCAAAAAAATTAAAAAAAAAATAGTTCAAGATATTAATGGTATTTGCATAAAAAGTCAAGAAAAAATATTGTAAAATTCACCAACTTTAAAATGTATATATTACTTAATAAAATATTAACATATGATTATTCTATTTTTATTGAATAATTAAATTTTAATGAATAAAATGTTATAAAATTCAAAATTTCAAATGAAACATGTTTTCTAATTTTCTATTTTGAGAAATAATTTTACAAAATGACATACCAAACGTATTTTTAGCAATCTTAAAACAGCCTATAGAAACAAAAAACTCAAAATAAATTCAAAACTCAAAATTGAAAACTGAAACATAAACAAAACGAGCATTTAGCTTCATTCTACCTCTACCCACGACAGGGTAATCTTGAAAAGTAACTTAAAGTAAATTTAAAATAGATATTTTTATTGACAAATAAGTTATTTAGATAGTAAAATAAGAATTATTTTTGAAAAAGGTAACTAGTTTACTTATTTTGTACTATGTAATCTGTGTTACTAAGCTGGCCATTGACATATATTTTAGTAAGAACATGTTTGTCACTTTGTCTAAACCTAAAATAAAATCATATTTTAATTCTAAAGGTGTGGAACCCTTCGTACAATTTACCCTATGGATAAAGAAGCCTGCTACAAAACTCGGGTTTAAATCCAGTGTCAAAATAACAACATCTCAACTTGCGATCTCGACCAACAATCAAGGGTCAAGGTGGTGCCAACACCTCGGCCAATCAACAGGACCTATCATAGGCCCTATTTGAATGGCAAAACTCATGGATAAAACTCCATTACTAGGGCCACATAGGCCTTGGCATTATGGCCTGGTAATACTAGGGGGCCCATTCAAATAGGGCCTATGATAGGTCCTGTTGATTGGCCGAGGTGTTGGCACCACCTTAACCCCCATTGGCCCCCTGTGATAGGTGGGGGGATATAGCAGGTTCTTTACCCTATTGCTTTATTAAAAAGTTACACATAATTTCCATATTTTAAACTTATTTAAAAATGTCAAATGTAATTATTTCATAAACTTAGCTGAAAAATCATTTTTCTTTGGGAGTGGCAATTTTAGTCACCATTTTTATATATCTATCCATTTTATTGACATCTACTAATATTTATCCTCATTAAATATTTTTCCTGGACAAATGCCGGAAACTAAAGAAGAAATATCCACCACCAAAATGGGAATACCAATACTCTAAAGGTAAGTATGTTAAAAGTAGAGCGAAGTATCTTGAAGAAACTATTGGTAATACGAATCTAAATAAAAAAGGAAGATGAAGTTAATTCGTCAAAATCACATGAGAATGCAGCAGTTAGTACTCACCAATTCTCTGATGAAAGCAGCCATGTTAGTGTAGTTAAAATATATTCTATTGTACCTTGTGAAACTATTGACTCCAAAATCGATGAAGCTATTGTATTTTGTCCTTTTACTCTCTATTTTCTTATGAATCCAATAAGGTGATCAAAATACCCATGTTATAAGTGAACAGGTGAAGATCAGGTTAACATTTAACAATTTTGATTGAGCAGGGTCCAGCTTGCATCTAAATTGAACGTTTGGGCTTTGAAGGAAAAAATATTTAAATTAAGTGGGGACTAATGTGCTTCAGGTTTTAAAGTTTGAGGACTGCACCTGCAAATTTCCATAAAACAATAAAATTTGGAGAGTTATAAGACGAGTGTTAAATATGTTTCAAGCATCAAATTTATCTTTTTCAAACTAAAGTCTAATATGCCTGCTTGAGTCAAATGAGTTATTCTTGGGTGACTCAGTGATATTCCCCGAGTCAAATCAACCATCTCACCGATCTTTTTTTAACACGATTGAGGAATCGACCTTTATTTTATAAGAAGTTTTTAGCTTCTCCCAAAGAAAATGAGAAGCCAAAAATGCTAAGTACTCAACACAAAAGGTTCAAAAATACTTGTAATCACAGAGCAATTTCAAACATCCACGAAGAGATTGTCATTTTGGTGAAACAACATCAATGGCAAGAATTTAAATTAAATTTAGTATGGAGGGACGATGATAGTGAACACACTGTACATAATGTAAGAGCAAAAAAGTATAACACGCGAGGAACATCAGAAGATAGGAAAAAAGAAAGTCGAGGACAAAAAGTGATGGGCAATCGAAAAGCGGTGATGGATAGAAAAGAATACCAGGACAATGACAAAAACAATAAGATTGTTTATTTGATTAATACTTAATTATTATAAATGCTTTAGTCGTTAAATGTAAAAACTAATATTACGAATTTTAGTAAGGGAAAATACAACTAAAATTTTACACGAATGATCTCTTGATCAAAATTGTGCGTAAATAATAAATACTAAACATGATGCCATTTTTTGTAAAATTGCATAGAGATTTTCGCTTTTTAATTCTATACAATTTTTAAAATTGTGAAAAAAATCGTTGCACCAGCCGGGAATCGAACCCGAGTCTGTACCATGGCAGGGTGCTATTCTACCACTAGATTTAAACAAATTTGATAGTCTAAAATATTTACAAATAAAATTGCCATTTTTTCCCTAATTTTCATGTACATATAAAAATTTCATGAACAAATTTCAATATTTTAATATTTAGAACAGAAGGAAGAGTAGTGTAACAAAGTTGTCGTACAATGTGATATAGCCCCCGTTTGGGTTTCATTTTAATTTGAATATATTTTCTTCTTTCTTTTTTTCATTCACATATTTTTCAGTAAATTTAAAACTTTTCTTTCTTTTTTAACTACACATTCTCCAAAAATCACTATTCTAAAACACATTTTAATGTAGCCAAACAAGGACCAAAAGGCTAAGAGAGGAGACAAATTGATTAATGAACTAATGCATTTTTTTCTTTCTCAAAAAGCGTAGAAAATATTTATTTTGAATTGTAGTTTACATTATATGGATGTTATAAAAATCCATATGTTAAAAGAAAATTTAATTAAATGCTTAGATTTGCTAGAAACTCTACGGAGCATTTCCATACGTCCAGCTTGATTCTTTCGTGTTGCCAACTTGGATTAAGATCATAATTATAACATATTTGACCAGACTTAGCTTCTTATATTTTTCGACTTCATCTAGAATCATACTAATAAAAAAGACACTTTTTTTGACTTATTTATTTGGCATTTCAACTAGGCCAAATGTGCCCTAATCACTTTAAGCCCTATTTGATTTAGAGAAAAATTAAATTTTTAATTATGAAGTTTACGATTGAAAAGTTGTGAACCTCATAAAATGTGGTTGAAACTGAATTTAAGGAAAAATTAATTTTTAAAAAAGGGATACAAAACCGGGGCTAAGTCCTTGGTGACCCATAGTGGGAGTTTGTTGAAAGTTAGGCCAAGAGTCTAGTACCTAGGTGAACTCTTTTCTTCCTTGTCCTTGGTTTCTTAGATCTCTTGCACAAAGGCTTAGAGCACATCCGATGCAAACAATCTAACTAATAAACCAAGAGATGAGAAAGAGCTAATATATGTTAAGGGATGAATCATATGCTGGTTAAAAATCGAAGTACAAATAAGTATATTAAGGTTTGAATTATTCCTCTTAATATATTGATCTTTTAAGATGAAGTTAGTTGTAACTGAAGTCCTTATTCGTGGTTCGTAAAAAAAAAACAAGAAACCAAAAAAACAAAACAAAACCAATCAAGCGTTGCCATTATTAAATAAGAACAATCAACTTTAACTATTTATTGACCCTTTTTCTTATTGAACGAAGGGTACAAAATCAATCTGGTTAATCTTTCAATCAAAAGTACTATGTGAAATTTTCGATTTTTTCCTCTTCTCCCATCCCTATCCCACTTGTAAAGAACTTGTAAGGAAAAAGCTTGTACACTTGCCTTTTTCCTTTTTAGGTATCTATTTCCATTTATTCTATTACCATTTTTTTCCTACATAACTAAAATAGGTAAGATATTTCTATTGTCCAAAATAATAGTAAAGATATTATTGCTGCCACTGCTCCAAGATAACAAGGGTACTAGAATTTTTCCATTTTGCCACTGAACTTTCTGTAAAATCTCAAATAGGTTGCTTAATTTTAATTTGTCACAATCAGACTACTAAACTTTAATTTATTAATCACTTCGTTAATCCCTTTACTAAATTTAACGTTTCAATCCTCCACTAGTAGCATATTTAGGTAAACAGACATTCTGTCTATTCAATCATGTTATGGAGGCAAAATCTTTAAATTTCGTATGAATAAAACTGTATGTATGCTCCGAATTGAATTGTTGTCAATTTTTAAATACGATTTATTCTCAAGTTTTAGAACCACAACATAATTGGACAACATATTTATTGGAAACATAAAGACATGTCACATTGTGGTCAATTTCTAATATCAAAATAAGATTGAGACATTAATAAGAGCGCAAAGAGACTAATATTGAAACTAAAGTGAAATTGTCACCAAATTGAGATTTTACTAATAGTCCATTGATTAAAAGTGAAACTAACCCTACGAATTATTTTCAATGTGGGCAAGTTTCATTTGAGGTCGTAGAACTTTTCGGGAAATTTCAATTCAATTATTAAACTTTTACTCGTCTCAATTGGATCTGAGTTTAGATTGTCTCAATAAAGTCACAAGACTTCTATTTAGTTTCAATTGGATCATTAAACTTCAATTTTGTTTTAGATTTTATCACTCAATTACCGACCCTCCAAGTGAAGAAAATTAATTAATTAACAATCATATCACAATGTATCTTAATAAAATCAACGTGTTACATGCCAACTACAACTACAGCACGTAAAAAAAATTTAAATTTAAAAAACTCATTATAGAACCTTTTAATCTAAACATATTGCAATAACTCTTGTTTTTCATTTTCAAGATATCAAATAGGGATTACTTAAGGCTTGGTATGATTTTCAGTAAGTAATTTTCTTCCGTTTGGAAGACAATATGAGACTAAATGTGACAAAGTAAGACTCAATCAGTGATTCATTTGGGAAAAAAATAAGTTTAGTAACTCAATTGGGATAAATCAAAATTTAGTGGCCTAATTAAAATTTTAATAAAAGTTTTTCCCTTTGATTATTGAATATAAAAGAGGGTTTGGTGTCTGATGCTAATATGCATATGAAAAGTTGGGTTTTCAAATTTGAAAGGAAGCTTTTTGTGGATGTACCATTTGCCCCTTTCGATCTCGGATGCGGTGGAAGAAGTGAAAAAATGCGTGGGATGTATGTAGGTGAGTTAACGACAATTTCTCAACGATTCTGTGAATAGAGACGTGATTTGCAATTAAGTGAAAGTTAGGAACATCTAAGGGTCAAAAAAATGTTAAGGGTGTATTAGTGACTGATTGTAAAAGTTGGGGAATAAAGTACAAATTTCCTTATTTTTCAGAATAAAATACAAGTCCACTCTACATAAATTTATTCCATAACCCAATATATTTTAGTCATTGCAGACAAGTGGCATGTCATGTGTCTGAGTAAATACAAATTAAGAACAAATTTTATTCCAATAATACATGGCGAAGGTCAAAGGCTTCTTGTATGTTGTATGTTTTGTAGGCTCAATTGCTCTTAATATCTTCTTTGTAATCAACTATCTTTTTGCTGTTTATGAGAATAAGCAGTTGAGCTGGAGCCAAAGGGCTGCTGCAGAAGCTGAAGCAGTGGCCTCAGTCTCATGCTCTGGCCATGGAAGGGCATATTTGGATGGTTTAATTGTTGAAGAGAAACCAGTTTGTGAATGCAACACTTGCTATGAAGGTCCTGACTGCTCTCAATTCTTGCCAGACTGCGCTGCTAACGCTGACGGGTACACATCACTCCCCCTCTCTATATCGCGCTTCTGAACTCATTTTCTATCAGATTTAGATGAGACCGGCAAGATCTCATCATCTGGTAAAGAATTGTTGATCATAATTCATTTAAAATACCATTCTTTAACAATTCATTTGATAATTAGTGGGATGCCACCAAATTAATTAAAGTTTGTTAGGTCCAAATTGTATTGGGTAGTTCTGTGCCTAAAATCATAGTTTATTGAGTTGTAATTAAAGTTAAAAAGTTGAAGGTTGGGAGTTTGTTTGAAGGCGTCAAAGACGGAATGAAAAAAATCGCAGCAAAACCAGTCGCTTCACGCCTAACCACTGCTCGAGTGAACATGTGACCCCTTGAGCATACGTATTATTTGGCAACCCTAGTTTGCGATTTTCAACAGAATTTAGAGTCCCAAACAACCCGAACACTACATATTATATATATATATATCCTAGGCCATAGTTTGTCCAAAACATTTTTGAAAATTAGTTGAGCCTTTATTTCAATCAAGAGAAATCCTACAGAAATAAAATACATATTCTATAAATTTCTTATCTCAACCTTAAGATCAAAACACAAAAGATCCAATTACTAAATACCAAAAATCAAATCTTTTACCAAATAATCCTTCATAGTAAAGTTTGGGAGAGGCAGTTGGAGTTCCCGTTGGAGAAGAACGAGGTTCGTTCTTAGGGTTGTCAATGGATTGGATTTTGATTCGAATCCGATTCGAATCCGATGAAATTAACGGGAGATGGATTTAAGGTTTCAATCCGATTAAGATCCGTATTCGATAATCCGTTAACTAAATGGAGCAAATATGGATATATGTCGATCCGATCCGATTTATTATAATAATATTATATATTTTATATATTATATCATAATTTATTAAACATAATTTTTTCCATTTTGAAACTTATATTATGCTTTACGCATAATTTTCAAATAATAAATAATATTAGATAATAGTATAATATTTTTAGTTGAAATATTCAAAGAGGTTTAATTTTTTATTAATTAAAATAAGATAAAAATAACTACAGTAATTTGTTTTATAACATCAAAAACTAATAATTAATATGTCCAAAAATAATTTACTTTGTTAAAATTGATATTGTTTTTTATTTTAATTTTGTTAAGGCTATGATTTTTAGTGAAAATAATAAAATAAACTAGTAAACACTTAGAATTGACAATTGAGTAGTATCCCACATTGAAAGACCACTAAAACATTAGAAGAGAAGTACCCTTTAAAAATGTAGTATCCTACATAGGAAGATTATTAAAATATTCCAAGAGAAATCTTCTTTAAAAAGAACTAAAAGAGCATCACTTGGATAAAAAAATTGATTTTGGCCTTCTAGTATATTAGGTGAGCCCATCAAGATAGTTTAAAAAAAAAAAAAATTTGGAAAAAATTGTTGGCAAAAAATTCGGATCGGATATCCGATAATATAGCAAATTGGATATGGATTTAACAATTAAATACCCGTTGGATTATTGGATTGGATAATTTTTCTTAACGGATCGGATCGAATTTGGACAGATCTGTTCCATATCCGATCCATTGACAGCCCTATTCGTTCTTGGTGATCAACACGAAGGGAAAAGAAATCCAGAGCTTTTGAAAAGTGCATGAGAGACAATTGAAGATTTTTCTGTGATTTACAGATTGAGTGGTTCGACTTTAATAAGGTTAAGTTGTATTCGAACCAACTGTAGGTTATCTTTTCTAGTGGATCGTTTGACAAGATTTGTTTTTATTTATTTATTTATTTTTATTTTTTTGAGAATCCCTGTGGAGAATCCTTCTAAGGGTTTTCGTTTATTATCTTATTTGGTGTTGATTTACTTTTGTTCTTTGCTATATATCTCATGATTGATGATTATAGTTTAATTGGATTTAACTAAATCATTTAGAAACAATAATTTGTGACTTGTTGCTTATTATTATTTATTATTTTTAAATTCACATTATGCACCTATTCACTCCCAATAGATTTTATTGGGTCTAAACATCAATTATTTCAATTATACGACAGAGCCAATTGTCAGCACTGGCCTAGAAATAGTCCACTTGCCAACTTATAATCATGTTAAAGATAATATTTGTTGACTCCAAAAAGTGCGCCAACAGATGCCGGTCCCACCCGCGCTTGCGTGGGCGAATGTCCAACACGCTAAGACACGTGGATGGTCTAAAACGAGCGGTTTAAAGGGGCGTGGGAGTAGCCCAACGACGCGGGACGGTGACGTTCGGAATCCGGCGGGTAGTTCGTAATCCGATTGTACAATAATTACCAACCGGTGCTCGTAAATGTATATGTAAAAGTGTATAAACTCGATTTGTGTATTGCAAGTAACTGAGAGAGAGTTGAGTAAATATAGTCTTTAGTATTGATTCTTGCATTAGCCTTTGACATTACACAATGGAAGTATTTATAGTGACACACATGAAATGGGAGCCCTTGGATGAAGTGGCACGTGGCGTCATCTCTTTAGTTCAAACGTCTTTTCTTAGGTATGGGGCTTGACTTGCTAGCTTACGGCGCATTTATTGCTTGCGCAGGTCCTCCATACTAGTGACAAAACTTGACCTTTATGCTTGTGACAAACGTTTCATCAATCATTCGAATAATATCTCTGAGCAGACGATCTCTTGGGAGGAGTGACTATGGAGGAAGCTCCTTGTGGTTAAGAGACTCGTGTATCAGCTTCGGGGTTTCGACCATTTGACAAATACTTCCACCTAAGGACCTCAGCTAAATTCAACAGGTTCCATGCTTTGGGTCATGGGGCTCGGTAGTTGGACTTCGGCAGAGTACGTCGGATCGTGGAGCCTCGGCGGATGGACCTCGGCTTGAAGCACTTTAGATATAACCCACCTCGGCAATGTGTGCCACCTCGGCGGGAATGCCACGTGGATCAGGATGAGTGGGCCATTGGCCCAGGTGGGTAGGACAGGTGTGACAATACGCAACAATAGTCCCCCAAGTCCAGGTATAATCATTAATGTAATACGTGGACTTTAATGGAGTAAAAGTTGAAAGAATTTTTGAACCCCAAATAATAGTCCCCCAAATCCAAATATAGATATTTATATCATGGTTGGGGTTTGAGAAGTGCTGCTGTGGATGAGCGATGGAGTAGGCGAGGTGTTTTATTTCCGAAGACGAGCCGAGGTGGTTGAGAGGCCGAACCTGCGAGGCTTTGATGCTGAATGGTGAGGAAAGAGGCCGAGGTGGTTCAGGAACCAAACCTGCGAGGCTTTGATGCTGAATGGTGAAGATAAGCCGAGGTGGTTGAGGAACCGAACCTGCGAGGCTTGATTGCTGAATGGCGAGGAGAGAAGCCGAGGTGGTTCAGGAATCGAACCTGCGAGGCTTTGATGCTGAATGGCGGAGAGGAAGCCGAGGTGGTTGAGGAACCGAACCTGCGAGGCTTGATTGCTGAATGGCGAGGAGAGAAGCTGAGGTGATTCAGGAACCGAACCTTCGAGGCTTGCCGAGGTCCAATGGTAATGATTGTGCGTTGGCTGCTGTGCCAATGATTTGATGTTTTGTGCTTGTTTTTTAGGAAAGGTGGCTAAACCGTTACGACTTCCAAGGCGCTGCTGCCGTCGAATTAAAAATGTAATTATGAGGGCAGCTGGCACTTCTAGAAGCAGACGCATTGGAGAGGTTCATGGGAGGCACGTATAAATCTGAAGCATAGGATTTAAAAACCGTTTGAATTCAACGCTTCGGATTGGATCTGAAATGGAGGGCTTGGATTGACTGAGACTTGATCTGACGGCTGGGGTTCGTCTTGGACCTTTATAAAAGGCGAGAAAATCCCAATTTTCAGGATTTTTGAACACTTTGCACTCTGAAACTCTCTCAAATCTCCAATTTTTCCCGCGTCGAGGTTGACTGTGATATTGAATTTCGGCCAGTCTCCGTTTGTGTCGAATTCCCTTAGGTATTGTTTGTATAAAAAACCCTTGTTACTGTCTTTTTACTGACAAAATGGAGTCCACTTCGGGTAGGGAGCTTGTTACAGTGGCGTCTTTAGACTATGGGGTCGTTCATGGGGGGATGTCCAAGGTGGATAGGTATGCCATGGCCGAGGAGCCTGTAGATTATACCCAGGAGTGGGGGGCTTCTAGAGTGCTCTCGAATATGACGAGGAAGAGGTTGGGGGAACTTAGGGAGAGGTACAGTGTACCCCACTACATAGAAATGTTAGTCCCCGAGCCGAACGAGCGGGCCTGCTATCCGAGGCCCGGCTGCGTGGCCGTGAGTGAATACCTGTTCAAGGCAGGTATGCGTCTTCCTCTGCACCCCTTCTTTAGGGTGGTGCTTAGGAAATTCATGCTGTCACTGACCCAGGTTCTGCCGAATGGGTGGAGCCAGCTGGTCGGCTCGTACTTCCTGTGGAAGGAAGTGTCACTTGGGGAGGACATGCCTCTTCATGTGTTCATGACCCTGTTCCAGCCCCGGGTAATTGGGAAGGAGTCAAGGGGGTGGTACTACCTCACGCCTTGGGGGGCTCACGCGTCCTTTGCGATGGGACTTCCTTCCTCTATCAAGGGGTGGAAGGAGTCCTAGTTATGGGTGCGAGGTAAATGGCAGGCAGTGGAGGGTGACAAAGCGCTGGCATGCACAGTGCCGACCCAGTACTACGAAGCTCGTGAGTCTCCCGACCTCTGCTTGTCTTTTGAAGTCAGAATATGAATTCGTCTAACTGTTGGGGGTTCCTTTGCAGATAGTAGTACGAGGTTCGAGCTCAGCAGGGAGGAATTCGAGGTGATAGAGGACATTTACAAGAGGCCTCTGAAGCTTCGCCACTTCGATCACCTAATTGATAAGAGCAGATACTTTTTGGACTTCGAGCTGATGGCATCTAGAGGTATGAGGCCCCAACACTTTATCCCTTGTTTTTATCCTTATTGTTTTTTATACTGATGATGATCTGACCTATTGTGCAGATAAATTCAAGAAGAGGGAGTACCCAGCCCCGGACATGGCCTCTATCTTGAAGGCCACGTCTACTGTGAAGGCGAGGCCCCTGACGCCTGGGTCCAACGGGGCAAAGGAAGTCCGAGGCAGGGTTGAGCGCCTGTCCAAGGACTGTACTCCCAGGGCTTCGGAGGAGGCAACTATTCAGAGGCCAGAGAAGCCTAAGGAGCCTCGGGGCAAGGAGAAAGTCCCTGAGGAAACTAAGAAGAGGAAGCTGGTACACATGTCCAGCTCAGCTGCAAGTTTGGGACCTCAGTGTCCCATAGGGCCAAACAGACTGGAGAGCCGAAACTTCTTGCTGCAGCCTCCAAAGCCATCAAAATGGAGATGGTAAGAGAGGTAGAGGCTGAAGAGGCTAGAGTAGAGGCCGCAAGGCGAGCAGCAGAAGTCGCCAAAAAGGAGGCAGCAAAGGAGAAGCTGATTCGGGAGAAGGGGAAGTCTCCAAACTTCCTATCTAGGAGGGAGGAGGAGCTGGCCCCAGCCTTGGTGGAGGCTCTCCCTGAGGAAATCAGAAGTGCCACCGAGAGCTTTTACAAGTTCTGGACAGAGAGGTGGCAGCTGCATGCCTCGTCTTGTGATGCCACCGAATTGACAAGGGCATTGGTGAGCCAAAGCGCCCGGACCTTTGGCCTCGCGCTCGAATGCAGGGAGATCTTGAGCGAATTCCAGACAAGGACCCACGCCTCGGAGGGGAAGGCTGCCTCCCTTGCAGGGGAAGTTAAAGCTGCTAAGGCCGAGGCCGAAGAAGCCAAAGCCCAGAGAGTTGAAGAGGCGGCGAAGCTTGAGTCTACTTTGGCCCAAATTGAGGTCCTAAAGAAGGAAGTGTATAAGTCACAGTGCGAGTGGCCTCCTTGACAAAGAAGGTAGAGGTCTCCAATGAGCACCAAAAGGTGACTGCTGAGGCTTTTGAGAAGGCGAATCTCTCCTTGGCCGGTGCTCGAGATGCCTATCAGTTTCTCGAAGGCCATGCGAAGTGGTACATGAACGACGCCTCGGTTGCCAGAGAAGAGGCCCGAACTGCAAGGGAAGAGGCGGTGAAGGAATACATCGCCAATTTCCACACTACAGAGGAGTATAAAAGCTTCAGCTCGTACTGGAGGAACTTCGCCTATGCCGAAGTGCTAGAGAGGGCAGAGGAGCTGTATCCCAATTTGGACCTGGCTCAACTTAGGTCCGAATTTGTGGATGAGGTACCTCAGACCCCAGCTGAGGAGGTCCTGGGTGATGAAGAAGTTGATGCCGAAGCCCCAAGTGCCGAAGCAGAGAAAACAACTACTGATGCCCAAGTTGCCGAAGCCCCTAGTGCCGAGGCGCCTCCGTTATCTAGCCAAGCATAGACTAGGTTTTATTTTTCAGTAATTTGGATGTAATGACCAGAGGCCCTCCTTTGTAACCTTCTTTGAAATATCAATATAATGTCTTTCTTCTTTCATTGTTGCTTTTTGTCCAAGTTTTTATACCTCGTTAAACAAATTTACTGGAACTTGATAGAAGCATGAACTAAATAACTTTGTGAGCCTCAGACTGAAATAAATGAACATAACTTGAGTGACTGAACTGTACGAACCTCGGACTTAAGCAAAATAACATGACTTAAGGAGATGAACCGTGTGAGCCTCGGACTTAAGCACATTATCATAACTTAAGGAGATGAACAGTGCGAACCTCAGACTTAAGCACATTAATATAACTTAAGGAAATGAACTGTGCGAACCTCGGACTTAAGCACATTAACATAACTTAAGGAGATGAACAGTGTGAGCCTCGGACTGTAGCAGTTGTGGCTTCTCCCCTTGGCGTTCAGCACGGGCAAAGGGAGGCATGTGCTAGCGCCTCGAAATTCAAGCGAGGTGGCCTAGAGGTGGGTCCCGAGCCTCGCCTCCGGGGTGACGACGCATCCCAGACATGGTGGATGGTGCAGCCATGTTGAGGGTTCTCTCCTTGGCGTTCAGCAAGGCCAAGGGGAGGCATGTGCTAGCGCCTTGGAGTTCAAGCGAGGTGGCCCAGAGGTGGGTCCTGAGCCTCTCCTCCGAGGTGACGACGCATCCCAAACATGATGGATGGTGCAGCCATGTTGAGGCTTCTCTCCTTGGTGTTCAGCAAGGCCAAAGGGAGGCATGTGCTAGCGCCTCGGAGTTCAAGCGAGGTGGCCCGCATGTGGGTCTCAAGCCTCTCCTCCGAGGCGACGACGCAGTATGACACGATTTAATCAATGCATTTTATTGAGCCATAGAAATATTACAAAGGCTGGGAAAGTCATCCAGCATGATACAATTCATTGATAAAAGATTCTGAGGTGTTCAATATTCCATGGACGGGGTTGTGCCTTGCCATCCATGTCTTCAATCCAGTAGATTCTAGGTCAGATTTCTTCTTTGATCTTGTATAGACCTTCCCAGTTCGGCCCCAGGGAGCCGGAACCAGGTTCTTTTGAAGATGGGAAGACCCTCCTGAGCACAAGGTCGTTGATTCGGAACGACTTCTTCTTGACTTTGGAGTTGAAGTACCTTGTCATCTTTCTTTGATAGGTGCCTAGCCTCAGCTGGGAGTCACCCCTTCTTTCCTCAATGAAATCGAGGTCGAGCTTCCGAAGCTCGTCGTTGGTCACTTCGCTGAAGTGCAGACGCCATGGAGATAGGAGTCCGACCTCCACGGGGCTCATCGCCTCAGTCCCAAAAGCCATGAGAAAAGAGGTCTCTCCAGTTGGGGTCCTGGTGGTGGTTCGGATTGTCCAAAGTACTTGGGACAGCTCATCAACCCGAGCTCCCTTGGATACATCAAGCTTCCTTTTCAGGACGTGCTTGATTGTCTTGTTTACGGCTTCAACTTGGCCATTAGCTTGTGGGTGGTGAGGTGTAGAGAAGTGCTTCTTTATGCCAAGATCTTCACACAGTTCTCTAACCTTCTTGTTATCGAATTGCTTGCCATTGTCTGAGATGATCGAGTATGGAATTCCGAACCGGCAAATAATATTCTTCCATAGGAACTTGGAGGTGTTTGCTTCTGTGATTTTTGCCAGTAGTTCAGCCTCGACCCACTTTGTGAAGTAATCAATGGCCACTATTGCAAAACTTGCACATCCTCTACCCTTAGGTAGGGGGCCTATGAGGTCCATACCCCATTTCAAGAAGGGCCAGAGGCTGGAGACTGCAGTCAAATCCTGTGATGGTCGTCTTTGTACGGGAGAGAATCGTTGGCACTTATCACATTTTCGCACAAATTTGAGGGCATCCCGTTTCAGGGTAGGCCAGTAGTACCCTTGCCTCAGTATTTTTTGTGCCAGAGATAGGCCTCCAGAGTGGTTGCCGCACACTCCCTCGTGGACTTCTCTTAGTACGTAGGTAGCCTCTTCTCCCCCGACGCATCGTAAGAGTGGAGAGGAGAAGCTTCTCTTGTAGAGAATATCATCAATGAAGAGGAAGTGGGCTGACCTCCTTCTCAGCTTATAAGCGTCATTCTTGTTGGTGGGCAGCGCCTGGTCTTTCAGATATGCTATGATTGGTTGCATCGAGGTGGGAGTTCCAACGACCCACATGACATTAGGGTCCTCAGTAGAAGGCAGGAGGAGGTGCTCGATAGGCACTACAGTGAGTAGCTCCGAGTCTTTGCTACTAGCTAGCTTCGAGAGTGCATCCGCATGAGCGTTTTCGATGCAGGGAATTTGGGTTAACTCGAACTTCTCAAAGGATGGGATGAGGTTTATCACCATTTTCAGATAGGAGGCCATCGTTTTGTCTTTGGCTGAGAAGTTACCATTGACTTGGCTAACAACTAGCTAGGAGTCACTACTGACGAGTAGCTTCTTTACTTGCATTTCCTTGGCCAGTCTGAGGCCTGCAAGGAGTGCTTCATACTCTGCAACATTGTTGGTGGCTTTGAATCCGAACCTCACGGCCGAGGTGAGTTTGTGACCCTCGGGGCTGATGAGGACAACCCCGGCACTTGAGCCGACCTTTCCAGCTGAGCCATCGACGAAGAGGCTCCACGTGGGGGGTTCGACGGATTTCATGATTTCATCCACCTCGAGTAGGTTGGCGAATTCAGCAACAAAGTCAGCTAAAGCTTGCCCTTTGATGGCTGCCCTGGCTTTGAATATAAGGTCAAATTCACTTAGTTCCACCGCCCATTTCAACAATCTTCCCGAGGCATCGGGCTTTTGGAGAACTTACCTTAGGGGAAAATTTGTAAGTACATGGATGGTATGAGCTTGGAAGTAGGGTCTCAACTTCTTAGAGGCCGTGATTAAGGCCAAAGCAAGCTTCTCCATATCGGGGTATTGGGTCTCCGGTGATAGGAGCGCTTTACTCGTATGGTAGACAGGAAGTTGGGTGGACCCTTCTTCTCGAATCAGTACCGAACTGATGGCGTCATTGGAGACGACAAGATATAGTTGCAAGATGTCATCGGGCTTCGGCTTGGAGAGGAGGGGGGCCTGCCCCAAATGCCTTTTCAGTCCTTGGAAGGCCTCTTCACATTCCTCAGTCCATTAGAATTTCTTCCCAGCCTTGAGCACTTTGAAAAATGGGAGGCACTTTTTCAGTTGCTTTGGAGACGAAGCAACTAAGTGCTGCCACTCATCCAGTTAAGCTTTGCACCTCCTTTGGCTTTTGAGGGGACCTCATCTGGCACAGAGCCTCAATCTTCTCGGGATTTGCTTTAATTCCTCGCTGGTTGACCATGTACCCCAAGAACTTGCCGGAAGCCACCCCAAAGGCACATTTCAAGGGGTTGAGCCTCATCCTGTACCTTCTTAGGATTGGGAAGGTGTTGTTGAGGTGCGCTACGTGATTTTTTGCTTCTAAACTCTTCACCAGCATGTCATCCACGTAGACCTCCATTGTCTTGCCAATGAGGTCGGTAAACATTTTGTTCACGAGTCTTTGCTAGGTTGCTCCGGCGTTTTTCAACCCGAAAGGCATCATTCTATAGCAATAGAGGCCTCGGTCCGTGATGAAAGAGGTGTGCTCTTCATCGGCCGGGTGCATGGGGATCTGGTTGTAGCCGGAGTATGCATCCATGAAGCTCAACAACTCATGCCCAGCCGTAGAGTCCACCAATTGGTCAATCCTTGGAAGCGGAAAGCTGTCTTTCGGGCAAGCTCTAATAAGGTTGGTAAAGTCGATGCATACCCTCCATTTGCCATTGTGTTTCTTAACCAAGACCGGGTTGGAGACCCACCTCGGATAGGTGGCCTCCCTGATGAAGTCATTTTAGATGAGCTTCTGAACCTCTTCCTTTAGGGCCTCATACCTCTCAGGGTTGAGGGCTCTCCTTTTTTGTCTATGCGTGGCAACATTAGGATCAATTTTCAAGTGGTGGCCGCTGATCTTGGGGTCTATGCCCACCATGTCCTCATACCTCCAAACAAAGATGTCAAAGTTCTTGCCTAAGAAGTCCTTAATCTTTTCTCTCAAAATGTTGAATAGGCCTCTGCCTACTTTCAATACCTTGGACGGATCTTGGGGGTCGGCTGAGAAGCTCTCAAGTTCCTCTACAGGGGATGCTTGAGGCTCATGTTCCATTATGCAGGGGTCGATCTCATCAACGATCAACACCTCCTGAATAAGCGGTGCGTCAATCATTTCAACATCTTCCTAGTTAGTGGGAGCGTCACCTAGGACATCCGCCATGACCACATCAGCCATGATCACGTGGACATCCCGGGGCTCTACCTTCTTAATGGAGCTCAGATAGCACTCTCTTGAACCTCTCTGGTCGCCTCTCACCATTGTTACCCCATTTTCTGTTGGGAATTTCATGCATAGGTGGTGGATGGAGGTGACTGCTCCTAATTCCTTTAGGGCCGGTCTGCCCAAGACTCCGTGGTAAGCCTACCGGCTGTCAACTACGAGGAATTCCATGAAGTTCATCGTAGTTTGAGGAGATTCTCCCATCTCCACTGCCAGTGTTATCTTTCCTCTCGGAGTGATGCTATCTCCGATAAATCCGTACAACGGAGTGGTGATGGGCGTCAACTGATGGTCCAATATCATTTTGTCAAAGGCGGACCCGAATAGGATGTTGACGGAGCTGCCGTTGTCGACTAGCATTCGTTTGAGCCCATTTCGGGCTATGACAGCTCTCACCACCAGCGCATCGTAGTGGGGGTAATGAACTCCCTCGACGTCTTCCTGGGTGAAGACAATTGGTGGTACTTGGTTTCTTCGAGAGCTACCGTCCACAATGTAACTCGTCATAGGGGGTGCTTAGCCTCCCTAGCATAATTTCTTTTGGCGTTCCGTGTTTCACCGCCAACATAATGGCCTCCAAATATGGTATCTATCTCGTGGATAGAGACCTCATCTTGAGCTTGCCTATTTCTTTGGCGTCTACGCCCTTCCCTGGGCCTCTCTGTGTTTTGCTCTCTTCGCCTTGGGGATACATCCCTTTGATGAGGAGCGGCCGCCTCACGCCCATGTCGGTTGTCTTGGCTGGGCGGGGGCCTGTTCGCCTGGGGCGAGTTATGTCTTTCTCTGGCGGGTTCCTGCCGGGAGCGGTGTGCATAGTCTCTGCAATCTGAAGTGTCGATCCCGTAGGACCTATGGTGCAAATAGTATCCAGTGAGGTTCGAATTGGACCTATTTCTAGGTGCAAAACCTCGGCCTCGGCCTCTTCCTCTACGGGGTCCCTGCTGGGCCTCCATTTGATGTGGAACAGCAGTTGGGTTGACATCCTCATATGCCAAGGTTGGAACCGCGTTCAGAGTTGTGGTGGCCAGGGCTTAGCCGGAGTTCTCATTTCCGGCTCGATTCATCTGGTAGTCCATGAGGTGGGAGGTCGGTCCCCTACCTCGCTGTCTTTGAGGAGGTGGGAGGCCTCTGCTTGCTCTGTTCCTATGCTCAATCAATTCTTCATTGATTATCTCCCTTCTCATCATCTGTAGTAGGGCGTCATAGGTGGTGGGGTCTTGATTCTGCACATCCCTCCAGAATAGGGTGTTTATGTTCAAGCCTCTTCTCAATGCAGATAGTGCTTCTCTGTCGGTGACTTGTACGCAGTAGGTCATCTCGTCGGTGAAGCGGGATAGGAAGCTTTTCAGGGACTCGCCATGTGCCTGTCTCATGTCTTGGAGACGCTGGATAGGGACCTCTCCTTCCTTGCTCACTGCGAACCTCTTCAAGAAGGTAGTCTTGAACTCGGGCCAGCTTCGGATGCTCCCAGGTGGTAGCCTACTATACCAGATTTTAGTCGCTCCACTGAGGGTTAAATGGAATGCTCTGCACTTCACGGCTGGGGTGGCGCCCCTCAGGCTCATGTGAGTTTTGTAAGCGTTGAGGTGCTTTTCTGGGTCACCTCTCCCATCATACTTTGGTATTTTTGGCATGACATAGTGGCTCAGGACCTGGGCATTTCTTAGTTCTCTTGAGAATGGTAGGTTCTCATCATCATCGTCCAAGTCACAGGACCTCTGCTGCTCATCAGAATCGTAGTCTTCGAGCTCGTACCTCGGTTGTTGGTGAGAGGGTCCGGACCGGTTCATGGCCTCTTCCTCCCTCCTTTGCGGCCTACTTCTAGGCGGGATAGCACGGGGGGCATTTTCATGTCTTCTCTCCGGTTGCTGGGGCATCGGAGATGGAGGCTGTGACCTCGTCCGAGGCTGCTGTGCCTGCTGTTGACTGGGTCTCGGTTCGGCAGGGCTGATTCTGTCAAAAACACTTCCTGCTCTCCTATGTCTTGGGTCTTGCTCATATGGAGGTGGAAAGTTATCATGGCTCATTTAGACCTCGGTGGGTCGGCCAGATACATAGTTGGAGGAAATGTCGACTCCCACTTCCCTCTTGAATGGGCTTTCACCCCGGCCATAGTCTGGCGAGGCAGCCCTATGACTCTGGACCTCTTCCTCTTGTTGATAGTGCCCGTGGGTGGCATATGGAGGAATGGGGAAGCCTCCCTGGCCTTGCATTTGGGCCATGAACTCCCTCATGTCCAACACGCTAAGACACGTGGATGGTCTAAAACGAGCGGTTTAAAGGGGCGTGGGAGTAGCCCAACGACGCGGGACGGTGACGTTCGGAATCCGGCGGGTAGTTCGTAATCCGATTGTACAATAATTACCAATCGGTGCTCGTAAATGTATATGTAAAAGTGTATAAACTCGATTTGTGTATTGCAAGTAACTGAGAGAGAGTTGAGTAAATATAGTCTTTAGTATTGATTCTTGCATTAGCCTTTGACATTACACAATGGAAGTATTTATAGTGACACACATGAAATGGGAGCCCTTGGATGAAGTGGCACGTGGCGTCATCTCTTTAGTTCAAACGTCTTTTCTTAGGTATGGGGCTTGACTTGCTAGCTTACGGCGCATTTATTGCTTGCGCAAGTCCTCCATACTAGTGACAAAACTTGACCTTTATGCTTGTGACAAACGTTTCATCAATCATTCGAATAATATCTCTGAGCAGACGATCTCTTGGAAGGAGTGACTGTGAAGGAAGCTCCTTGTGGTTAAGAGACTCGTGTATCAGCTTCGGGGTTTCGACCATTTGACAAATACTTCCACCTGAGGACCTCAGCTAAATTCAACAAGTTCCATGCTTTGGGTCATGGGGCTCGGTAGTTGGACTTCGGCAGAGTACGTCGGATCGTGGAGCCTCGACGGATGGACCTCGGCTTGAAGCACTTTAGATATAACCCACCTCGACAATGTGTGCCACTTCGGCAGGAATGCCACGTGGATCAGGATGAGTGGGCCATTGGCCCAGATGGATAGGACAGGTTTGACAATACGCAACAATATTGATGCTGAAACAATTGATTAATCCAATTAGTGACTCTCCCCGTGGACAACATAATGGGATCTCTTCTGATGTGACTTTCATGATTTAATTAATCAACATAGTAGATAACCAGAAGAACAAAATACTGTTACTAGAAGAACAAAATACTGCAAGAGAACGTAGGCTATAATCCAATAAAAAATGTGATTATATATCTAATTCTAATATAGTTGCTTGCTCGACAAGTGAACTGTACGACATTGGAGAGTGTTAGAAAAAGAAAAAGTATACTTATGTCAAGTCAAGCATACCAACCAACCAAGATTGACAATAAATTTATCTAATGCAGTGGGGATCCATTATTTTTGGAGCCCTTTTGGATGCAACATGCAGAAAGCAGTGCAGTCCTAGTTGCAGGATGGCACAGAATGAGCTATGTATTTGCAGATCATACTTCAATATCACAAGTGCTTGTAAACCACATTCTCAAAGTCCATTCCATTGCCAGAAATGCAATTACAAAAGGAAAATACATTGTTTTTGGTGTTGGCTCCACTCAACTCCTCTCAGCAGCAGTTTTTGCTCTTTCCCTCAAATCTTCGTCGCCTGCAAGAGTCGTTGCAGCATCGCCTTATTATCCGGTTCGTATACTTACAATCTTCACTTTCAATAGGAAAAATTGTTGCAAGTATTGAAAAACTTGGAATCCATGATCCACAGGTATATAAAACGCAGACGGACTTCTTCGAAACTGTTCACTTTGAGTTTCAAGGAGATGCATTGGTATTGAAAAATACTTCAGATTCTGGTGAAAATGTGATTGAATTTGTAACTTCTCCAAATAATCCAGATGGTCATTTAAGAAAGGCGGTTCTACCATCAGCGAACGCCATTTATGATCGTGCCTATTACTGGCCGCATTTTACAGCAATTCCTGCACCAGCAGATGAAGATATCATGATTTTCACAATTTCCAAGCTCACTGGCCATGCTGGAAGTAGATTCGGGTAATCGCTTACTTTTCCAGCTCTTCACTATACTTATATTCTCGAAAATCTTAAACAGCCGAAATATTTCAATAATTGGGTCGATTTTTCCACCTGTACCGCACAGGCGGAACCAGGAGGGTAGAGTTGTGGGGGACAAATTTCACAAAATTTTAATTGTGGAGGCAAATAGAAAATTACTAGGAATATTTTTGAAAATCTCGTGTAAAATCTTCAAAAATCTATTGCAAAATCTTGGATTTCAAATTTAGTGTGGGACAGCGGACTACTAATATTCTAGCTACATTTGACAGAAGATTCAAGTATTTCTTAATGCAGTTGGGCTATAGTGAAGGATAAGGATGTTTACCTTAATATGTGCGAGTATTTTCAACTGGCAGAAATGGGCGTCTCAAGGGATACTCAGTTGAGAGCTCTCCAACTTCTCAAAGTAGTTCTTGAAGGTGATGGCAGCGAAATATTTCACTTTGCATATGAGAAAATGAGGGACCGGTGGGAAAAGATTAGCCAGACTGTATCATTTTCGAAGCGTTTTACTATCCAAGAAATTCCACCTCAATACTGCAACTTCTTTGAGAAAATCAGGGGTCCATCTCCAGGTGATCTTCACTTGACACATTCATTCCTGCACATGAAAGTTAGAATTTAGGTTCGTCAAAATTTATAATTTTAAATAGAAATTTTGTTATATAAATCCCTTCAATGTGATCTTAATAGATTAAGGGCACATTCAGCATGGCTTTTGAAAATCCAAAAGGAGCTTTTGAGACTCAAAAGCTGCTTTTGGACATATTTGGCTAATTTTATGAAAGTGATTCGAATAGTTAGAAAGCTTTTAAAGGAAGTTGGTCTGATATGATTTCGTCTAAAGGCAAATAGACGTGTATGTGGCTCTAGATAGGAAAACTTTCAAAGCTGACAGTTTTATACTGATGACAGCATATGTCTGGTTCAAATGTGAGAGGGAAGAAGACACAAATTGTAATGATGTCCTAGGTGCAGCAAACATCATAGGTCGTTCGGGTAGCTTGTTCAATTCTGAAGATCGCTATGTACGTCTCAGCCTTCTTAAGAGCGACGATGACTTCCATTTGCTGCTATATCGTTTGAAAGAACTTGTTGCCAGGGAAGATGGCACAGAAACTATGTGAAGCTGATGATCAATATCTGATTGATTGTTCAGCATATTATCATTATGCAACTAATAAAGTAATGTAATTATCATCTCTTGATGGAAAGTTCAGTGACTTATGTATGCTTAAACACATCTGTGGAGATTTCAATATTTGATTTCCGCACCTGTAAATTTATTGAACTGCTATATTGCTTGCAAGTTGTAAGGTGCCATGAAACGATCTTTATTTTGTAAGTTCAGATCTTTTACTGCATAGATGCAGATAAATTGAATACCAATAACTTCAATAGAAATTAAGCCCCGGTTTGATTATCATTATTTGGGGAGGAATTACCCCCAATGGTCACTGAACTTTGCAAAAAATCTCCTAGGAGATCTTCGAACTTCAATACGCCCTTGAATAGTCATTGAACTTTTCCAAAGTCTCCCAAGAAGTCACCGAATATCAAAACGCCCCTGAATGGTCGCTGAACTTTGCCGAAGTCTCTGGGAGGTCACTAAACTAATTATGTAAGGGGTCCCAATTTATGACCATTCAGGGACGTTTTGAAGTTCGGTAACCTCTTGGGGGACTTCGAAAAAGTTCAATGACTATTCAGGGACGTAATGAAGTTCGGTGACCTCATAGGAGATTTTCTGCAAAGTTCATTGACCATTTGGAGGGATTTTCTCTTATTTAGAAAAAACAATGTTTTGAATAGTGATTTTTAAGAAAATATGTGGTTAAAAAGTAAGAAAAAGTTTTGTAGTTACGTGTAGAATATTTTATTATGTGAATATATTGTTGAAAATGAGTATGTAAAAAAAAAAATTTCAAGTAATAGTTGTCAAACAGGGGCTAAGTATGAAAGTAGCGATGATGATACACCAGGCGATTAGCTAAACAGTATGTCGGTTAATCTTTTTTGGGCTCCACTTGAGACATCTGAAGTAAGTAAAAGTCCAACACCAGCAGAAAACTCCACTTTATAAGGTACACTTTTCAAGTGCAAACTGGTGTTATTATTCGTTCGTTTGTTCTCTACAAATACCGACTTTGGCATTATTGGAGAAGCGAAGAACTCCGCTCATTTTTTCCAGCTGCTATCGACACCATAAGCAAACCATTATGTTGAGGAAAAATTAGTTCCCACAAGGAAATCGTCATACTCAAGTTGTTGTGTCCACAACTAGCTTTATTTAGAATTATGTTAGTCGTACATCATTTGTGTACAACTTGGATGACATTTGAATAAGTGGAAAAATCGAGATCATTGATTGTTTAAGTGTTGGACAAATCAATAGTGAAATTATGTGCCACATCACAGAATGTAAATCAGAACGTCAACTAGAATGTATGTATAATAAAATTGCTTTATTTAACAATATTTTCAAAAGTAAAAAGGTTAAGGGTCAAAATGTCGAACTAGTGTTAAACCTAGATTGAACTGGTTATAATAAAATTATATATACACATACTAGAAAAATAAGTTAATTTTCAAATTAATTAATATACAAAGATGAAAAACATTTATATACTTTGCTACATTTAATTTTCATTATGCCCACTTTTATCATCAATAGAGAATGAGATAATAAATATAGCAAAATCTTCAACTCATTTTAGTGTAATATAAAAATAAAATTAAACAAGTAAAATATGATTCCATTATGAAGATCAATATTCCTAAATTATTTAACAACTTCACTCGATTAGAATTAAATTTATTCTACATGTGATTTGACTATATTTCTATGACAGATGGGAACATATAAGAATGTATTAATAATTTATAAATACTTAAATATTACGTAAAGTATAGCAGTATATTCCTATCTTTCATCAAACGTTGCGATCATTGACACCATGTCTAACTTATTTTCAATTTTTCAAATGTAAAATAAGGTACAAAATTCATACAACTATTGTACATATAATTGTAGAGAAGCATAAACATGTGTCAATTATTAAAAATTGAAAACGTGCTTCGAATGTCAAAAATAAATAAAATCAAGAGTTAAAGATTTATGATATAAGATTCATCATAATCTCAGTTCAAGAATAATTTAGCCTAACGTATTGAGAAGAAGAAAATAAAAGAAATAAAGATAATTCATCACCCACGATTCTTGATTGTGATATTTGAATTTCATGAATTCGATCTTACGTTATTCACAATCAATTCTTCCCCTAATTATGTGTTGATAATTGTTATTTATGCTACTCTTCAAGGAGTACCAAAAGTCTCTAAAATTCGTGCAAATAATGGCCCCAAAAAGAACTTTCCTTGTTTGAGTAAAATTCTTAACGAAAAAAATTATTTTGGCCGCGAGCCCTGATACTCAAATGTTCTTTATTTCAAGGTCCGGGCATGTGCCTGATCCATATTCACCCAGTTATAACGATTTCCCAATTTTTGCGTTTTGGTCCTCTTCTTCATTCTTTTCTTGATTTTGAACATTTCAATTTGAATTATTCTATTTTGCTCCTTTAACTTCTATTTGCATTAAATTTGAACCATACAATTTTTCAATCTTCATTTTGTGGACCGAATCAACTATTAGAATGTTATAATTTAGTCCCCATACTCTGTATTTTGCCATTTTTTTTATTTTTTTGTTAATTTTCGCTTCTTTCTTTCATTTTATCTTCCAAAATATACAATAAATTAGGCCATAATTAATCAAAGTTTTTTTTGAAACATCTATATTTAAAGACCCGAGTAAGTGTATAATATACACTTACCACATATAACACTTCATGTCACATAACACTTAGTTTCCTCTTATACTATTATGTCGTGCCCCAAGATATCAAAGGGAAAGTTAAACCTCGATTATATACTAAACAAATATCCCAAGAGGTCTTGTTAACCATTTACATTTTGTCTTCAACAAGCTCGGTTAACTGCAACAAGATTCACTTTTTGATCCATGATCTTAAAGATGCACAATTTTTATTGGCAGCAAGATGGAACCTCAAGCCTTTTATGTGGCTTTACTACTATCTAGTACTCTCTCATAGGAGATTCGCAACAAATTATACCAAAGCAGGTTGCATGAAATGCTGCGACACATACAGATTGCAATTTTGGTTTGCAAGCAATGGAAACTATGGCAAAAATGGATTTGGGGCATGGTGCAACGAGATGGGTGTCACAGTGAGTGAGCTTATTCGCATACTTGTTCACTTTGTTCAAGTGCACGGTAGTCAGTACTTCGACACGTGGACAAGGTCGAAAAGTTTTATATATTCATTTAAATATTATCCTCAATGTATTCAATCATATCAAAACACATAATAAGCTTGCCACATGTCTCAAAAATGCAAGATATGAATGTTTCACAAAAACCAAATATGAGAAGCCATCCTTTCTAATTACTTCAGTTAAACATAATTATGTGAAATCGAAATTGGCTTATGCTTTGAAACAAGAAGCTTAAGATGCGTTTGGTTTGCTGTTCTTAGTTTTCAATTTGCAAAATACTAAAAACATATTTTATAAGATATTTTTGAAAATGCATTTGCGAAAACAATGATAAATTTATAACATAAAACTCAAAATGCATTTTAATGTTTTGAGTGTTTTTAGCAAAACATGAAAAATAAGAGTTTTAATAAAATTTTATTAAATAAATTTTAAAAATTGAAAATTTTACAAAATACAAATACAAATTCTAACAAATAAAAATTGAAAATGTTAAAAAATAAGATTCAGAAAATAAAATTGATAAATTCTAAAAAATTAAAAATTAAAATTAAAATTTTAACAAAATAAAATTATAAAAATTCTAGAAAAAATAAAAAATAAAAATAGTTCAAGATATTAATGATATTTACATAAAAATTCGAGAAAAAATATTGTAAAATTTACCAACTTAAAATGTATATATTACTTAATAAAATATTAACATAAGATTATTCTATTTTTATTGAATAATTAATTTTCAATGAATAAAATGTCATAAAATTCAGAATTTCAAATCAAACGTGTTTTCTAATTTTTTTATTTTGATAAATAATTTTACAAAATGATATACCAAACATATTTTTAGCAATCTAAAAACATCCTATAGAAACAAAAATCTGAAATTAAATTCAAAACACAAAATTGAAACATAAATCAAATGAGCATTTAGCTTCCGGATGCCTTTCATTCTACGTCTACTCATGACGGGGTAATCTTGAAATGTAACTTAAAGTAAATTTAAAATAAACAACTCAATTTTAAAATAAATATTTTTATTGATAAATAAGTTATTTAGATAGTAAAATAAGAATTATTTTTCAATAGGGACAATTAGTACAAAACGTCCTCACCTTTCATGATTTTTGTGGAAAAAAGTCTATACCTTTCATTTTTTGAAGCAGTTCATCCCTACATTTATTTTTTCTTGTGTAAAACATCATTTTCATCATTTTTTTCAAAAAAATCTATAAAATGACTAATATACCCTTCTATTTAAATAAAAAAAAATAAAGAACTATTTGCAATTATAGTCCCAATTTTTTTTAAAAAGTTCAAAAGAGTCCCAAATAAAAAATAAAATAAAAAGCTCTAAAAGTCCCAATACAGTTGTAAAGACAATATGAGACACTCCATGTTCACACCAAACAGCCTAAGTCGTTTTTTCTGCACCCGTCCCTTGGACCACCGGCATTAATTCAAACACCATTCGCTCAACCCCAACCCCACCCACCGTTTGCATCTACACCGTTCCAAGCTGATGTGGAGCTAATGCTCTTGTTCTAACTCCAGCTCTAGCTCTGGCTATAACATTACTATTGTAACCGTAAGTTCCATTACCATATCCATAAAGTATTACTGGATTTCATCAAGTGTGAATAATCCCTGGTCAACGGTGACCCTTGTGACTGAAAATATGGAGGATTGAACGGGTGAAGAGTCCTCTGGAAAGAGAATTGGTGTGGAACTGAGAGAGGAGGAATAGGAGGAGAAAGCGGAAGCACATCTGCCCAAGAAGAATTTGTGTAGAATTGCTTTGAAAAATTGGATCAATTGGAGGTTGGATTGAATCAATTGAATGCACACCCAAGGTCTTATGAGGTTGCTGGACACTCGACTGGTGGCAATTTGGTGGAAAAATAGCTTGGGCCCATTAATTGGAAGAGGTGCTACTGCTTCATTGTGCTCGCGAATCAGGTTGGTTTTACTAAAAAATTCAGCAATATTTAAGGCCTATTTTGGTGATGTTAATCCATTACGACGTTGGCGTAGATAAGGGGAGATGACCGGTGGCAGTGGATGGCCATGAGTGTTGTCAAAAGTTGTGGAATCAATTTGTATAGGGCGCAAAAAATCAAGGTTGTTTTCCACTAATTTTTGTCTCTAAATGGATGTTTGGATGGGATGTTTGTTCAAATTGTGTTGTAGGTGAGAGGCCGTCGGCATGGAGGGTAGTTTTCGGTGGTCGGGGTAGCTAACGAAAATTGGTGGTGGTAGTGGTGGAGGAGGTGGAGGTGGAGAATTTTTTTTTTTTATTTGGGACTCTTTTGAACTTTTTTAAAAATTGGGACTATGATTGCAATTAGTTCTTCAATTTTTTTATTTAAATAGAAAGGTATATTAGTCATTTTATAGCTTTTTATTGAGAAAAATGATAAAAATGATGTTTTTCATAAGAAAACGTAAAGGTAGTGATGAAATGCGCCAAAAAAGAAAGGTATGAACGTTTTCCACAAAAAATGATGAAAGATAGAGATATTTTGTGCTAATTACTCTTTTGAAAAGTGACTAGTTTACTTAATTTGTACTATGAATCTGTGTTACTAAGCTGGCCATTGACATATATTTTAGTACTAGTGTACTTAATTTGTACTAGGAGTCTGCGTTACTAAGGATACCACTTGTGCATACGGCATACCATAAACTCCAAACCATGAACTTCCTTTGACCCTTACCAAACCAAGCAAGCAAGAGAGAGGAAGGGGAATATTTGATGGAGAATTGATAAACCTCTTCCCTATTATCGAGAGATTAGCTTGTACTTTTTTCTTCTTCCCTTTTAAAGTTTTCTCCTATTGAAGGATATTAGGATATGGTTAAACAGTAGCAGTGGTGCTATCCAAAGAAGCCCTGAAAGTAAAGGTGCTATACTAACTGTGCTTATGAATAACCCTCAAATTTGTCGAGTAAATATGGAAGGTATATGTTTGTTTATTTAGATATGTGGATTACATTTCAATTTTACATATTTTTTACCTTTCCAACTTTTTTTTCCCTTAATTCCCAAATTAATATCCCTGAAATTTTATTTAAAGGAAAATATACACTTGATAATTGATGTGTACATTTTTGTTGCATGTGTTTACTCTTTTTGCTAGTTAATTTTATTGCTGAATTCCTATTAATTAACCCGTTTTATTTAAAATAATCAAACGACAAAAATTGAAAAAGGAAAAGATGACAAAGATAATATAAAGAATGGGAAGTAAATACTAAATAGGCAAAGGCCCACTAAAGAGGATTGCTTTCACAATATCAGGGTAAATACCAATTCTCATTCATAAAATTGAAATGTGCTAATATATCTATAGATCATTACTGGTTTACAGTATAACATTATTTATTTTAGTTTTTATTTATTTTCAAATCAGTTTCATATTTTAGGGATAACAATCCGTTCTGCCTAGGTGTTAAGCTTTTTTTCAAATCGATTTTTGCTAGAATCGATTCTCAAACCCTTTACTATTTCCCCCAATTATTTTAAAAAATGTTGAACCCCAACTTTGAGGGCCCCTACCGCCCCACCCCTAGAGCATCGTGAGGGAGTTAATTCGAGGGATATGTCCCAACAGACCAGAGAATAAGAGCTTGTCCATATACTAGTTCCCACTCAAATTTCATATCTTAGAAATCAAACTCTCACACTGCGACTGCCAGCAAAGTTGAGACTACCTCACTCCTATCCTTTTATACCACTGGGTTATGCCCCGTGAAGCAATTTCCCCCCATTATTTACTGGTATTAAGGATTGTCGAACTTGAGTACATCTTTAATATAGGTTTTTTAATTATAACATATACGTTAACATCTAGTAATGATCTTGAATTAAAGATTTATTTTTTTATTTTCCATGTAATTATTGTTCCGCATTTCAACAACTGATATTAGAGTAATTTAGATCATTCATATGCTTATTATTTCTAAATCTTGATTGCATAATCACCGAGCAATATTTATGTATAATTGCTTGTATAATGATTGAACGATTGAAATTATTTTAAATTGTTTGCCCATTTGCAATCAGTTTTTCTATTTTAAATCGTTACTATTGGATCATTTGGGCTTAAGACTTAGATTAAATATAGAGTTTAGGCCCCATTAGTTTTTAATTTGATTCAATCATTTTTGCACCACAAATAGTTTTTAATTTATTGCTTATAAATGTTTTAAATTGTTATTTGAAATTTTATTATTTTAGAAATCATAACATATAAATTTATTTTTGATATCATTCGTGAAACTATGAATAGAATGTATATCATTGGAGATCAATTTTTCCCTCGATTAATTAATTTAGACTAAATTTTTTTGGAAAGGGAAATGTCTAAGAATTAAAATGCATATTAATATTAGTAATGTAAACAATTCATAATTATTTAAAATCAAAATTCATTACTTTAATATTGAGGAAGAAATAGTGTTTTATTTAAATAAAAATTTATTCTTTCTTTCTATCAATCCATAAATAAAGAAATGTGTTAGCATCGTGCCACAACGGACTTCCTATAGAAGGGACATGTAGTTCGATTATTTGATGGACACGGTGACGTTTCTTATGGATGTGCATGTTGGATCACAATAAACAAAAATTGTGAAATCATTTTAGTTTTATGGATTTAGATATGCGTTCATTCATCATATGCAAAATTGTTATTTAATATCGGTATATGGTTATTTTTCAGCAAAATGTCTGTTAAGTCACTTTTTGTTATTCTAACATAAAACCAACTTAAAGGAAAAAATTGTGTGGATTGGAAACGTATTTTGGTTTTTATACTTATTGTGGAGAAACTTGATTTTATGCTTGAGGAGGAATGTCGTGTGGAATCTACTAAGAGCACAAACAAATCTAAGATGATTGCGTATTATAAGTGTGTGAATGGAGATAAGACGACTTCTTGTTACATTTAGGTTTCAATATCAAGATGTTATAGCAAAATCTTGAAGGTTATAGTACCTCCTATGATATGCTACAAAGTCTTCGGGACGTGTATGTTCATTAAAGTAGGAGGATTCGTTTTGAAGTCATTCATACCTTAAATAACATTCGCATGAAACTCGAAACGCCTTCATATGGTCGTATGTTGATTATGATTGCACACTTCAACATGGCGGATAATTTGGGTTCAACCATTGACTTTAAAGACTCAGATTGATATGATGTTGAACTCTTTATATGATATGTTCCAACAGTTCACCATGAACTGCTATACTACATGAGCCTTGCGAGCCTTTACTGATTTGAACTACCTTGTTTGACTCTAGGTGCTTTGATGTATTCTTGGAGCCGAGTTCTTGTCGTTCAACCTCATTGTCTCATTGAGTGAGTTTGGGGTATATTGACTCAGTATTGTTGATTGATCTCATATTCGCTATGAGACTTGCTTTCTGTATCAACTTGAGCCTCCAAAGTTAATAATATGGGAATAGACTTGAATTAAAAGGTATCACCTTAAATAATTAAATCAAAGTATAACAAAACAATTATTCAAGTCATATTTCTCCCATGAGCCTCCACTCCACTCCACTCACACTTTTCTTTTCATGTAACTACGAACTTTCCTCTCTCCTTGAGCACTTTAATATTATTCTATAATTCACGTGACATAGGTGCTTCAACACCATTGGCACACTTGGTTTGTTAGTGGTCAATTCCAACCGTCCAAAGCTTATCCACTAAAGTTTAAAGGGCCCATAGAACTTGATGCTAAAATAGCATGGACGGCTATTATGTGGCCACGATGTTTACCAATTCACCTCCTTTTTTGATTAAAATTAAGATGTTGGTTAATTTTCGACCGACCTAATCTCTCTAATTTAATATTTTATTAATTAAAGAGAGTTTGCTTGGAAGTTTCACCACGTTAACTCACTTTCCATTCTTCTGGATTCTTCTATTGGGATTTAATTGTGTATGAAATATGGATGTTCGAATATCGGAATATGAACGTCCAACGTGGGTCCTTTAAATGATTTAACGATCAAACTGTGCTTACAAAGAGTTCAATTTCATGTCTCAGGAATCGAACTCCCACACTGTGACTGTCAGCAAAAATTGAGATAACCTCACTACTGTCATTTTCACCATTGGACTATGTCCCGAGAGGTTTTATATACATATATATATGCTGAGAACATAATATACATAATCGAAATAATATATTAATTTTAACATCTTGTTTATTATAAATTTAAAATTATATATGGCAGTATTAAATAAAGAAAATTTGCAGTGGCGCAAATATGAGCTTACCTATTCGGTAGACAGGATTAGACAACATTAAATAATGAAAAAAATAAAATATTATCTATTATACCAACATTTCATATTTAAATTTGAGGTTTATTTTTCTAAAACTGCTGTGTTAAAAATGTATTGGAAAGAGCACCTATAAAAATAATATTTAATTGTGGAATTAATAATATTTATGTTTCCAACCAATGAGAGGATGACACGTATGTAACAAAAAACTATGATACAACATGTACATGTACATGCAAATGCAATATGCACTATCATTCAATTCATTCAATAATTGAATCATACGATGCGCACTACCACCCAATTGACATATGGACCCCATGGGGAAATTAAGTATCTGAAAAGATTGGAATATAAATCTGGCACCTGATTAAGCCACGTGTTGGATTTGGTCGGCCTTGATCTAAAGTTGGAGTGTAATCAGATGCTACGTTACTATTGGTTGCAGTACCCCAAATATGAAGAGAGAATCTGCTGCGTGGTGAGTATTGCACCGATAGACACTAATCATGCCCGTTAAATCTCGGCCACTTAAAGCATTTACCAATCGGGTAGATGATCCACGGGTAACTTCCGCGTCTCCTTTTGAGTAGGTCTACCTGGAAGAATGGTCTGCTTATATAAAAAGTAAACAAGGTGCTTGGCCAAGTTCTAAACATCTACCTGAAATTTTGTAGTGTTCATTATAGTACTCTCTCTCGAAAGTTTTATCGATATTTGTACTGATTGCTAAAGATCAAGACGAGAGTCTAGCAGTCAAACTTTAAATAAATATCAAAGATTATGCTTTTTTAGACATAATGTAAATGTACTAATACTTTGATATTTAGTATTTACCAACGAATGTTTAAAGCTCAAAAACCAATTTGTGCACGAAAAGCTATTTTGATTATTACTTGCATAAAGTATTTTTATCAAAAGTAAAAATGATATTTGAACTTAGATCATATTTTTAAAACATCAACTACCTTGAAAAATAGTTAAAAACACATTCCGAAGGTCTACATTTGTCAAGACATTCAAATCGAATCAAACGGGATTAGAAATGAGAAAATTGATAGAGCTAGCCGAATGTCTGATTTGAGCATATAGACATTCAGATACTCGTTCAGACATCCAAAAAATTTTGCAAAATCTTTCTCTATAAATTCACGAAGACGGACATGTAGTTTGTCCATGAGGACATTGGTTAATACGATGGTTAGATTTTTTACCATTATGATTTCAAACACATATCGATTATTTTGATCGTCCGAATGTAAGGGCAGGCATTCGGTTTGTCGTTTGATTCAAAAGATTATTTTGCTTTTTGAACTCTATAAATAAAGTTACTCTTTCCATTCTTCAAGACAAATTTTAGAGAGAATTTTTGTGAGATACATTTGAGCTTATATTATATTTCATTTATTTTTTCATATAAAAAACTTTGATTGATTCAAAATCTTTAATTATCATCTTCATTAAAAAAATTCATCTTTCTTTTTGTACTTAACTTATTTTTATCATTCATAGAAAATATATATTTTTGAAAAATAAAAATTGAACTTATATGTTATCTAATTCTTCTACTTCTTTATATTAAGAACTTTGATTGATCATATTCTTCAAAGTTTTTCATCTCTCTCTTGGTACTTAATTTAGTATAATCATTCATTAAAAGAGAGATATTTTGAGAAGATTTGTTGAACTTACATTGTATTTCTTTTTTTCATATTCTCATTGAAAATTTTTGATTGATTGAATAAAACTTTAAAATCATCATATTCACAAAATTTTCTCACTAACACTTGAACTATCATTTATTGTTATTCATTGAAGTGTTAATCTTTCTTAGTATCTAATTCATTTATATCTTTTATTAAAAGATAAATTTTATTGTAAAATTATTGCTCTAAACTTTTGCATCGTATTGAGATCTCAATAGTCTGAGGATCGATGCTTCTTATTATAAGTCATCATGTGGGTCATATTCAGGTCTCATAAAGCTCAATAATATGGGTTATGTTGAGGTTCCATAAAGTTCAATAGTGTGAATTATAATGAGATCCCATAAAACTCAATAGTGTGGATTATATTAAGGTCCCGTAAAACTCATTATTGTATAAGGATAAAGAGTTGGATTGCACTATAAGACAATTAATATAGCGAAAAAGTCATTGCCAGTGCCGAAGAGTTTGAAGAGTTTTTTAGAGAACTTCAAATTAAAGAACTTACATTTCTTAACTACAAGAATTAGAAAAATGTAATTGAAACATGATACCCGAATTTTCTAAATCAATATATTTTAGTATTCATTATTGGAGTTGACATATGTTGTTCAAAGCTTGTTACTTTTTAGTTTCTCTCAGTATATTTTTCAAATCTGGAAATATAATACCTTCTTAATAAATAATAAGAAATCAATATATTTTTATAACAACTCTACACATTATAATTTATCATATTCTTGTTAGCTAAGAATAAAAATGTATTGAAGGCAACATAGTTGAGGTCTCATTACTAAATAAAAGAGCACAATATTTAACTAAGAGAATATGAGAGACACCCTCACATTTTGACAATATCAAAGACACATTCATGTTTCAAAAATATCACTAACCTCCCACATTTTTAAATTTGAGTATCACATTCACCTCCTAGCCACATTTTGAGTAATATATCATCTAAAATTATACAAATATACCTAAAAATGTCATTGCCAAGAAAGCGATGAATTTTTTTATGCGATTAGATGCAATTTAATTCATTTAAAGTAAACTATAAGAATAGAAATTGGCACGTTATATATTGGGTTTTTTTGACACAGTTTAAATTCTAATAATGTTACGCCTCTTCCAACGAGGCTCCAAGCACGATCATTTGACAACCACATAGCAAGTGAACTTGGAGTCGCACTCCACATCATTCTATCCAAGTGACAATTTCAACCTCCCATGAAGAGGTCGAGCCCCTTTGAAGTCATCGAACTCATTTATTGGAGTTGACCCCATATGGAGAATCGAACTCTCATGGACAAGGCGAGGTTGCTAGAGGCTGGACAGTAGATCTTTCATATAGAATTTGCAATGAGTGATTGACGTGAAAACTCATTACAACAGTCACCCTACTAAGTCAAATGGTTAAGTTTAAGCCCCATGCAATAGCTTTAGGGTGGCAAAAAGGCCTTAACATTAAATGCATTGGATTGATTGGTAACTACGATAAGAGGCCTCGATTGTTCATAAGAGACCACTTGTTTTTTATCCAATGGTTCTCATTCATCCTCTTCTATTATAAAAGCTCACACATTGGGTCATCCCAAAGATAATGTAAGTTTAGACTCAAAAGATAACTTTGCTCTCCACTTCTACTCACATATTCTCCCAAAGTTGAACCCCCTTTTTCACTAGTGGTTCATATTTAAATCACGCTCCACATTCAAATACTTATTTCTTAAACTCTATTTCTGGAGTAGTCACGTGCGGTTAACGGTTTGTCATATTGTGCAAGAGCAATTTTACGTGGACGCGGACGCGTGAGATTTTGGAATCTGTTGGTCACGTCACTGCTATAAAAAACAAGGTTAACAAATAATATAAACTTTCTTATTTTATTTTGAAATATTGCAATGACTATTATATCACGATAGCATGACATTCTATTATATTAATACATAAATTTTGAAGATGTGTAACATCTTAATGAACAAATGTATGCTATTGTTTAGCTAATTTACTTGAATTGATAAAATTACATGTTTATAACATATTGTTTTAGTTTATAATTTTTTAAATATGAATTTTTATTGATAAATTTGTATTTTGTAATATTTGAACTATGTATACATAACATATATAACTATTAAAATTTTTAATTAAGTGTACTAATTAATTTAGGCTTAAGTTTTCACTATCACGAGTTAGATGTGAACATGTTTTGGTTTAGGTGGTAATTTTTGACCTATTTTTTAACCAAATAATTTTAAACGATTTAGAAAATTCCTTACAAAATGAAGTCATTTCATATTTCAATTGGGTGAACTGTTCGATTTGTTCCAAGCAGTTTTAACGATCAAAAACTAAATCGAACAATTTTTCAGATCAACGATTTCGATTGGATTTGACGGCGGATTGACTATTTTTTTAAATTTACGCCTTGTATGCATCTATAAAGTCTTTATGTATAACCTAAAATTATTAAATGGAACAAATTAAATTACAACTAATCGTAGAAAATTTAGTCTTTTTTGTGCAAGGATATTTTGAAACGTAAAAATATCAATGATATTCTCTTTAATTAAACAATGACAACATTTGTCGTCGTCGTCACATCAGACCAGAAAGTGTTAACGTGCTTTTTTACATACTATATAAAACTTAAAAGTCAGCTCAACCTTCTCTAAGATGATAAGATGATGAAGTGTATTTGCAAATTCAGCATCGACCATTGGCAGCCTCCTTTAGTGGCCTCACTTAGGCTGACTTGCTTGGCATCCCACTATGGAAATAAAAAGTTTTATCAATAATATACTAATTATTTATATATAATTTTAAAGTCCACTCCTCTTTAGATGTTGCTACCGACTCAATCAATGAAGTTTCTTTGTCGGGATACAATTTATAAATTTAGTTATGGACATTTATTCACGATCAAGACGAAATTAAGTGAAAGTCCTAGTCGATTGATGTTATAGATTCAGAAGATGAGTTTTCATTAAGGGTGTCACTTGAACCCAAGTTCTCCCCTAAAATGCATTGAGTCGCAGCAGTTGATTGAATATCTAGAAATCCAAATCGATCGATGTTAAAGATTCAGAAGATGAGTTTTGATTAAGGGTGTCACTTGAACCCAAGTTCTCCCCTAAAATGCATTGAGTCGCAGCAGTTGATTGAATATCTAGAAATCCAAATCGATCGATGTTAAAGATTCAGAAGATGAGTTTTGATTAAGGGTGTCACTTGAACCCAAGTTTTCCTCTAAAATACTTTGAGTCGCAGCAGTCGAATGAATATTTAGGGATAAAGTATTGTTTCAATGCGATTCAATGCGATCTACGAAAATGGTATCAAATCAAGATAAACTCTGAATAGTAGATATGAACACATTTTGTGAGATCCAATGTTAAAATAAATAAATTTAAAGATAGTTTTGATAATTACTTTTCTTATTCACGTGGTTTCAACTTTCATCTTAAATAAAACATTGACAAGAAAGATGACATGAGCACTGACGTCTACTTTGACCTCATAAGACTTTTGTAGAAAATATCTAGGCATGAATTAATTATTTTAGTTATCTTCCGCCTCCACTTGCAAATACAAAACCGTGTCCTTCCCTTTTCTCCCATAGGCCTAACGAATATGACATTTTAGGACAAATGGTATAAAATTCAAATAAATACGTCGATATGTCAGTTCGATAAAAAAAAAATTTGAAAATTGATCGAAAATTCAATTGGATTATAAGCTAGTCGATTGATCTCAAAATTGGTCAATCATCTTTACTTTCAAAGTTATCTTCCGTTTGTTACTCCAAATAATTTGAAAAATTAACGACTCCGTTTATCACATCATCAAAATCACTATTTTTAGAGGGTGTTTGTAAGTGATTTTTCACTCCAAACAAATTGAATTTTTTACCGTTATTTCATTATTTCAATCGTAAAGTTTGACTCTTCTCTCACATGTGACCTCCGTTTTTCTTCTAACGGTTAGACAATCAATTCTTAAACTAACGAAAAATAGGGATGACAACGAAAAATAACATTGAATGAACATCGACTATTCAAAATAATTTTAAAGTTGGGTTGGAAAATAACTTTGAAAAGTTAATGCTAAGATTCAACATTTCATGACTTTATTTATGAATGATTAATGATATGCCATGACATGCATGTCCATGGAAGATGTTGGCATGACAAATGCCATCTTGAGGCATTAGGAAAATATCATAGCCACGTATGCTTCTCAGAGAAACCAGCTAAAGATCTCCTCTCTCTCTCTCTCTCTCTCTCTCTGGCATCTTTCTCTCTACACTCTGTTCTCCGATTTCTCTCATAATCTCCACCAGAATATCTATTCATTCTCACAAAGAATTTCTGCATTTACGTCGCTTCAGAGGAACTGGATCGGCTCGTTTGCTCAAACAGGAAATTCTTGATTTTGATGCAGCCTTCAAAATTCCTGGAAAACTGAACCAAGGTCAGATATTATATTCTGTTTTTTTTTTTTTTTTATTTCTGTTTCAAAATATTTATTTACGACAAGATATTTTGTTCGGGAATCCTAATATTTCGGTGTATTTTTGGTTTTGGGTTGAAAGTTCCTGTGAAAAAAAAGTTAAAAATGTTATGACTGGCTTCACATCGATTGAACTTGAGAAAATAATCGAGCTCTGGTTTAGTAGAGTCTGTGTTTGATAGGTTTAATTTCCACTTTTTTATAACTTGGAAGAGAGGAATTATAGTTTATCTAGTAATAAATTTTGGGACGTGATATTTAGATATTTTCACTTAATTTCAACCAAGGCATAAATTGGGTCAACTTCTTGTGCTATATGATCTGAAGTTTGTGTTTTCTCAACATTTTTGGAAAATAAATAAATATTTTTCTAACAAAATTCTAATTTTTTAGGGATTTTAATGAACTAATGGAGTGGCAGGGTAACGAGCACAATTATTGATCCTACCAGGAAGTTTGCGTGCAATAAATTGTGTGTTCTAATATTTGATTACTAATGTTGAAGCGTTATTGTAACTGATTGATGAAGGGATTTTTTCAAGCTCTCTGTTTGGTTTCAGGAAAATTTTGAATTAGTCTTTGATACTTGATTGGTAGCAGTTCACGTGGAGGTTTATGATTTTTTACATTGTGACCATACTTATGGGATAAAAAGATTTATGGCGACATCAAAGGAGAGGTGGATTGACAGTTTGCAGTTCTCCTCATTGTTTTGGCCACCTCCACAAGATGCTGGGCAACGGAAGGTATGGGTTTTCTATCTTACACATTTCTTAAATTTGCATTCATCTCGATATATTTTATCTGATTGTGTTGAATGATGTAGTTTCCCGCTGATTGCATGCTGCATGTTTTAGTTGCTGATTAGGTCCATGGCGCATGACTTTATTTATTTATTTTATTTTTTATTTTTTTATGTTTGAGCAGGGTCGTGTTTTATTAAATGGGCTCCTTATAATTTAGTACATTTAAAAATTTGCCTTACCATTGCTGAAGGTTTTCACTGCTATTTGTTATGGGAAAGGTCTCATGTGCCCAACATTAAAGTTTTAGGTGTTTGTTTCTATGTTCTGGACCATTGATTTCCATCTTACGTGGAGCTCCTGACTCCCAAAAGAAAATTTTGTGAACTTGGGTACTTGCGCATCTATAATTTGTATTTTGTGTTGTAACTACTTTTGAGTTCAAGCACAAATATTGCTGTTTCAGATAGTGCTACTTTCATTAGTTCAGGTGCTCATTTAACAGTCAAAAGCTTTTGGCTTTAGGCATGTTAGGTAATGACTTCGTCTTGTAGGGTGCCCAGAACAGGTATTGTTGAAGTGAGTTTTTGAAGAAATTAGAATAAAAATGCAGAATTTTCAGAATCTAGAAAGGAAGAAAAACTATGGGAAGCAACACTGACTGTGGAGATGAGTGTTATAGATGTTTTGAAAGAGCAAATTATCATAATTGAATGTTGAACAATGGTTTGTACTCCAGGGAGGTGAAATTTATGTTGAAAAAATAAAGTATTCTCAAAGGAATCCTTGTCTTCAATGCATCACCTCGCGTGTAGGCAGTGTTCATTTCTTTCCATCACAGTCTGTATATGTATACAATTTCATTAAATAGGTGGTGGTGATGTCGAACCGCTTGATTTAAATGTTAAAGCTGTTAGATAGGTTCACGTGTATATTATTTAAATCTTGTCTTTACCACACCCCTTCACGTGCGCCGACGAGGTTTATTTTTTTACATCAAAGCCAAACACGTGCACAATTTGATTAAATGGAGGCAGGAGACTCGAGCCCTCTATGTCTGTCTCTGAAGGGACTTGTTGTAAATAGTATTTAAATAATACACATTATTTTCTCTGTAAGTTCCTAGATTTAATGGTTCAACAACAAGGATAAGATACGAAAGCGTTTGTAGTATCATAATACAATTGATTGTATAAATGCAAAGGTCCCAGTACTTCTTCTTTTCTTGAAGATTTGAACTTCTAGTTTTTACATATCTAGTTCCTCCAATGGTGAGAAGCCATTTTATTACTATAACTTTTTAATTAAATCATACTGTTTATATGTAAATTTTTTATTTTTGATGTCTTCCTTTAGGTTACATGTGAACATTTTAACAATTTTGTCTTTTCTTGTCCATAGGCACAAATTACTGCCTATGTTGAGTACTTTGGTCAGTTCACATCAGAACAATTTCCTGAAGATATGTCGGAGGTTTGTCTATTCTTTTATATTTGATACCCTTTTTATGGGGATCAAACAATGAAGGGAACTTTTCAACTCTCTTTCATCACACTACGTTTAGGTACTTCTTTACAGTCATAAGGTATATGATTCTAACTGGTAACTTACTGGTTTTGCAGCTGATCCGGAGCCGATATCCCTCCAAGGAAAATCGACTTTTTGATGATGTTTTGGGTATAATTATTTCTTTTAATGACTATATTATGATTAATCCCCACTTATAACTTTATCATGCCAAAATATAATGTTTCCAGCCCAGTTTATGCTGCAGAATGACTTGTGTGTTTCACTGGTTTCCAGCAACGTTTGTTCTTCACCATCCGGAGCATGGTCATGCTGTTATTCTTCCCATTATTTCGTGTATCATTGATGGTACAATAAAGTATGATAGAAGTGGTCCTCCATTTGCTTCTTTCATTTTTTTGGTCTGCCCCAGCAGTGAGGTATTAAAACACTGGAGCAAATTATTGCTTGATGTAGTTATCTGTTTCCTTAATGAAAAAGGTTTTAGCACGTTTAGAGCTTCTGTTATTGGATTTTTCTCTTTTCATTTCACTAGTAGTATTGACTAAAGATTATCAATTGTTAAAGAAATTCACCAATTGTATTCTGAGCAGTGGGCGCTTGCATGTGGGGAGATACTAATGACTCAATCTTTGATTTCAGAATGAGTATTCTGAGCAGTGGGCGCTTGCATGTGGGGAGATACTACGAATCTTGACTCACTATAATCGCCCACTTCACAAGATTGAATACCCCAATAATGAGGCAGATAGAAGCAGCACTGGAATTCATGCTTCAACAAGTAAATCAACAGATGCAGAACCTTCTTTGCCTTTCTCCCAACAAGAAAAGAAACCATTGAGGCCATTGTCTCCCTGGATTACTGATATATTGCTTGCTGCACCTGTTGGTATTAGAAGTGATTACTTCCGTTGGTAAGTGAGTGAATTTGATTTCATAGTGTTTATTTAATCAAATTATATTCATAAGTAGTACATGTATTGAATAAAATTATATTCATAACAATAAATAATGAAAATTTACTAAGGCCCCGTTTGATTCCTATTTTTATCAAAATGCATTTTTTTCTTTCTTCTTTTTAACCACACATTCTTCATTGAAATAATAGTACACCTAAATCAAAAACTTTTCTTTATTTTTCATCCACACATTCCCCATCAATCTACTATTCTAAAATTCATTTTTCCAACAAAATGGGTGTGAAACACCCTCTAATATTTTTTTTATAACAATAACTAATGAAAATTTAGTAAATTTTATTCTTTTTCATGGCGGATGAAGCAAGCTTTTCCAAAAACTAGTTCTTGAGAATACTAATATGAAATCTTTACAAAGCATAGTTTGTACTTGATAAAGTGAGTTGGATACTTCATATGTGGGGGGAAAGAAGAGATTGATCATTGTTGTGAATCATGAGTTTATGACCATCCATCTTACAACTGTGCTATTTGGGAAGGGAAATCAGTCAATTGATTTCCCTAAGTCGGTTTAATTTTTTTTTTTTGCTTGCACATTATCTAATATTCTTAAGATTTTGATAGGGTTCTAACTGAAATATGAGAGCAAAATCAGACTAGAGAATAAACTGCTGTTTGATTGATGAAAACTGAAGAAAATTACAAAACTGAAAAAGAAATAGTAGCCATTGGAGAGGCTAAACTCGCCTTGGGTATCACTTCTCACTACATAAAAGCCTGCCTTCCCTATCTATTCCCCTCTCTATTTATGAAGTCCTAACTGTTTTTGTCCACCTCAGCCTGGCCCTTCCCTTCTCCAGCCTTCTTGATCCTTCTAGAATAGGTGTACTTGATTGGGGCTTATCAGATTTTTGTAGTTACATTTTACAGCTATAGTGTATCCGAGGTTGCGTGTTGTTTTTCCTTCAAATATCATGTAATTCTTGCAAATCAATCAGTGTAAAATATTCTAATTCTCACCATGTTATCTTACCGCTCCTGGGGTTGTAGGACTGCCATTTCTTTCCGACTGATAGCCTTCATTGCAAGCCATTTCAGCCATCCTATTTACGTGCATTCTGAATTGAAAATAATGAATCACATACTTCCATCTATACTATCACATATATATACATAAACTTTCATGACTAGAACCCTAAGGATTTTAAGAATTTTTCATGGTAATTCTTCAAATCTTCAAGGCTTCTCCTCAAGCCCCTGCATTCCCTGCTTGCTAATAACTTTTTCCCATGTAGTTCCTTACAATCTATAGATTAAAATATTTGCAAACTGATTGAAAGAATTTATGAAACAACCCATAGTCTAGTTATTTCTTAATGTAGTGTTTTATCAATTTCTGTGTGTTCTGTACGATCTGGCTGGACAGGATTATTAATTATACATATTATGGCCTTACCGTCACATTATTGCCATAAGTTCCTTGATATCCACCTTCAAATTGGAATGATCTTGGTACACAAGTGTTTAAATTCCTAGAGCTATTGTTTGAAATTTTGCTCCCACACTCGAATAATAATATATTTCTTTTTTCTTTACCATGTGACAATTTTCCACCTACTACTGCACAGAATCTTGTGGTAGCTCTTCTATCAACTTCAGATGGTGCCCAATCAGCATCTTTGTACGATTCACCAGTTGGCTCTCGAGTTTTTTAAAATGAATGTCCCATTCTAAACGTAAGTTTTAGGTGCCATTGAAGTGTGGTTTGTAAGGATTGTGCATAAACTGATACACCACAATGCTTATAGATTTGAAAAGGTTCAAAAGCTTTCCTACTAACCTTTGATAGGAGTTCCGAGCCACCATAAGTTTGTTTCCAGTCTGGGAATCTATGATTTTGCTCAATAGGTAAAGGACTGGTCTATTATACATCCTACCATAATTTAGTTCTTTTGATATCATATACGTGTCGAGAAATCAATATTCCTCCCTAATTTATTCCACCTCAATACTAAAGAAATATTATAACTTGTCTCTGTTTTTGATTTCACATACTCGTACCGAGATCTATCTTAAGCTGATCATCTCTTCAGTATCATTTTCATTCCAAGTTAAGATGGTATCATCCACAATTCCACATATAGGGTTCATTTTGGCTACTGAATATTAAGATCGCAAATGCTAGTAGCCCAGCTGCCACGTTTTCTTCTTCACCATGTTTGACCTTTCCACTATTTACACAAGACATCCCACCATTACCCGTTTACTCCTCTCTAGAAATTTTGGCTCAGACTGGTGGAAGACGATTGGAATCTTTACACTTAGGAAGAAGAAAAATGGTGGCAACCCCAGTACCGGTGTTAGAAATGGAGAAGAGAAGTGATAAGGGCCTTTGTCCTTTTGGACTTCTAATTTTATTGGGATTCTGATATTTTTCTTTTGCAACTCACATACCACCCTTTTTTTTTTTTTTAAATGTAGGACAGTTCAGCTTGTTGATTTCTTAGGTTAAATTCAAGAACATAGTACCGAGTTCACTAATCAAAACCAATTCTAATTTTATCATAACCAATCTGAACCAGTTGGTTTGGTCCTAGCCCCCCATTTCACCCCTTCTAAAGTCCATTAAAATCCATTATTTGCAAAAAATTTCAATCACGTGTGGGCCCCATGTGTCCATTCCAACTGACATTGCAGGTGACATGGGGATTTGGTGGTCAATAATAATCAATGAGAATTTTTACACTTGAGGCTAAAAGACCATAATACCCTTACAAATATTAGGTGCCAAAATGGGTGCTATGCATCGAGAGGTAATGTTGTAACTTGATAGGGAAAGTGGAGGGTGGTAATGTCCTTACAACGTACAATGGTCCCTTGGATATTGATATCCTCTACAAATTGATTAGATAGGGTGCAGATATGGGCCCACTATTGTCAAAAATGTTGGGTTGAAAATTGGTGAAGAATTAAATTAAAGAGATTTGAAAGGGGGCCAAACGGGGGCTTATATTCATTATGGTTGAGTATAGTAATTCTATATTTTAAAAATCCTGGCTGCAATTATCTAGTTTATGCCGAAAATCTAGCGGTGGGCATTTTTTAACATAGCCTTATGAATCGAACCAAAATAGGCCTCCGTTTGGCCCCTTAAATCTCTTTAATTTATTTTTCACCAATTTTCAACCCTACTTTTTTGTTAATTGTGGCATGTTTGCATCCTATCTAATCACTTGGCAAAGGATATCGATATCCTAAGGGACCGTTGGACATTGTAAGAACATTATTACCCTCCATTTTCCCGGTCAATTTACAAAATTACTTCCCAATGCATAGTCCCGTTTTGACACCTAATATTTGTAGTGTGTATTATGGTCTTTTAGCCTCAAGTGTAAAAGCTCCCATTGGTTGTTATTGACCACCAAATTCACACATCACATGCAATGTCAATTGGAATGGATAGGGGCCGGCACGTGGTTGAAAAATCTGGCAAATGATGGATTGTAATTTAATGGACTTTAAAGGGGAGCCAAACGGGGACCAAACAATTAGAATCAACAACTTCAAAGATTTCAACCGTGCTAAAACTTTTGGTTTAACTCCCATTTTTGGCTTTCTCAAGTGTTCATCAATCGTCAACATAAATTTCACCAAATATCAATATCAAACTAATACTCGTGTACACAGTTGTGGACCTGTTAGCAATAACACTTCACTGCAAATAAACTTGTCGGATAATGACTTGATATGAGCATGAACTTATCTTTATCGAAGGATATCCTTGTTTCCCATGGAGAAAAAGTGACATACTATTAACGTCGTCTGTACATGAAAATATTGACTTTGAGTAATAGGTTGAAACTTCTCTACCTTTTGGACAAATTTTCTCGAGGTGTCCATGCTATTGAAGCCTACTTAAATATGGGTAGGTCTTCATTTCAAAACATTGTGTAACCCAGATTGTATCGTTGAACTTAGCACAAGCTAAAATCAATTTTCCAGTCAATTTTTTTCTTTTTATATTTTTGTTCATTGCTTCTAGCTTGATGATGCACCATACTCTACCACACAAAAGAAACTGTGTAATGATACAGTTTGTGGGGAATCTGGATCACTTTCCTGATTCACCCTAGGATGGAAATATCCTCTTCTGAAAAAAAAGGTAACAAAAATTGAGAATAATAACACCACAAACCAAACACAATAATTTGCAAGGAAAACTCGAAAAACCGGAGAAAAACTGTGGATCCTAAGAGAGAGAGATTGCTCTATGTTTAAAATTGTTCAACAACACGATCTCTCACACCCATTCCAAACCTCAAGACGCTCAATAACCTACATGCTAGAAAAATTCATAGTAAACAATAGGAGACAATGCAAGACTACTAAGGATCCAAATTTCACCCTAAGATAGTCCATGACTACCTCATGGATTGGGATGAATAAAACACTGAGAATAAGCCTTTATTTGTTGGTACATAGAAGAGAGTGTTTGGATTTGTATTAGATGTAAGATTCATGTCAATTCCGTTACGCATCCTTTTCAATGTGGGATAATAACAATCAAATTTCTCATTTAGCCCTTGTTTGAACCCTATTTTTGAATAGTGTAATGATGTAAAATGAATGGTTAAAAAATAAGGAAAAATTTTGGATTTACACGTCATATTAATTTATTGAAAAATGTGTAATTAAAATGATGTCAAAACTCTGTTTAAGAATGCATTTTTTTTAAAAAAAAAAGGCCTCAAACATGGGCTTAATTTGGGAAATATCAAGTTAATCCCGATATTGTTAGCCTCCATTGTTGACCCTTTTTTAGTCTCTTTTCATCATACTAGAAGTTAGTCCAGAAAATGCAACCATATGATTGAAAACTAAACTCTAAAATTCTATTTTATTCATCTTAACCCCTTATTTAATATTATTTCCTTCTTTGTGAACAATTGATTTTGGTCTATTCAAAATAACATTTTGAGCTATTAAAAAATTAAAGTTTAAACGACATACCCATGTACCTGTGTCCAAAATTTAGACTCTTTTTAGCCATATCCCCGTATCCTACATTTTAGAAAATAAAAAAATCCGACACTTAGGTACGTAGCCGTACCCGATACCCATGCCCGAGTCCAAGCATCATAGCTAATATCCTTGTCCAAATGAGAAGATCTATTTGCAACTTTGATTCCCCCCCCCCCCCCCAAAAAAAAAGCACGGAGAATAACTTGTAAAATTATGACACAAGCTAATGATATGATGAGAGGCACCAGACTCAATTATCCGTAAGTTTGGATTTTTAGGGAAGAGATTGGGGTTTTATACCTAATTGATCCTTTGAACAGGACCCTATTTCAGCAGAGTTGCTTTTCTTTAAATCATGTCTTCATGGACTCTTTGTTTACTTAGTGAACTGCATGGAAGAAAGTCTAGTTGTCTCTCAATCACATTAATTTTCGCCGCGTTTGATACAGAAGGTGACCAGTATTTGTGACGTCAGTCTATTATTTCATCTTTGGGCTGAGTGCTGGTTCAACTTATGGACCTTAGGAGTGCTATGGCTGATATGGTCTGCCTTAGGGAGGTTTTAAGTTGCGAAAAGCTGCTCGAGGATCTAGTTATTGCCTTGTGTGTTCTAATGCGTCCCTCAAGTCTTGGTGTGATACTTTATCAGTCTGGTGGATGACAATATTCCTCCACATTAACTTCTGTTTCATTGTTTCGGTTAGTTATTTGGCATTGTGTGCTCCAGAGCTTCTTTTGGGCCTTCTTCCTTGGGTGAAGAGTCTGCTAAAAACCACATCATGGGCCTCGGAGGGGAAAATTTGCTTCTTCTTGGACTAATTGTGCCTAGCTTAAAAGCTCAAAAGCGTGGGTGGAAATTGCAAGGAGCAAAGCACCAATTTAACCTTGAAAGTCAATTTGTTTTCTGTATTACTATCTTTAGATTGAGGGGGATTATTGAAGAATTGACTTTCCCTATATAGTAGGAACCTAGATAAGCGGGAAATAAGAAATATCTTCACACCACCTTGAGGGGAATGGTTAGAAGATTTCTCTTCTTCAATCAAATCTTAGACAATCTGGACTTTTATTTTTATTTTATTGTTACTTTTTTTTTAAGATTCAACCTAGCTTTTATCTTTGTTTATGACATATTATGGTAGGTACTCTGAGAAGATTATGGTTGGTACAAATTTATGTCGTTCTTATTTCTCTCAATTATGTTTGCTCTATATATCCAACAATCTAGAATAATATTGAGTTGGCACTATATGAAATTTTTCCTTATATTCATGAAATTGAAATATTCGGGTATTCATAGGTGTGGCGGGGTCATGGGGAGATATGAAGCTGGAGAACTAAAGCCGCCTTCGACAGGTTAGTAGATTTTCTGTTGACATTTTCTACGAGTTTTATATACCTCTTGATGTTTTTATTTTTATACTTTTTGTTCTAACAAGAGCTGGGAAGTTTTTATCAGCCATAATGTTTCTCATATGCTTTCATATTTTAATAATTATCTTTAACTCCTACTAATTTTGTTGTCCCTGCTGCTATTGCTTTTAGACATTTTCTATTTGGGATCTCTTGCATTATATAGAAAAAAGGATTACTTACTATAACTTTGGTGAATACAATTCATAATTATGTTAATATAAGCTGCCCATAATCTTTGTTGATATTATTGACATTAGGGTTCAACTTGAAACCCTAATTTTAGAACCCCTAATTCTTTAAACCTAAATGCTCTGGTTCCATGTAGAAATTTTGGCTGAACTTGATTTGTTCCAAATCCAATCAATCCTATATCAAGTATAATCCTATCTATAAAATCCTATTACCACATTGATTCCTAGCTATACTAGGATATAAGATAGATAGAGACATAACTCTTATTCAATCTGGATCTCCCATTCTAACTGAGATGATAGTTCTGATTTGAAGGCCTTATCTGTTTTTAATATCTTATGTTAGTCAACTAGTTGTTGGTACAAAAATTCAGACCCTTTTTTTCGCCTATAATTAATGACAATCACTAAATATAAAGATCTGTTAATTATAATACACCCAAGCAGACACACTTCTATAAACTAGACCTGAACCTTGTTACTACTTACATAAATAGTGAGACATAAGATTCTAGAGAACGTAGAATAACAAAATGATGCTTAATTTTCTGTCATCATGTGACTTTTTAAGTTGTTAAGTAGTAAACACAAGTTTACAGGATCCTCAATGTTTAGCCATTCTGGGAAGCAATCCAACAAATGGAAAGTTACAGGCAGCCAAAATTGTTATTGGAAATTGGCAATGCAGTGAACCATGACATGGTGCCGAATTATTTATTCATAGGAAATTCTTGTTGGAGATCTTCATGTCTCAGTGTTATGCTCAACACATTTACTTAGACGTATACTTCTAAATTCGAATCTTGAATAGAGACCCATGATGCCATATGCTTCTGTTAGTGTTTGTTCCTAATGAGTATTTATTATTTAGGTTGTTAAACATGAAAACCATTTTAGTTTGGAATGAGGATGACTCATTATTCACTTATATTGTCTTAGCTTCTTCTCAAGGATCTGGAAAGCATCCACAGCCAATACCATCAACTCCTAGATGGGCGGTTGCTAATGGTGCTGGCGTCATACTAAGTGTATGTGATGAGGAAGTAGCTCGTTATGAGACTGCTACCTTAACTGCTGCTGCTGTTCCTGCACTTCTGCTCCCTCCCCCAACAACACCTATGGATGAGCATCTTGTAGCGGGGCTACCAGCTCTTGAGCCATATGCACGCCTATTTCATCGGTATTTTTCTGGGTACTCTTAGAACAATCAATTGATTCAAATAGCTAGCTAAGTTAATCTTCTGGTGTAGGTATTATGCAATCGCTAGTCCAAGTGCTACCCAAAGACTGCTTCTTGGACTTCTAGAAGCTCCACCATCCTGGGCTCCAGATGCACTTGATGCTGCTGTACAACTTGTGGAACTCCTTCGAGCTGCAGAAGACTATGCCTCAGGCATGAGGGTAAGTTCTCTCTCTGCATTTCTTTTTCTTTTTAATATGAATCCGAACCGTTGTTATTATAAAGAGGGGAAGGTTGAATTGAGATGTCTTGAGAAAATTACATAATACTGTGCAGGTGATATCACAAAGAGCTACATATCTGCTTATTAGTTTACCTTACCATGTTTGAGCTACGTATATACTTCCACACCTTCAGATCCATGTGAAAGGAACTTTGTGAAATGATCAAGTGGCCTTATTATTATGGGCTGAATTTCTAGTTTAACGATGCTTATTGTTTATTTGAATTTTCTTTCTTTTAACTTGGGTAAATGGCTGGTTGGTTCAAATTTATGCCTTGATTATCTCAGCCTCTTGTGGCCTGCTGCAATTCCTGATGGAAAAATTGTTTTCCGCTGAATAATATTTATAACTGTTGGATTTATTCCTTTCTTTTGAACTTCATAAGCTCTATCTTAGTTTCCGCCTATTAGGATTTGTGAACCCCAAAAATGGAGACAAAGAAAGAGTAAAGGATTTAACATTGATCTGAAATGTAAAGCTCTACTGAAAGTTTTATATATGCAATGCCTAAATTGACTAAGCTAGATTAACTCTCAGCAATCAGCATTATGTACAAACTATGCCATTGAGTAATCACACACAAAAGATGCAAAAATTACAATTAGTGCCATTTGCTTAACTCCCCCACAAGCCAAAGTTAATCTAGGCCCGTACCTAGAGTTTGTTATTCAACAAAGGAATCGAAGAGCTGGATTTGGGCTTGGTGAGACCATGTGCAGTTTGTTCTTGAGAGGCAACATGAAGCCTAGATCTTTTTTTGCACAATGTTTTCTTGCATAGAATAAAGGCTTATGCATTCTGCCTCAGTAGATAACCAGGACATGGTATGTTGCTTCAGCGAATACCAGGACACCAAATTTGAGCCGATGTTTACACAATATGCGAAGTAGACCTCCTACCATCAATATTCGAGGCCCAATAGACAGAACAATAACCTGCCAAGTGTAGATGGGAACACTTTCGTAGGCACAAGCTATATTCAAAGTCTCCCAGAAAATTGAAGGATACACTTAACTGATCTTTAATGGGACTTGAGGGGGTGAAAAAAATCTATTAAAAAGAAAGAAATCAGAGTCCTGTTAATGGTGACATACTGAAGAGCTTCTACCACACTGCGGTACAATAAAGGAATACAACTAGTTTTAGCTATTTTCTATGCATCTCCTCAAGCTAGTTCAAATATATCTATCATTCCCAGCTTGCGATTGCATGAGTTGAAAGTAGGTCTTGGTAGCCACAGGCGGAGCTAGAAATCTTGTTTAGTGCAGGAAAGATTTAATTAAAAAGATTTTAAATAAGGTAATTCAAAATAAATATTAAAAATATAATAAATGTTTCATTTACTGCACCATGAAGCTTTAAATTCATTGGTACGGTTACATTGCGAATTTACATTGCCATTTCTTTGGCATAGACTATTTTGGTGTCATGCTAATGAATCGTGGAACGAGTGCCACCTCTAAGTGAGTGTAGAGTGTATTGAATTAAGCATAACACAATTTTGTTTATTAATCTTTAATATACTGGTGACTTATTTTTGGAAAAGAGCTTGTTTGACTTGCCTAAAAAGAGTTAATGTTACTTTTAATTAACTTTTTGTCTCTACTTTGAATATCTCATTTTTTCTTACCTTTGTGTTACGTTTTGAAAATATCATTTATTTATTCTAATTTCACCCCCCAAAAAAAATTTTATTTTAAATTTTACTTTTTAACTTTGAAATTAAATTTACTTTCTTAGCTTTTATTTTAGTTTTCCAGTTTGTGTTTCAAATCTTTTTTATTGCAATAAGCATGTAGTATAATGTATTCACGACAAATATGCTAATATTTTATTTTCCAAGGTGGTCCTGCACAACAGATTCTTGTTATGAGAATTACTTTATTGATGATATCAGTTCAGCCTAAAAAAATCTTAATTCTTTTGACTATTGGTGCAGCTTCCAAGGAATTGGATGCACTTACATTTCTTGCGTGCAATTGGGATTGCAATGTCCATGAGAGCAGGTATTGCTGCAGATGCTGCAGCTGCTTTGCTTTTCAGAATACTATCTCAACCTGCCTTGCTTTTTCCTCCCCTTAGACAAGTTGATGGTATAGAAGTTCAACATGAACCTCTGGGTGGCTATATTTCTAGTGAGCGAAAGCAGGTACTTCTATTTGTATTCCTTTTCCAATGAATGTCAATGTTGCTATACCATCATTTCCTTAAATATTAACGACTTCAAATAGCAACTGATAAGTATTTCAACAGAGAGAACTGCCGGCAGCGGAAGCAACAGTTGAAGCTACTGCTCAGGGAATTGCATCAATGCTTTGTGCACATGGCCCCGAGGTTGAATGGAGAATATGCACGATATGGGAAGCTGCTTATGGCTTGATTCCTCTAAGTTCCTCTGCAGTTGATCTTCCTGAAATCATTGTTGCGACCCCTCTGCAGCCTCCTATATTATCATGGAATTTGTTCATACCTCTCCTTAAAGTACTTGAGTTTCTTCCTCGTGGAAGTCCATCTGAAACTTGTCTTATGAAGATATTTGTTGCTACTGTTGAAGCAATTCTCCAGAGAACATTTCCACCAGAATCCTCAAGAGAACAAATCAGAAAAACCAGATATTCATTTGGGTCTGCCTCCAAAAATCTTGCTGTGGCCGAGCTTCGCACGATGGTCCACTCACTGTTCTTAGAGTCATCTGCCACTGTGGAACTTGCCTCTCGCCTTCTTTTTGTTGTATTAACTGTCTGTGTCAGTCACGAAGCGCAGCTAAATGTGAGTAAGCGACCCAAAGGTGAACGTTGTCGTCATTCCCACAAAGTAGATGCAGATTCACAAGGAGCCACTAGAAAGCAAAAGGACAGGGGAAGTAAACAAGGGAAGAAACAAGGGCCTGTGGCAGCATTTGATTCTTATGTTGTTGCTGCCGTTTGTGCTCTATCCTGGGAACTCCAGCTTTTTCCTTTGATTTCCAAAGGGAGTAATTACTCTGATCCCAAAACTATATCTAATATGGCAAAGCCTGCGGAAATAATTGGATCGCCCAGCGAGTTAAGGAATGGCATTGACTCTGCAGTTTATCATACTCGCCGGATATTGGCTATTCTAGAGGCACTTTTTTCTTTGAAGCCATCTTCTATTGGCACGTCATGGAGTTACAGTTCAAATGAAATTGTGGCTGCAGCAATGGTTGCTGCTCATGTTTCTGATCTGTTTAGACATTCAAAGGCTTGCATGCGTGCTCTTTCTATCTTGATAAGATGCAAATGGGACAACGAAATTCACTCAAGGGCATCTTCACTTTTTAACCTAATTGATATTCATAGCAAAGTTGTAGCATCCATTATCACCAAAGCAGAGCCACTGGAAGCACAAATACTGCATATGCCATTATTGAAGGGGATTCCTTCTTCTTTCCATGAAGAAAAACATAATACATGCTCTAGCAGTAGCCACCTAGAATCAGGGAAGCAATCGTCAATGCAGTCAACTAACTTGCCTGGTTCAAAGGCTTTACTGAACTGCGAGAAGCCTTCCCGTTCCAGTGAAGTTGAAAAGGTTCCAGTGGGAAAAGAATTTGCAAGTTTTCCAACAGATGCTTCAGATTTGGCCAACTTTTTGACAATGGACAGGCATATAGGTTTTAATTGCTGTGCTCAAGTTCTTCTTAGGTCTGTACTGGCAGAAAAACAAGAATTGTGTTTTTCTGTTGTTTCATTGCTTTGGCACAAGTTGATAGCTTCACCTGAAACACAGCCAAGTGCTGAAAGCACCTCAGCCCAGCAAGGATGGAGGCAGGTAATCTGTCAAATTCTCTATGTCAATTTTCAGCTTTACTAATCATATTTTAAGTAACACAATATGCATATAGTAAGATTTAACATTACTTGTATTCTATTCTGCTGCTCTCTGTGAAGTTCATGTATCAAAAGCCTGACCATCTTAGCTAGCTTCCCTTGCTTTATTCACTATTGGTTCTTGATATTTTCCTTTTCCATTCCTTTTCAACTTATTAGTTGAGATATTATACCTCTGCAACAGATAGTGAATATGTTGATTATGTTCACTAGCGTCAGTAGACAGTAAATAAATGGATGCAATGCATGATTTCAGAGGACTCCAATCTATGGAAAGACATAACTAATTTTGTTCTGTAACTATAGGTGGTTGATGCATTATGCAATGTTGTAGCGGCATCACCAGCGAAAGCTGCGACAGCTATCATTCTCCAGGTCCAGAATACTCAACGAGTTTGTTAACTTCAATTTCGACTATTTTTACCATATTTTTTATTATGGGACGCGAAAGAGCTTGAAAAATCATTTCGTCCTTTGGTTTTAAGAAAATATGGATTAATGATTTCGTTAGGTTAAATGGCATTAGTGAGTTATATTTTAAGTGCCTAAATGTCAGTCTTCCGATTATGGTTTAGTTTGATTTCAGTTTCTGTCATTTTGTCACATCCATTGTTGTGTGTATTTGTCAGGCTGATAGGGAAATGAAGCCTTGGGTTACTAAAGATGATGAACTTGGTCAAAAGATGTGGAGGATTAACGAACGAATTGTGAAACTGATTGTGGAGGTAATGAGAAATCATGAAGCCCTTGAATCACTGGTTATTCTGGCTAGTGCATCGGACCTCCTCCTACGAGCCACAGATGGACTGCTCATTGATGGAGGGGCATGCACTTCACCGCAGCTGGAGGTAACTTTTTAGATTAGTATCATCCTTTTTACTTTATATCTACCATGAAATCTGTGTGCGACCAGGTTAACCATTTTAAGCGTTCTCCTTAGTGTGTTTCTTGGAAAATATACTTTTATTTTGGTATTTGATGAATGAATCTCTATTTTCTATTGCTTTTGTAAATTAATAACAAGATTACACGCAAAATGTTGGACAGCTATTGGAAGTTACAGCTAGAGCAGTTCAACCAGTGCTTGGGTTGGGAGAATCGGGGCTAGCGGTTGCTGATGGCCTCTTAAACTTGTTAAAGGTATAAAATTTCTGTAATTAACACGTTCAATGATATGCCAAAAAGTTTTAGGAACAGAAGCTGTTGTGAACTTTCAACTGAGGGGTTTCTTATTTGGCGAAGGCTCGTCTCACTGGGATCCACAATAAATCCTTTTCGTGTCATATGATGTTATGTCCCCACATGAAACCTTCAGAATAAGTATGCATATACATGCATACTTGTATATATATAGTAAAACCTTGATAAATGTTCAATAAATTAATAACCTCATTTAAATAATAAAATTTCCTAATCTTGACTCGGGCCACCGTACTCAAACCGAACTCAACTCATCCCTAATTTTTTTGCAATGCATACACACGTTTGGCATACTTTCCATTTCTAGTAAGTAATTCATAAAAATTAGAATGCTTGAAATGCTTCTTTTGGAGAAATTGGTAGAACACATCTATTATCTGAATTATGATCATCTTCGGTGAACGTATTTAGTACTCCTTGAATAATTTCTTTGCCAGTAATCTCCTCACATGATCTATCGATAAATGAATAATTTATTTATTTATCAATGAACTTCTAACTCTAAAATAAAAGTTTCTCGGTCCCAACATTATTATTTTATAGAGGTGTTACTTTATTTTGTGAAATGGAATCTCATTTTCCCTGATGAGGAGGTGATGCATCGTGATGAATATAATGAATGCTGTGGTACATATTGCAACTCTTGACTGTACAATTTAAAATGGAAGCCGACTAATATGGTTTATCTGGGATTAATATATGCAGTGTCGCCTCCCAGCTACAGTTCGTTGCATTTCTCATCCAAGTGCGCATCTCCGTGCTCTCAGCACATCAGTTCTTCGTGCTATTTTACATGCTAGTTCACTAAAATCAAGTAGCGAACAAGTGGATAGAAGTGGCATTTGCAGTCCATATCAGTATCTAAATGTAAGCATTACCAATTGGCAAGCAGATATTGAAAAGTGTTTGATATGGGAATCCCGAAGCCGTCTAGCAACTGGCCTGCCTGTCCAATTTGTTGGTTCTGCCGCAAAGGAATTAGGCTTCACTATACCCGTTTTGTAACTACCCTAACACATGGCGACCCCATAAGGTTTGTGTTATGAATTACATAACTGGTTTGTTAGCAGAGTCTACATACCTGCAGGAGATTATGATTCATGTATAGTGAATTCTTGGACCACGTCTTTTTGCTTGCTCTTCTTTGATTTATTTGGAAGTCTTGAATTTGATTCCAAGTAGATGTATAATGGTACCAATATTTGTCAGATGTTGAAGTGTGGATCTGATTTGGGTATTTACCACTTAAATTCTCATGTAACTATACTTTTCTTTATTTCCTCCAGTCCCATTGCTCTTTTCGTATGGTTGTCGTATGGTTGAAATGGTGACAAATCTTTATGATATTAATAGTGGCAATACGTCACTGGCATGCTTCTTATACGGTAGGAATGGACAGTAAGCACGTAGGATAAGCTTTTAGCTTCATTTTATTTAGCAACACTGTCCACAGAAATGATCTCCTACCCATGTTGGGTAGGAATTATCGTCCACCGCTGACGTGGCAACATTAAATATTCAAAAATTGTAGGCTTGATCCTTGATGCCCACGTTAACAGTTGGCATGTTTTATCTTATCAACCATTGGTAGGAGATCATTTCTAATACTGTCCAAATACCAAATGCGGTAAATGGAGAAAGTGAGGGGTGAACTGTCTCTCTATGCCTGACAGCAGAACTAAAGTGTGCATTAAAACAATAAAATCCCCTTTAGCATTTTGGGGGATAAGAGAGCTTTTCAGATTTATAGTTCGTTCTTTTGTTTGAATCGACAAAATCTTAGGATGTAGAATAAGCGTGTCAGCTGGGGAAAGTTGGTCTTCGAAGATGGATCTCGTCTGATGTTTTTTTGTAATGAGTTGTAATTCTCTCAATTCGAAGACAAAACTTGTACAATAAATTTAATGATTGAATTATCTTACCAAATCAATGGCACATTCAAACAAAGGAACCAAAATATTGCAGCAGATAATCTTGTAAAATTGAGAAAATATAACGTCAATCCTGAAAAGCGAGGAAAATTACAGTATTATAGGAGATTTTCCTTGAAAGATTGCAACACTTACGAACTATGTTCAAGATAATGTCTAAATAACTACTTGTACTTAACTCGTTCTGTAAACAAGTTAATTAAAAAAGATCGAGCACCAATGCAATGTCAGTTTATTAAAAGATCCAAGCACATAAATAGAAGGTGCAAGAAATAATAAGAAGTAAATTATCACTACGTTTATGACTAAGAAACTTAAAAATGAGTTATTAAGGCCTTGTCACAATATATCCATCCACTTCAAAGAAATTAAATTAAGAAAAATGTATAAAAAAATCACTAGAAAACTGATTTTTGACAAATATATCTCAAGTCCAATGATAAAAAATTTCCTGGTATCATCTATCGTTTGTATGTTAAACTTGAGGTGCAAGAATGTTTAGACCTTTTCATCAACTTCTGAAGGTTCTGATAGTCCATGCTTTTGCTGGCTGCTTCTGGAAATTGAATGACTTCGTCGTTCCTTCCCTCCGGGTTTTGACGAGGCTTTTCCATACAAAATCATTCCAAAAACGGCAATGATCATGCCAAAAACGACTTGTAAATTAAGGCCTTCTCTCCCGAAAAATAAGAATCCAAGGATCAGTACAAGGATGGTCTTCATATGACCTAGAACTTGGAATGAGACAGCAGTAAATCTGCCAATGCAGATGAACTGACTAAGGTTAGTCCCCACGGCAATAGTGCACGAAAGGATTATGAACACCTGCAGGAGCCAATGGAAGGAGAGCAGTGAGAGATTATATATGCGAAACAATGACACTTCGTAATGTCTTGAGAAACCAAGCAGATGTCGATACAGAAAATTGGACGATTTTCCTCAATGCTCTAAGTTTATAAGATGCTACAATTATTTGATTTGTCTCTCTAGAAAGAGGTGAAAGAATATTACAAAAATTTCAAAAAGAATTATATTGTGCAATAGAAATATATCAAATATGTTTAAAACGAGTATATATCTGGTAGATCTACCATCTTCACACGGTTACTACTTAATTTTAGTCAATTAGTTTTTAAAGACTAAAGAGGATGCAGCCCATAGAATTTGAGAGGGAAAATACAAGATGCTAAGCATTATTTCGAATATAAGATTGAGATGGGTTATATAAATCCTTTTTCGATGCCCCCATTTGGTCATTGCTACATATATTATTGGAAGATCCAACGTACTAACCATAATAGGCATGTTAATTTTGATCACGTCTTCCTCTTCTAACATGGTCTATTGGGACAGCATTACCCTGTGAAGGAGCTTCCTTAGATGTATGCAATACATACCCCCTTCCACCCCAACCACCTTAGTCGTCCTTCCCTTAATTTATCCTTAATGACGGGCAGTTTACTTTGACTAGTACGGAATCACATCCATCTTACCATCTTCATTTCTGGTAATTTTAATTCTACTTACCCTAAAACCTTCGTATCTAAAGTGTTCCTTCAAAGTTTTAATCTACAATTTAACCCTCTTCCAGTTTCATACTAAACTATGTCCCCGTGAATAATATACACGAAGGTACCTCATCTTCGATGTGTCTACTAAGCAGTATTCCCCACCCTAACAAAAAAGGAAAAATAAATAAATAATCTAAATTCCTCTTACAAATGTGAGACTAAACAATTGCTTTTCTATAATAATCGGGCAAAGGATACTGTTGTAGCTTATGCCTAACCTGTTAAAATTAATTTGCAAGCTTCAATAAAATGGGAATTTTTTTAAGAATAATTACAACATTAAAGATGACTTCGGAAAAATAGAAGTCTCAACATTGGAAGATGGCCTTGGTTATCAGCAAGTCATGCAAGTTAATACACTTTGACTTTTTGATTCACAAGAACTCTTCTAGAGTGTCTCTCGTACATTATATAAAGAGTTGAGATTGTAGTGTTGAATCATTAGAGTGAAGTGAGCAAAACAAATCAGTTTAAATAGAGCGTGCAGGAACAAATTTTTTATCAATATTCAAATTTCATAATTATAATTCAGATTCCAATCATTATCTATTTTCGGCACTCAACAAACAAAGGTGCCAAAAAAATAGTGATACATTGAATTTCAGTTATGGAAATTTGGAGGAGAGCGATAAAAGAGCTGCTACTGCATATAATTTTTGCTGATATATTTTCTCGAGCACTTTCCTCTTCACCATTCAGTCTAATTACAACTTCTTCATATAAAGAACATGGGAAAGTTCTAGATGCTTTGGTTTACAGCTAGTTAAAAACTGACGATTCTACACTAGTTTTTTTCCAAAGCCAACTTCTTGTTTTTCAAAGCTAAGACTTCGTCTTCCAAAGCCATCTTTTAATATAATGGTCTTTAACAATTACAAGCTTCTCAAGATTTCCAATTTAACATTTAAGACCTATAAAGCGCATGAAGTGTATGTCCTTTTAGGGTGAATGGTGATATTGCTCATAGTGTATTTGATTGCACATCCTTCAGTCATTATATAAATTATCTTATTCAATAACCATTCTACTAACCAAATACTGTTTTCTTGTGTGGGATGGATTTTCCATTTTTGCTTTATTTCTTCTTTCTTATTTTCTATTATTTTTGGGTGGGAAGGTGTGGTGTGGGTTAGGAGGGGTAGCACCAATGCACGGAATTCATAAATTAACAAGAATCAGATATCAAGATTTGCCATATTCTGAAATACAATGTTAAAAAATAAGAACAAAAAAAATATGACGATATCGTGCAGATACACTTACCATGGACGGTATATTAAAGTCAAAGGCATCAACCCTTTTGTTAGTCAACCAATAATCCAGAAAGGGACCTAACAGCAGCAGAGATGCAGCCTGTACTGGTGCAGTGTGTCCCAACAGATTGAAGGAACTAAGCGAATAGTTACGTTGTAAGTAATGAACATACTGCATATACAAACCCGGAGTTACAGAACCATCTCTGGAGCTTGCAACAGAATATTAGAAAGCAAAACACAATCGAGAACCTCCACATTGTATATAACAAAATAGGACTACATTCAGGCCAAACAGAATATTTATTTTCTTTCCAACAAGTAATGAACACAGCAGATCTTGTCAAGGTCTATTTCAGTCAAATTCTTCAGTGATGGCAATAGAATATCTCATCTCACTAGGTCAAAACGTTTACAGGAATGGATAACTTACATACTGTTGAAGAGAGGTACTCCAGACTGCAATAAATGCAGCAATGAACCCTTTTGCATTAACACTAACATCTGTCACTGTGCAGACAGCAACCCCAAGGAGAACAACCACAATACCAAGCTTTGTATCTCTCGAATATCGGATCTTGTCGAACACAACTTCTAATAAGCAGGACACAGGGATCATACTCAGCTTTGCAATCTGAATTCATATTGGAGATAATAATATCTTAAAAAACTGTAAATATTTGGAAGAAGACAGCAAGATTGAAGGGCATCAAAATTACCTGATAGAATCCCACTGAATTCCACATTAGACTGACATTCATCCCAACAATAGAAAAATTTGCAAATAAGACAAACTTGAGAAGCTCTGGAAGAGGTAGATGAGAAGGTTGTATGTATCCCAGCCATCTAAGAACAACCGTCATCAAGGTTGTGGTAGCAAAATGCAAACCAGTTAACGTTGTAGCTGCAACGATTGTAATAATCAAAAAGCAGTAAACCCTAAAAATGGTTACGAGGATTGGGATAGGTTAAAAAATAATATTGATTACAGCCAAGCAAGATAAAACAATAAAGCAATTAAAAGAAAAATATGACAGAATGAAGTCCTCTATAGTTGTTATATTTACATTATCATCAAAAATGAAACTAACAAAGATTATCTTCAGATTGGGTGACCAATGGATCAACTTATCATCCTATCAATATCCTTCCCCCTGACTCCGAACCTCACCCCCTACAGACAAATCCCTACAATTTGACATCAACAAAATCACGATGGATCTATTGCTTCACATAGTAATGTCACACATTAAATTTCCCCTAGGCTCCATTAACACCTTACCCAAACCCTAAGTTGAAATCTGCTATCCAATTTTTACTGTACAATAATTCAATCTGCCGTCTACCCAATTAATTATTGACTCATCATTTCGTGAGAGGGGGATTGTATTTAATAGTGTTAAATAATTGTTAAAGTGGGAAATTAAAATTGATGGCACGTTAATTTAAAATGATATGTCAACAATTCATTGGGTATACAGCAAATTGGACATCAAAGGTTGGAAAACATATCTCAATTCACCCGGTGTATGTTTGTATTTGGGTTACTCTACTTTCCAACTAAATGTGATGGCTCCCTTTTTCTCTTCACCTTGCAACTCCAACATCATCAATCTCATAATACATAGAACTCTATTAAGCCATTTGGCAGAATGAGGTTGTGGCTTTGGAATTGAAACTATCAACAATTTTATTCAAATACAAATTGATTTTTCATGAATTTCAATTCTAGGCATCTGCTCCTCAAACAGTCAAGAATTCTGAACTGTTAATTCTAGTGAAGTATGGCTCCACAAAATCTCCTTTTATTATTGTAACAATTTCTTTAAGTGAGATTTTCAGCATCACAACAGACAAAAGGTTGAAAAATCAACCGAAAGCTAGGATCTGAAAACCATATTTGGTATTCCTGGTCTTCCATCAATTTTACCACGGACAAAAGGTAAGTAATGTTAACTTCTTTAAGACAGAAGTGTTGAAACTTGATACTTGTGAGACCACAATATTTATAGTCATATAATAAGCAGCTCATATTATTGAAAACATTTCTCTCATTTCAATAAGCATGTCCTTACAAGTAGATCATGTATCACAAGATATGAATATTACAGACAGTAACAAGTACTACTCTAGTTTGATCAAATGTAAGGCAAATAAATTTTCAAATAAAATGTATGATAAGTTCTTCAAAAACATCTAAGAACAACCGTCATCAAGGTTGTGGTAGCAAAATGCAAACCAGTTAACGTTGTAGCTGCAACGATTGTAATAATCAAAAGGCAGTAAACCCTAAAAATGGTTACGAGGATTGGGATAGATTAAAAAATAATATTGATTACAACCAAGCAAGATAAAACAATAAAGCAATTAAAAGAAAAATGTAACAGAATGAAGTCCTCTATAGTTGCTATATTTACATTATCATCAAAAATGAAACTAACAAAGATTATCTTCAGATTGGGTGACCAATGAGATCAACTTATCATCCTATCAATATCCTTCCCCCTGACTCCGAACCTCACCCCCTCCAAACAAATCCCTACAATTTGACATCAACAAAATCACGATGGATCTATTGCTTCACATAGTAATGTCACACATTAAATTTCCCCTAGGTTCCATTAACACCTTACCCAAACCCTGAGTTGAGATCTACTATCCAATTTTTACTGTACAATAATTCAATCTGCCGTCTACCCAATTAATTATTGACTCATCATTTCGTGAGAGGGGGAATGTATTCAATAGTGTTAAATAGTTGTTAAAGTGGGAAATTAAAATTGATGGCATGTTAATTTAAAATGATATGTCAACAATTAATTGGGTATATAGCAAATTGGACATCAAAGATTGGATAGTAGATCTCAATTTACCCTGTGTATGTTTGTATTTAGGTTACTCTACTTTCCAACTAAATGTGATGGCTCCCTTTTTCTCTTCACCTTGCAACTCCAACATCATCAATCTCATAATACACAGAACTCTATTAAGCTGCATTTGGCAGAATGAGGTTGTGGCTTTGGAATTGAAACTATCAACAATTTTATTCAAATACAAATTGATTTTTCATGAATTTCAATTCTAGGCATCTGCTCCTCAAACAGTCAAGAATTCTGATCTCTTAATTCTAGTGAAGTATGGCTCCACAAAATCTCCTTTTATTATTGTGACAATTTCTTTAAGTGAGATTTTCAGCATCACAACAGGGAAAAGGTTGAAAAATCAACCGAAAGCTAGGATCTGAACACCATATTTGGTATTCCTGGTCTTCCATCAATTTTACCACGGACAAAAGGTAAGTAATGTTAACTTCTTTAAGCACCCGTTGGCCCCCATTAAATTATATTTCATTTCATTCTATTTTTCTCTATCCTATTTTCAACCACACAATCTTTCATAAAATAATATTACACGTAAATCGAAAACTTTTACTTCTTTTTCAACCACTCATTTTTCAAAGAAATGCTATTCCACTCATTTTCATTTCCAGAAAATGGGGGCCAAACGGGGGCTAAGACAGAAGTGTTGAAACTTGATACTTCTGAGGACCAAAATATTTATAGTCATATAATAAATAGATCGTATTATTGAAAACATTTCTCTCATTTCAATAAGCATGTCCTTACAAGTAGATCAAGTATCACAAGATATGAATATTACAGACAGTAAAAAGTACCACTCTAGTTTGATCATATATAAGGCAAATAAATTTTCAAATAAAATGTATGATAAGAAGTTCAAAAATTAAATTCTCCTTCCATCAGGACAAGAAATTTACCAAAGCTGAAGCCATAAGTAGCCATTAACGCCTTATTGACAATGATGATACCAACTGAAGTGACTACATTAAACATCCATGCTGCTGCATCAACTGCAGCCTTCTTCTCAGCTTTGCTTGAAGGAGCCATTATCCTTTTTTATTTCTACAGAACTGTCTACAGTTTATTTTTCACTCTTCCACACCATAAAGCTAAATTCACACTTTCGCTTCAAGTTTCCTGCACAAGCCCCATTAAGAACCGAACCAATTAGCCAGATAGTAAATTTTCCATTCAACAATTTCAACACTAATCGCAAAAAGTAATTGACAATTAAGTTGTGAAATAAATGAGGCACTGCCTTGAGGGATAAAATTTTTTGGTCGAAATTAATGCTTGACTCGACAATGCTATAGTAATTAACAAAATATAGAAATTAAAAAAAAAACAAATTAAGGGAAAATGAACTTCTTAATCAAATTGATCAATTCTTCATGTCAATAGCACTCTAAATATGGAAACAAAAGGTTAGACGGCACATAATTTCGATAAAATTGAGGAAAATTTTCCATTGACCAGAAAATTTCCATACACTTCAATACCGAGCGGACCAAAACTCTTCCATATTTAATAACTTAACCAAAATTTACACTATTCCATTATCAGATCTAAAAAAAATCAGAAACCTCCATTTCTAAGATCTCATTTAATTCCGCAAATCTACTTCCACAACTCCACAAATTACAGATCTAGCCACGCACAAACTTTATTTCAACTCCAATGCTTAAATTAACATCAATTACATTGATAATCATTAACATTAATATGTTCGATTTTTGTTAGAAAAAACAATTGAGGAAAAATGAGTACCGCTGAGAAGTTTTAACGGAAATGAAAGTGATATTTGGCGTGATTTTCAGATCCTCAGAATCAGAGCTGCTTTATCTCTCTACAAGAATCAGTTAAACGTGATTTCATGTGAGTTTGTATGCATGTATTTATACGAATAAGTGCGTATTTACATACATATAATGTGTATATAACTATGTATAGAACTGAGAAGGGAAGGTTACAGTTAAAGGGAAGTTGCTTTTCTTGTTTCTTCAGCTACTATTTATTATTATTATTATTAAGGGAATTAAGAGGAATATTACAAAAAATGGAATATTTACGTAAAATTACAGTTCGGTCCCCAATAAATGGGTAACATATCCTCAATCTTTTATTTTGGAGTGCTGCTATATAAACAGGGCCACATGGTCCCTATTTTTCAGGGTATTTTGACGGTTGAGTCAATAACATTCTTTTAGTACTCGAGTCCCAATTAAAAGATAATTTTACCATTATATTTAGCCTCTGTTTGATGATTATTATAAAGGAAAATTGTGAAAAAAAAATGATGTTTTGAATAGTATTTTTTGAGAGAATGTGTGATTAAAAATTAGAAAAAAAGTTTTGAATTTGCGTTGTAAAAATATTTTAATACGTGAATATATAATTTAAAAAAAAGTATGAGAAATAAAGAAAGTAAAAAAGGAACTTAAATAAGGGAAGAAGGCGAGATATAAGTGATAAGAAAAATAAATAAATAAATAAATAAAATCAGTGAGAGTTTCTTTGATAGACTCTTTAAAAGTAACATGTTCTCTAAAATAAGGGTTAAAGATAAATAGTATGTTAGAGTATTTAAAAATTTCTGCTATAAATTTATAAATGTTATCTAAATTTATAAACTACAAAATGCTTCGTTCGTAGAACAAAGATAAATTTGCTTTCATATATGTGTGTGTATATATATATATATAACTCTTATGTTAAATAATGATTAAAATAGTAATAATTCATATTTGTTGATAAAAAGGTACCTTAAAATGTATATTAAAAATCATTCATCTTTTCAACAAAGAAAGGGATCTATAATTTAGAGAAGACGAAAAAAAGGTAAGTCTATCTTATGGGACGAAATGAGTATGCTCTTTAAAAATAAAAGTGTCTCATGATAATACTCTAAAGGGTTGGGGCTATTTTGAGAGGCTAAATAGGTTTTTATTTATTTATTAATTTATTTATAGGTTGTACTTGGTGTATATAATTTATGTACATAACGATATCCACACCCCTTACATTAAGTGGGACTAGTGTGAGGTGGCCCCACCCCATGTGAGGGGTATGAACACTCGTATGTACATAAATTATGTACACCAAAATTTTTTCCTTTAATTATTAGTTATTTAAACATAAGTGTAAATTTCACTTTTAAAAGATTTAAATTTAAAAAAAAAAAGTAAAATCGTAAAATGTTATTTAAAAAAAAAAAAAAAGGTGATTGGGGACTGATGTTACCATAATATTATGTTAGAGACCTACTCAATATATCTTCAATAAGTTGAGGGGTAAGCTTGAAAATTATGTCCAGGGCCTGGCCCAACTTCTAGCCCATGAAGAACGGCCCTTTAGGCTCGCAATCACAATCGGCTAATTTTGGAATTTTACCACGACTTTGTGCCCCTCTTTGGCTTATTCGTTGTGACAACGCCGCAATTGATAATAAATTCTGATTATTTATATGCTCTGAAACATTTTTGTTACGTGGTAGTTCTTGTGTAGTAGTTTGTTCGACGTATGTTCTTCTCAATACAAGATGAAGTTGTTATTAAAATTATAGTTTTTTCGACGTATGATTGTTAATATAAAAATTAAGTTGAAAATTTGTAACACAAATGATAAAAGTAACGACTAATATTAAAATATGTAACTGACTGCGTACGAGCTCAAATTGCATGGACTCGGGCTAAGATCACAAACAAAGCTTCTTATAACCTAAAGCAAAGGTCTGGGATGTTGACAATGGCTCTTGATGCTGAAGTGAGAACAATAATGAGCATGTGACTTATTTTTAAAACATTTTGCTGTGTAATCCTAAGAGGATTAGGACACATGTGGATGGTGGATAATTTGATGGACCTAGGGGTCATACGGACTCTTTGAGTTGTAATAGAAATTTTCTTTCTTGATTGAAGAGACTTTGATGGTATAGTCCAAGTAGGATTAGTGGACGGACCAAGGGTGCAGCACATAACCAATAGAGCGTGACGTCAAGGTCCCCTCCCATAAGACCTTTTTCGAGGTCCTCGAAGAAAGGTCGTTGCTGATCTATGATTATTTAATATGGACAGTATGACTAAGGATGAAACATGATCTATACGCATTTCTAAAGAAATCATGTATTAAGGTATTCATGATATCGATCTCTAGATAGGGACCCTCAAGTTTATGCCACTTTTCTCTAGAAGGTGGGATGTGAGCCCTGTGCACATGGAGTTCAAAGTTGAGGTTGGGGATGACCAAACTCTCAATAATTGCCTCATTGATTCGTAATAAATAATTAATATTGCAAATGTTGGTCTAGTGGCATTCATGGGCTCTCTCTATGTTCGTGGTGGCATGTTGAATTCCACCCACCACATTGTGCTAAAGAAAAGAGTATCAAATATTTAATCTTCACGTTTCCATCACCTACACAAAAGTTTAATACATTAATTAGAAACGTGCTATGCATTACGATTTAAGGAAAATAATAAATTTAAAGATAAAATAAAAATTAAAATGAAAGAAAATTCATCATCTCGAACCCACCCGCTAGCTGCCACCACAGTCACCACCAAGGAAGGAGTAATAACACTGGTATTTTTTTATTTGTTTTGTTTCTTTCTCCTCTTTTAATATTGATCTTCCTTTTATTCAAGATAGATGAGACATTGTTAACTTCACGGGCTATGTCAACTTTATATAAAATTGATTAGTGTAGTTTCTATACTTATTCGAGGGTCTAAATGATAGTATTTTGTTATTCTTTAGACGGATTATTGCTTAATTTGTTATTTATTACTTTTATTAGGAGAAACTCATATTTTGACGAAGAATTGAAAAAAGAACAGAGAATGGATAAAATAAAGTAAATTCAAAGTTTGGGGACTAAAATTTAAATACTCAAAAGTCGTGTCAGACCTCACGATGAAGTTTAGAGAGTGCCAGGGGTCAACTGGATGAGGAAAAAATTCAAAGTGATGAACTATTGCAAAAAGTAGTCTATGCATTAATTGAGGGAGAACCATACAAGGATTTTGAATATTCATAGCCCGATTTTATGATTTGAGCCAAGAGCGTAGATTTCTCATACTTCTTCTATCATTTTATTTTCGGGTGATGTTTTTCCAATAATTTTGTATAATTTAATTATAAGAACGTTTGGTTAAGGTCTTCATTGTATTGGATGAATGATAAACCATATTATTTGTTTATTTTTATTTAAAACAATTAGTTTAGTATTTATTGATTTTTCTTAGGTGGTTTTACGTTCCCATTGAATTGTTTGACTACTTGATCACCAATTAGATAATAAGTTGTTTGTTGTAATGTAGGAATATTCACAATAAATCTAAAACGCAGCAAAATAACACATGAGCAATATGTATTAGGAATAATACGTATGACATCCTGTAAATCAGTGCATGTTTTCATATGAATTTGGACTAGAAATAGGATGTGGTCGTCTTAAACATAAGTTTAATATATCTTGAAAATGAATATTAAATAAAAGTGGATTATCGATTATCTCGAATGCGTGAATTTACTAGATTACAAATTAAAAATTGATATTAAATGACAATAGGAGAATTCACGATTCCAGTACAAACATTTACATATTAGATAAATACTTTATTTGCTTTCTTAATTTAGGATTATTATTAAAAAGCATACAAACCATCTGTTTTGATGTTACATGATTTTGAATTTGATAAAAGTTATTGAAATAGATATTAGACATTATTTCTCGTGGGAACAATAAACTCGAAAGTCACTAATTTCTATTACTTGTTAACGATTTCGTACGCTTGCAAATTTCAACGTAACAAGTTTTTAATCTCCAAACTAGAATTTTTGTATATTCTCAAGCAAAACTAAAACCCAACTATAGAACAAACATACGAAAAATATTTAGCTAGCTAATCTGACATTTTATCTCAAAATTCAAATCATGACATTAAATCTAAGTACAACTTCAAAATTATAATATAGAAATCAAAATCTACTTTTCCACATGACGTGTCTGTGTGAATAATTAATCATAGTATCATGAATTCACAAATTGTTCCATTCCCAATCTTTAATAGTCAAATATGTTCTTATCCTCACTTGTGAAATTTACAAATCCCCAAACTTATTTTTTCGCTCTTTTCAAGTGTGTGATATAAGGTTAAATTTTATATTATCCTCACATATTTAATTTAGATAAATCTCATCAATTGTAGTTCAACATGTCAATAAAACAAGGATTTTCCTTTAATTTTTTATTACTTTAATCTCCAGAACTTAATTAGGCTAATAATCCCTTATCAAAAGTTAAATTTCACTAAATAAGTGTTTGGAACTTAACCAAGGTATTTGATGTGTTTTCTATTTCATGCACTTGCTTTTTCTGATTTTCTACATATTTTTTTCTCAAATTTTTCTCAATACTTTTTATTTTCTTTATTCGCAACATTCTCTCTCTTAAATGTTTCTAAATGAGCCATGTAAAAAGTTTTTGGCCGATGACTCCCAAGTCAGTTGACTTTAAGACAACAAGTTTTAACACCCTTTCAAACTTAATAACATGAGTCACAAAGGCTACGACCAGAAATTTTCAAATAAAATATTTTTTTATGCATTAATTAATGTAATGTCTCTCATTAAACACCTATCTAAGTAAACCGACATATAACTTAAGACTTTTACCCAAATTCATCCTGTTGATCTCAAACAATCCACACAAGATTTTAATTTCGAATTTGTCTAGTGGTACATAATGGGATGTACCGAATGGTGTACACCCTACTCACATCGGTGTGGGACCTATGTGAAATAAAGGATATTTTATTCGAGTGAGTCATTCGTCCATGTGAGTGGGGTGTACACCATTAGGTACACCCCGTTGTACCACTGACAAAACCGTTTAATTTCACACATGAAACTCTCATTTACTTCAACATATTCCTATTATAGTGGAATCCCCCAAACTATTCTAAATTTGGGCTAACGATGAAAAATATATTGGTTTTGGGTTTATCATCTATTGTCCACTATTTCATTTTATCCAAATATGAAATCAACTTATTCCTACAAAATGCATAACTTAATTGATGTACTCAATATATATCAAACACATGGAAAAGTAAAAATTAACTTAAACATAAAATTTATTCACCATTCATAGATCAATTTATAACTCAATATATCTATACCAACTAACTCATGTAAGCATACAAAAAGAAAATATTTTTGAAATTTTTTAGTTTATTATTTTTTATATTTTTCTAATATCTAAAGCAATAAAGCACATACAAAAATACACAAAATAAAAGAAAATTCATGTTTTCCACCCCAAACTTAAATTAGACATTGTTATCAATGTCTTAAATTTTAATTCCCATATAAAAGGGTGGGGAAGAAAAGAAAGAGAATACTCCCCCAATATAACGTAAAATTCAATGGCTAGCTTTTTCTATTGGTCATGTTGTCTCTTGAGTCAATCTATGCTTAAGTATTCTGTGACGTCATGGTCATGCATAATGCGTTAAATAACACATTAAGGATATAAAAAATTTGGAACATGTGTTACTTAACTCAAACATCCAGTACTCCGTTAATATCTCAAGGACCTAAGGGGAAACGAGAAGTGGGTGATGATTTCCTAACTAAAACTAATAGCTAATCTAAATTATCCTATAAATAAAAAGCATAATAAATAAAAGGGAAGAAAGATTAGATTGCCTCACAATAAGAGCTTTATTTTAAAGTCCTTAGCTTGACTCATATTGTTTCTAGGCTCTTCATGGTGGTTTGAAAACAGAGTTCTCACCCTTATACTTGATACAGTCATTGTACATCATTGGCTCATCATTAGTCTCCAAACAATCATGTTTCCATTATTGTCCCTACCAATAATTTCTCCTGTATCTGGCGTGCCTATCTCTCCCAATAATCCACTCGTTGACAATCTTCAAACTAGAAGGGTTGCTTGATTAGATTCTCCATAGTGAAACTCTGTTAATTACTGTCTACCCTCAGGACTATCTCATTAGTATCGAAATCCAACAAGGTTCGACTTGTAGACAAGAATGACCTTCCAGGATTACTAACAATTAATATGTCTCTTTCATGTCAAGGATGATGAAATCAACTGAAAAAATAAACTCCCACGCCTTGATAAGCATGTCTTTGACTATTTTGTAGGGATGCTTCAGTGATTGGTCTACTAGCTAAAGGATAATAAATGCTGTCTTAGGATCTCCTAATCCCAATTTCCCATAAAGAGGCAAAGGAATTAATTAATACTCGCTCCTAAATAATTTATATCATGTAAATTTTCTATAGAGCAAGGTAGAGTAAAATTCCTTGGATCTTTAAGTTTGAGAGGGATCCCGTGCTGAATGATTTTACTGCACTCTTCAAATAGAGCTATTGTTTCATGCTTGGATAGCTTCCTCTTCTTAGTCAACATCTCCTTCAAGAACTCGAAATAGTTTAGAACTTAAAAGATCTCATCAATGAAAGGACATTAACATGCAGCTTTTTGAGGACATCCAGAAACTTTGTGAACTGTTTCTCCAACCTGGTATTTTTCAAACTTTGATGAAATGAGACTGGTTGTGCAAATTCTTTAATAGGAATTGTTATCTCAACCTATAGATTGCCTGAATGCGTTTATTGATCATTCTCTATTGATTTTTTAAAATACTCCACTTGTTCATTGCCCTTTGCAGATAACTGATTACTCTCGGTATTGTTCCTTCTTATAGTAATTTCGGTAGCCGAACCCTACTTTTAGTGTGATGGCCTGAACTTGAGTGGTGAGGATAAATGATGGTGACTTTTTAGATTCAGAACTCACTGCCTCAACTACTAGTATCTACTCTCGTGGATTTTTCTTTATGTTGCTAGGCAAGATACTTTGTGGTCTATTGGCTATTGCAACTACTATCTGTCCCACCCACCATTCCAAATTCTTGATAGAAGCCTGCTAATTTCGAAAATTGGTCTCAGTCTTCGTGATGTACTGAGGTTGCAAACCTTCCAAAGATGGCCTTCGCTCTTGCGGATGTTGTTGCTGCTGTTGGAACCTTGGTAGTCTATTATGATAATTTTGGCCATGATTAGTAGCCCATATGGAGAAGGAGTCTAGCTGTTTGTTCCAGTTTAGGTGGTAATTGTTGGGGTAGTTCTGCTGCCTATTGAAGTTTTGTGCATAATTGACCTCTATTGGCTGAACCATGTAAGTAGATGCCAAAGGGCAGCTTGCAGTGTTATGATTTGCACCATAACCTGTGCACACTGGAACTGGAGTTTGTGTCATATTTATAGAAGTGTCAAGCTTTTTCGTTATTATCTCTATATGTGCTATCATCACTGTTACTGTGTCTACAATATATATACAAGCTATTTTCCTTTGGACTTTCTTGTCGCTTGACCACGTCGATTGATTTTCTAATTCTATCATATAGCTCATAAGTATTGTCCACATCCATAGTCATTATCGATCCTCCCCTACCATGTTCTTGATTTTTGGAGTACTCCGTCGTAAAAGAGGTATACTTGTGCTAGCTTAGGAATGTCAAAATTGGGATACTTCCTGAAGAAGTTATTGTACCTTTCCCATGCCTCTAGATAGCTCTCGAGGTCTTTCTACTTAAATGTGCAGATTTCATTCTGAATTTGGTGGACTCAAAATTGTCGGAATAATTTCATCTTGAACTTTTGCACTATGTTATTTCATGACTAAATGCTTTGGGAGAAATGTGCAGACCCACTCTCTTGCAGCATCCTTCAGATCTAGAGGAATAATTGCATCCGAAATGCATTTGCTGACATTCCTTCATGATTGATGACTTCACACAACATGAGAAAAGTTTGTATGTGTTCATGTGGATTCTCCATGGCTTTCCCGTAGAACCTGATGTCTTGATGATTCTAGAAGAAATTGATGACATCCGATTAGATGTGAAAGTTAGAATTGTTAGAAGGGCGGTAGATAATTATAGGTTGCACTAGTGCAGGTACTCAATTCATATAATCCCTCTCTAATATTCGACCCTCATTGGCAATGGGTATTTGTGGAGCTAGTGGTGGTTGTTGAATCGGATCCTGAATCTGGTTCTGATTTTCAACCATTGCCCTTGTTTCTCTTTTAAATTGTCTGAATATTCTTTCGATTTGGGGATCCAATAGTACGAACTCGATTTCTTCATAATATTGCATAAATGTTAACAACCTAAAAGAAGAAAAATTGAAAGAAATTGGATAGTGATATGAATAGTATAAACAAACAAAAAATAAAAATAAAATATTGAATCTAATGTAAACTAACAAACTAAAATTAAAACCGTTATTCTCCGAAGAGGGTGTCAAAAATTTGTTACGTTGAAACCTGCAAGCGTACGAAATCGTTGACAAGTATATAAATCGGCAAGTTTCAAATTTACCGTTCATACGAAGAATAAGGTTTAATATCTATTTCAGTAGTTTTTATCAAATTCGAAGTCATATAACACCAAAAGAAATTATTTATATGTTTTCTATACTGATCCTAAACTAAGAAAGCAAAAACCATTCGTTGGACTAAACAAAGATAGATACAGTGACCAACATAAATCAAAGTGACTATATTGAAACTATTTACTTCACTTAGAAATTATGAAGTTTCAAAAGTTCTTGTAGTTCATAGGGGTTGTCGATAAAATTCATTCAACATGAATGGTCATCACATTTAGGTCTACTCGCTCTGTTGACAACTTAGACAATATTTAGTAGTGTCAATCACGTTATTTATTTTCCTTTTCTTGGTATTATTCGAGAAATTTGTTCATTATTTTATTGCATAAATTGACAGTAAAAAAGGTTATTCACATTTATCGATATGAATTCACTTTAAATAACAACAACTTTACTATCCAAAAGTGCTTGACATCTTTTTTTTTTTTTTTTTTTTCATATTAATAAATATTCCCCTAGCATGGTACTTCAATTTATAAATTGTACTTGACATTTTGAAATATGCGGCAAAGAAATTTATGACTGAGATTATGTTGGAGACAATTTAAAAATAGATAGGAGAGTGACATAATCCATTATAAAAATGTGTTCAACTGGGCATCAATGTATTTTGCTCTGTAGATCGTAGATAACATCGTTACTCCTTTACCCTCTATTTAAAGTTTTGAAAATTCTATTTGACTGAGTTTTTATCACTTATCAAACTTCTCGAGTTCAAGAAGTAGTTCACTTATCTATCAAAGTAAAATCGAATATCCATATATAGCTTTAGTGGATAAGTCTCTAAAGTAGTTTTTATTCCGTTACCAATTTAAGATCTCGATTAACGTAACATTTTTTTTTTTTTTTTTTTTTGTGTAATCTGGAAATCGTAAGAGACTTTTATGCTTGTAGGTACAATTTTACTAGTTAAAAAGGAGACAGGAATGATGGGGTTCAATCCTTTCAAGTCCAGATGCACCCCTTTTGGGGCTTCTTCCCCTTAGAGGCCTCACATCAAGTGAAAATGCACCTCACCTACCTTCAATATTCATAAAATTAAACATCTATGGTAGGGAATCCCATGCAACTTGTTACTCCTTTGTGAGTCTTACAAAATCATTGATGTTTCTCATTTTAACCATATGATATGATTTGCAAATCTTTGAATAACTTTATATTTGCCAATGAAACTTTTAACTCGGGACCATTTTATGTAGATTCTTTTATAATAAATTTCCTGAAAAGTGATAATTTTGGAAGGTGTGTGGTTAAAAAGTAAAGAAAAATTATGGGCTTAAGTACAAAATTATTTTATTGGGAGAATATGTGCTTAAAAATAAGTTTGAAGGAAATGAGTTTTAAAGAATTTGTATCAATCAGAAGCTTATTTTAATTATTAATATAGGATGAATAAAATATCACGAGCATGATAACATTAGAATAAATTCTATTTAGACAAGAAAAGTTTAGTAAATTATATAATATCTCATAGGAATTCTCTACCATCATTATATTAGAGCATTTATAATGCACTTTATTTATATGTGTCTTTTGTTTTTAAAATAAAAACAAAGTTAAATCGAAATTTGGATACAAAATATAAATAAAAAAATTAAATATAAATTTCGTTGAGTCAACATTTCTAACTACGCTTATGAATCTAGATAGAGCTCTAGACCATTTTCCCCCCTCCCTTTGCCACCTCAACTTGATTGCATTGAGTAAAAATATTTTCAATATTATCCTAGCAATTTATATACTTTTTAATAAGCATAAAGCATTGGAGATGCGTATAGAATACAAATTTTTGTTATGGGTTTTAATCATTTCAATCAATCGAAAGAATAAATCCAATATCTCAAATCAATTAGAGGGAAGAATCTGCTTCCTCAAGATATTTCATTCAAGGATTTTTAGTTCCTCCCCACTTTAATATAAATAGGAATAATACAAGCCAGAGAAATATGTATATTTTAGGTTTTACACCAAATCAAACTGTAAAAAATGGTTTGATTTGGTTTCGTGTAAAATGATTTGATTTAAAAATAATTCAAAAATTGTCCAAATCGAACCATTTTCATTCTCATTCTTTTATGTTCGTAATCAAACATAAAGAACCATATATTTGATGCCCTAATTACCGTATTTTTTTCTTAATTGATTTGTTGCTTTTAAAAGTGTGAATTTGATGCATTTTTTGTGTGTGTTACATTTGACTTGTCAATTTTAGAACAATTCATGATATTACCTAACACTTTAAACATCCCAAACAAAATATGAAAAGAATGTTTGCAAATTTATAATAAAATTACCCATATCATGAGAATCATACAAGATTCGTTAGCTTAGCTAGAGCTATCATGAACTTGGTCAAGAACACATGTCGGTACATTGCAAAGTTCGAAAACTTAAAAATCAATAAAAGAACCTTAGAACCGATTGGTCGTTCACTTGAGGTTGTAGATGATCGCGAACAAATTTTAATATTTTATCAAGTTCTATTTTTCTACAAAAAGAAAGGGGCGGGGAGGGGGGGGTTTAATTTTTTAAATCTTTTATATCACTCGTTGTATTCCGATTTAATTCCATTTTCTTATTGAGTATTTAAGTCTTAAACTTTTTATTTTTTTAAGGCCGACGTCAATGAGATACAACTCTCACGTGACCAAGTAAACTATATCATGTTATACTTTTTCTTCTTATTTCTTAACTTATCCATCTATCTCAACATTTTATAAATATATATAAATGAGTAATACATGGTAAGTTATGAATTGCGAAAATCAGTATCTTAATGTTGTTCGTTGAATTGGTATCAAGCTTTGCTCGAACTGGTTGACGGCGTGGCAAAAACATTGACAAATTGGATTCGGAATTACCTATTGAATAAATGAAGAGTAACAGTTAAATAAAAAAGGTCAAACATGCTTAGCTTGCCAAAACAAAGATTAACTTATTTGTATGAAAGAAACTTTTTTGATATTTAGTATGAATAATGCTATAGTTTCTCTAAGAGAAAATCGATTTTACTATTCTCAAAAGATTGTAAAAAGAATAATGCATAACGAAATAAAAGACTACCATATTCATGCATCAAATAAAAAAGAATAATGTATTATTGTAACCGCCCTACGTGGTATACATCTGGCAGTTAGTGATTTGATATATGAAGTAAGAAAAACTACTACATTAATATATCAAATCACAAATCGTCATGTAGGATGCTACATAGGGCGACTATCGCAGTAAACGATTATGAATAGCTTTACTCAATAAAAAATTGTCATGTGTATACCACGCAAGGTAACTACCAGTAATCTTTACTATGAATAACATTATTCAAAAGATATTAAATTAACATATAGTTGAAATCTAAGCAATATTCATATTAAATAAACAAAACCTGCAAAATAATAAATCTCTTGGTTATATGCACAATGTCTAAAGGGGTATCCTCAATTCAAATTTTAATAGATCATAAATTCTAATGAACTTCACGAATTTGAATAAATTTCAAGGTTGTCAATTGCTTCTTCATAATTGTATACCTTTTTGTCTTTCTTTCGGTGCTAGCTGCTTGGGGCATGGACTCAATTTCAACTTTTTAGGCAATCATGTTGAGCAGAATAGTCATAAAGTTGAGCGGCGAAAGAGATCATCATCATCTCGATAGGGCCGATCTGATTGTCAGGGTTCGAGACGAATTTCACAAATTAGGCCCTGGAGAAATCAATGTAAATGCAAAATTCATCAGTATATTATACGATATATTGCTAACTTAAAACTAGCATTTAAACAATAACCAAATATATTATAAAAAGGATTTATATTATAAAATAACAAAACCAAAGATTTAATCATAGAGTTAAGGAACTTGTGGGAAGTGTGGAAGTGCATATTAAGAAATCGGCATAATTGATTAAAGATTTATTATCAACTAAAATTAAACAAAAATATACATATAGATTAAAATATGACTTTCTATCCATTTTAAAGCAGATTTAGAATGAAAGAATTGTAAAATGTAGTAATATCTTTGCAAAGTTTTTGTACAAAAATAAGACGACGACGTGGATTTAAGAAATACAATCACATAAATATCTATCTTCACAAAGTTTTTGTACAAAAATAAGACAACGAAATGAATATTTGTAGACACCCATTTACAAAACTCATCAAATTCCACATCATTTTCAAGAAAATAAACCCTTTTTTTTATATAAAAAAAAAATCCTGGGGTGGAATGAAGCCCCTTATGATCTTGGGCCTGAGGCGAGAGCCTAATTTGCCTCGCCTCAGGACCGCCCATGCATCTCAATTAGATCACATTAATATATGACTCCCCTCTCAAATGATTCATCATGCCATAACCAAAAAATAAAAAACAGAAAAAATAAAAAGAAGACCTTATTTATAAGTTATTATTTATATTCTAAGAACCTAAACCAAACAATATAAGTATGTGGTGTACAAGGTATACAAGCATGCATATGAATATCATTGCAATAGACTGTACAATGGGAGAGAAGGTGTGCCTAAAGGCGAAGCAGCCGCAGACAAGCAAACAAAAGCAACCTTTCTTCTTTAATTACACCTTAATTCTCCACCTTTTTTGCAAAAGTAGATGATTTAGAGCGAGAAGGAAGTATCACTAGTTTACATTTTTTAAATAGAGTAGCATAAAATAAGTGAAATTTTGTATGAATCAATAAGGATCATCTTGCGAAGTTAAATAATTTTGAATGACCGTGAGCAGGGGCGGAGCCATATACAGTTGAGTGTAGGCCAATGCCTACACTCAACTTTGGGCTGCCCCAGTTAAAGAATCCTATAAGAAAGAGTGGTTGGGAGAAAAGTTTGTAGGAGAAATAGTGGTTTGGAGAAAAATTACTAAGTTGGTTGCCATTGTTTTCTTTTTATAAAAGGCCTAGCGAAGGTCTTGGTTAACTAAGCTGGTTCCAAAAAAAACTTTTATAGGCCTTTTACGAGTCACTTTGTTATAAAGAGAATTTTTTTACACTTCAAATTTAACCGTAAATTTTGCCCGTACTGAAAATTTTTTCTGACTCCGCCCCTGATCGTGAGGAAATGGCAAAAAGAGTGAAATAAAACATGAAACAGTAAACTCCCAGGTACTGAGAAAAGATATGTTTGGCATGGTGCATATTGAAGTATGAGAGCCGTCTAGAGAGAGAGAGTACAAATTTTAGAATTAAAAAAAGGGGAAAACAAAATATTACTTTTCCACCAAGTTATTGCACGACGTTATTACATGAACAAGTAGGTACAATTTGATGCCTTAACAAGCCTAGCACCTCTTGACATCGACATCAATCATAACTTTATTAAAGATATAAATAAGTAGATATACTGAAACTTCCCAGTAAATCTGACACATTTTGACACCCAAGTCATCACAATATATTTTTTTTTTTTTTTGAGATAGGAAAAAGTAAATGCATTGAGTCGCTCACATCTTGATATCCACGTCAATAACAATTGCAGGTAAAAATAAGTAGATATATTGAGACGTCCTTGTAGCTTCACATTGAGACATTTAGCCCCTGCTTGGCCCCCATTACGGGGAAAATTTAATGTATAGAATAGTATTTTTCGAAAAATGAGTGGTTGAAAAAGAAAGAAAAAATTTCGATTTACGTGTAATATTATTTTATGGAAGATTGTGTGGTTGAAAATAGGAGAGAAAAAAATAGAATATAATGTAATGAAAATCAAACAAGGGCTTAATAATGTTATTCATAATCAATGACTGTTAAGATCGGATTGACTAGTATTACTTTGTGTCATCTCTTGATAATGAAATAAGCCGCCTATCCCGACATTTGAATGATGATGATTAAAAAAGCAAAATGTCAATGGACCCGCTATCAGATTCAGTCTCTCCCCAATATTTCCTTAAATTTGTAATGACAATTTTGCACTCATTCCATTTCATCACTCGAATAAATTCTCCAGCTGTGCCTATAATTGTAGCGGAAATCTTTTTCGTTCAACTTTTCGAACAATTATTTTACTGGTTTTAGACGTCTACTCAAGATTTTTGTGGGCAGCAGGAGATGCATCGCTGGTCCGGTGAATTGTCGCCGGAGATCGCTGTTAGTGTCTTCTTTGTATATCCTGTATTAATCTATAGTGAAGTATATTCATGTTTGTGTTGTGTTGCTACTGTTCCCTACCCGTTACATAGTAAAGAGATCTTCGACTTATAGCTGCTGCCGCTGCGAAAATATGGCGAATTTTAGTTAAAAAGCATGGTAAATCTTTAAAATTTCATTCCATGTGTTTGACGGAAGGTTATTTGCTGGCAATTTCCAAGGACACGGACCTTTTTAGTTGAATCTGAGAGTATTTTCCCCCTTTTCCTCTGTATTTTTTGAAATGCTTGTTTAATTGATCTCAACGTATTAAGGTGGTATTGTTGGTAAATCTCGAGGAGAGGATGTCATCAAATGAAGTAGAACTAGTACTTACACTCATGTTGGTGTATATTCCCCATTTTCAATGACATGGGCTCAGACCATTTTGTAATCTCGCTGACATTTCATCAGGAATTCGATAAATTTATGTAATTGTACTGAAAGTTGGGGAAAAAGTTAATTTGTTTCATCTTTTGAAGTTATTTTTCATTTAACAGGTGACTTAGGTCGATTTGAGGCTAACTTAGTGGAGAGATAGTAATTGGGTGGTGCAACTGATGAGAAGAACTGATGTTATTGACAGTGGAAGGAGGAGGGTTTTTCTCTTCTTCAGCTTCTGGTTACAGTAAGGGCCTAACCCTTCTTTTTTTGGGTCAGAGGAGCGAAGGGAAACCCATGAGAGTGACGCCGTGGAATCAGTACCAGTTGGTGGACCAAGGGACAGATCCTGATCTCCAGCTGGCTTCTGCGAAGAATGGGGCTGTCCGCGGGTGTGCCTCCTTTGTGTGCTTGGGTCACACTGCCGCAGGACTTGAGAGCCCGTCCCCTCTGAAAGTGGGCTCTAGCCAACAAAAAGAAGTCTCGCCAGAGCCTCCTGTTTTTGATGAGAATAAGGATGAAATTGATTCAGCTGATCTTGTTGATGATGATAATGGGAATAGAGAGATAGATCTCAAGAGTAGCTTAAAGAAACCATCGAATGACATTCAACCTACTACCACTGGGGGGATTGGTGATGGCGATGAACATGAAGAATCATCTGGAAAGAGTAACACTGTTGATAGTCAAATGGAAAGGAGGAAAGTGCAGTGGACGGATACATCTGGAGGGGAACTTTATGAGATCCGGGAATTTGAGATGAGGTGAGAGAGCTTTGGATGCTTCTTTTATGTTAAAAATATAGCTCAAGAATAATTCTGGGTTTTTGCATTTCTGGATATGTGAATATAGCAATCTAGAATTTTCCTTTCCTGCAGTAATGAATTGCATTATCTTATATGTTATTTCATGCTTTTTAGATAACTAAGGTCACGAAATTCAGAGCCCACAGTAATGTTAAAATGAGCGTTTCTATGAAATTATCAAATTTTCAGGGCAATGGCTGTTTGGCATAGATTATGTTAATGCCAAATTATAACTTCTTTCACGGCAGCCCAAAAAATGTTGCAATGATCAATGACACTCCTTATATGCCGTATACATGTTCTACTGTGACTTGACTGGCCATCATTTATGTTGTATTTGCTTGCCATATGATTTGAAGTTTGGTTAATAGTCTATAGCTTCAAAAATATAGATAGCTTGGAATTTTCGGCGCTAAGTTGTAGTTTGACAACTTAAGACACATAAAAACCATCTTATCGAAGCAAGAACCTTTGAGAAATTCGGTTGATGTTCCTGCTTTTATTTGAAGTCTCTTTGGGGTTGGGGAAACTAGTAGAGTTCAGAATTTGAGATTAACAATGACAATTTTAAGGACTAAATAACATTGGTTGAATTTTGTCTAAAAGTGGCAGTCTAGTTAATATTCTAAGTATTCCAAATTTTACATAAGACCTTTTTGGTGAATGTAAAGCCCTTTGAGACTCTGATTCCTTTCTTATGATTATTTTGGCTTGTCAAAAGAAGAAAAATACCTGTATTAATAGACCTCCCAACATAGAAAGTCTTAGATGCAGGACAAGATCATGCATAAAGAGATATATGTTGATTTCTTAAAGCTATTGATTGAAGTTGATCTTGTATCCAAGACTGTTAGGAGACTATTAGCATTCAATTATATGTTCTATACAAAACATGTATCTTTTTAGAAGCAGTTTTATCCCTTAAAAAGATACTAAGAGTTGAATTGAGGAGTTTGTAGGCTGTGGCTGATTGTCTTGGTAAGATATGGCCTTCACTTCTTCATTTTATGCGCCCATGTAACAGGCATGAATGCTACAGAGGAGGCATCATGTGCTATTTAGTTATATAACTTGTCCTTGGGATATCATAGCGTTAATCCTTTAGTCCCTTCTGTCAATGTTATCTTGGTCCATCCCCCCCCCCCCCCCTCTCTCTCTCTCTCTCTCTCTCTCTCTCTCTCTCTCTCTCTCTCAGAGAGACACACACAAAAAAATAATAATAATAAAAATGCTGATAATAATAACAATGATGCATTACTTGTTCCCCATGATGAACCTGTCATGTTGAGTCTTTTTTCACATTTTATCCATGTTGAGTCAGGTCTTGCTGACAGATATGATGTTCTCCATTACATATTTGTGTAGCTGCTACTACGGAAAATCTATTTGTCCAGCTATGGTTTGCCATACAGGGTGCTGGGTTATGAAGAAACTAATTATAGCCCCTGTTTGGCCCCCATTTTTAGGATTGGAAATGGGTGAAATAGTATTTTTTTTTTAAAATGAGTGGTTGAAAAAGAAGGAAAAATTTTTGATTTACGTGTAATATTATTTCATAGAAGATTGTGTGGTTGAAAATAGGAGAGAGAAAAATAAAATATAATGTAATAGAATTTAATGGGGGCCAAACATGGCTATAGTAAGTATTAGGATGTTGGATATCCATATTTATGTATGAATAGGTGAAGGAACTCGATAGCATTAAGCCCCCGTTTGTTTTCCATTATTTTCTCATTAAAATAAAAAATATGATCGTTATACATTACATCAAGTCATCAAATTTGAATTTTTATCTCTTGTGTAGGGCCTGTAACAGCTATATTTTTCATTATCATTCTTCCAAAAATGAGAAACAAACGGGGCTTAAATTTAGAAATGAATTTATGATATGATTAAATGTTACTCTTAGGAAGTTAATTAGAAGAAGTTTAGAATTTTTTTGGCATGTTGAAATGAGACCTGTGAATGTTTTGATAACAATTAAGTAACGTGAATGAGTATTACTGGGAAAGAGAATGAAGATTAGGACTTAAGTCCTAAATAAGGTCTTTCTACAGTCTAGTAATCTATTAATTTATTAAGGAATTTGTCTGGCAAAAAAGAGAACAGATGAAAACTCTAGGGATAAAGCTTCGTAACTTGCTTTGAGTCTGTGTTCTTTATAATTTCTGCGTTTCCATGTATATAATCAATATCAGCATCAGCATCCAAAATTAGTATGCTAAACTTTTGGGTCCTCTTATTTGATGTCAATGTTGAGTTAGATGCTTTGCTAATGAGTAATGTGCATATACCATTTGCTGTTCCATTTGTTTTATAATCGTTTTTGTTAATAATGGACCTATATATAGTTCAAAAGTTAGATTTATCTTTATTTGATTATGCTGCCTTGGCTTACTTCTTATTGTTCTGTAATTTAGTTGTGATTTGGTTTCCACAGTCCGTGCTTGTCATTGCTAATAATATTATGTATATACTATATAGGAGTTAATGATCTAATTGATGCTTTATCAATTTTTGGCATCTGTATTTTCAGTTAAGCTCATAAATCATTACTACTTTATATGCAATGACTTGACTAATGTTTGTTCTGCATCTATCAAATTTATTTTCACGGAGATGTGCACTGTTTATGTGTAGTGAGTAGTGATTAATATTCGACATTTGTTTGTAACATCTTTTTTTTTTTTATTTTTTTTTATTTTACATGAATGCTCGTCTAGTGTGTTAATTATGCACTCTATGTGATTGCAGTGAGTTAAGATCTGCTTATCAGAGCTTTCTGTCACGATCGGAGCAACACAAATGAAATTTTTGGGGCCCCAAGAACAGAGATCATATCCTGTGGCTTTTGTTGACTGATCTTTTGCATTTATATTCTTGCTTGAAATTCAATTCTCTATTTTTCTCATCTTGATTTGAAATGTTCTCTGTCTATTCTTCTGCTGGGAGGATGTATCGAATTATCATTCTGTATGTTAGTTGCCGATGTCAACATGTATGATTTTTAACCGAAACTGATGTATAATTTGTGTGGACTGATTTGGTATAAAAGGCAGAAATTACCTGTGGGTTGCAACTAACAGCAGTTCGCTGCTTTCCTTAGCGATTTTGTAAGGGATATATACTTTTATCTATACCGGATTGCCAGTGTGTGAATCAAACATATATTGCTTATTCACTGGAAATGACTATTTTGGCAAGTCTATATGTTCATTTATTTAGCTCTGGTTTAAATGCTATGCCAGACCGTTCTTGTTTTAAATTTTACTATTACATCGTATTTTTCGAAGACCATTGTTCTCACGTGAAGGCTGAAGCTCTCTCTACTACGTAAGGGGACTTGACACTTTGGCATGACATCTATTTTTGCTTTCGCTTTATGTAGAAAAGCTTCTTGAGAAAATTGTCTCAGGTCAATATCTTTTCAAAGTTCTTTTAATCAGACAAAGTATTTTCAAAAAATTATTCGAACATATTGAAAAGTAGTTTGTTAATTTCATAAATGGTCTTTGACTTTTCAAGGGTCATGTCAAATAGTTTATAAGATCAGTTTTTTTTTTTTTTTTTTTTTTTTAACTCAACAAATTATTTTTAAAAAATTGTCAAACTAAATTTAAAATTAGTTTTTTTAAATATATAATTTTAAAAGTAATTTTTGACTATTCAAAGGTCTAATTGGATCCTGAATGATTTGAAGTTTAGATTAGGTGGTTCATGTAAAGTAAACATTGTGAAAATTCATAAGTTGGCCACTTTATGTGGCTTGTAAGCTAACCACCGTTGCACAAACTTGGCCATGTCTTATCCACAAAAACACATACGCACCACACTATCTTCTCTACCAGTTCTTCACTCTTCAGCCATACAAAACAAACCTATCAAGATTGTCAAGTACACAACAAAACCAGAAACAAAGAATTATACATAGAAAAAATGTCAGTAGCATCATCATCTTCTTTTCCATGCATCAAATTTCGCAACCCTTTATCTTCTTCCTCATCTTCACCTTGTTCATCTTCATCATCCACTTTTAGATTCTCTGCAACCAATCCTACCACCATTTTTACGATCAGGAACTCTCAGGCTGAAGGCCCTTTTAGAAGACCAGTGGCTCCTCCACCTGTAAAGCCAGTTCCACCATCTCCACCACCATCCGCACCAATTTCGTCAACTCCGGTCACTTCTCCTCCTCCTCCGCCGCCTACGCCGACTCCAAGTGCGCGGGTGGCGGATAAGGGTGTGATTACTTTGGAGTTTCAGAGACAGAAGGCTAAGGAGCTGCAAGAGTATTTCAAGAAGAAGAAGCTTGAAGAAGCTGATCAGGGCCCTTTCTTTGGGTTCATTGGCAAGAATGAAATTGCCAATGGCAGGTAATAATCTTCTCTTTCTCTGCTTATCTTTCAGTTTTCATGATCATATTTCGTGGAATTGGATTAGGACAATAGGACCCATTTTTATATGATTACATTTAATAGATTTATTTTTCGGATTACTGAAATCTTGATAGAAGTTCAGTTATTGAATAATGAACTGAAGATAATTGAGATGAAAATTATTCACCCACCATGTTGCTTGTTGGAAATCATATACCCTGGGTTCCCAGATTGACTTCTGATCCCAACTCCTTAGTCGTTTCCAGGCTGCAAACATTTAGAGTGTGTTTGATTACATTTATTTTTCATGAAAAATATCAATTTTCCACCCAAATTCCTATTTGGAGTGTTTGATTGCTTTTTTTTTTCATGGAAAACATTTTCCAACTTTTGAAAATATGCCTAATTTTCCTTGGGTAGAGGTGGTTTTTATTTTCCACAAAAGATGGAAAATATTTTCTTTCCTAGGTAATATTTTTCATGCCAATCAAACACACTCTTACTTATTAGCTAAGTGGAACCTAGGCTGGTTAGAAAATGGTCGGATAGTTGAATCATTCTGCTTTGATTCTCAATTAAGCCCTTCTTTGATTCTCATTTTGGGGGAAATAATGCATTTTGAATAGTAGATTGATGGAGAATGTGTGGTTAAAAATTAAGGAAAAGTTTTGGATTTGCTGTAATATTATTTTATTGAAAAATGTGTGGTTGAAAATGAATTTTGAAAAAATGAATTTTTAGAATAACGAGAATCAAACAAGGGCTAAATTACAAAAGCAATGTTAAATTGCTACTTGAAAAACATAGAGGTTTGATTGTAAATGGTTATATGCTATACAATGAGGAATTTAATACTTATTGATGTGTGTTTTGACCATGAATACAGGCCTATACTAAAAAAACATTTGGGATTGTGTGTATTTGTTGTTAGGTTGGTATCAATGATCATGAACAAACATAATAAAGAGATATAAAGCTGGAGAGTTCTTTTATAATGTTGGAATGGGTGGGAAGACACTTCTTTGTAGAATCATAAACCCACAAGAATGGTTGAGTCTTCCAATAAAATTTTCCTCTGTGAAAATGTCACTACTTTGATGATTGGTTGTCATCAATTAAAGCCTTTAAACGGTTTATTGCTTTCGATTTCTTGCTTGAGAGTACAGCCAATTGATTATATGACATTACATGATTTTGTGATATTAAGTACCTTAATTCTTCATTCCATCTATCCAGTGTTTTGATTTGGATAACTCTTAAGTGAAAACAATTTTCTTGAACCCTTAATTCAACTACATGCCTTTTTTTCATGAATATTTGATCCCATCTTAAGTTCTCAAAATAAGAATTATTAAAAAGAATGTATAGAAAGGTACTCTGTAAAACAATGCTTCTATTCCTAGAGAAATGGTACATGCCATTGTCTCTCATTCATTTCAGCAATGCTTTCCCATTCTCCCGATGGTGTGACATGATCATTCCTAAAACTGTTAAAACTCATTTTCTATAATCTTCTTAGTTTTATAATTCGACTTGATTGTTTGATTATTTCTGCGTAAAAGTGGAAGACATTAAACTAGAGAAATCTTATGGGAAGGAATTTGAAGACTTTTTTGGACGAGAGGAGACTAGGACAAAAGGGGAAGGGAGACAGTGGTATTCAGAATAAACATGTCAAATTGGTCATTGTTCATTAATCAACTTTGTTTAAAAATAATCACTGTCAAGTGTCAAGTTCGGAACCTAATAACGTTTTCGAATTAATGAACATGACTGTGTTGTTGAATAAAATTAGAAGACAATGCATGTATCTTACAATCACATGAGATTCATTCTACCTACCATTCATAGTATAGTTGAGGGCATACTAGCATCTGCTTGTACACTCACAAGATTAATGAGAAAATTAATCTCGAGATGATTTTACCATCGCTCTCATTGCCCTTTAGTTCCGAAAATTTAAGAGGAAAGAAAAAAAATTGAGTTGTGTGCCATACAAAAAATTGATTCTTCGTTGAAATCATGCTTAGGTTGTTAGTTGTCGCAGTCTCTTTATCTAGCCTGAACTAATTGCAGAAGAGGTGCTCTAAGTGCTTTATAATTAGCCTCAATGCACTTGCTAATGCTAGCTGCCTGTTTCTTCTTCCCTTAGATGAATCTTGGAATTATTTTTTAAGGTTGTATTCTCTTGTCCTTAACATTCTGGTTCTTTGAATTGAATTCCTATACTGCAACAATGTAAATACACAGTATGAACAAAACCTAGCATGATTAAGAGGCATAGAAACCATAAGATAACATTGGAAAAGCTCTACTAAAGTTGACATTCTTTTTAGTGAACAAAGTACATCACAACCAATTTCTTGAGTGTGTCCACACGTTTCCATCGCGTGTTGAAAACTTATAAAAATATATGAATAAAATAGATAGTGGTGATCAACTTATGAATGAAGGTTTGATTCTCTTCACCTCAGCCGGAGGTTTGAGTGATCTGCCAGATAACCAAAAACAAGATTTATCAAAAACTTCCTTTGAGGGTTTCGTGTCAATTCGTACATAGATAATGAAATTCAGTTTTCATTTTTTTTAACCAAAAAATGCTCTTTCAGAATTAACGTGGTGAAGAAACAGAATAAACCTTTTTTTATGTTTCTTCTGCTAGCAAGCAGAGAAACAACTTACTTGAGATGATAAAGAACTAAGAGAAATAGACAGAAGAATGAATCACCTAAGCTAAATGCTTTTGTGGCCTTAATGTATAGGACATTTGGGAATTCATGCTTAGAAGAATAAGCAAAAGAAAGATATTTTCCATTTGTGTGCAATAAAATCAAACATGCCTTCGAACGAATGCATTCATATTATTTTTCACTGGATTCAGCTATTAGTCTGGTTATGTTTCATCTGGCTTTGTGTGTAAATTATTGATTGAGCAGATGGGCAATGTTTGGCTTTGCTGTGGGAATGTTGACAGAGTATGCAACAGGCTCGGACTTTGTCGATCAAGTTAAAATTCTCCTCTCCAACTTTGGAATCGTAGATCTGGACTGAATTTTTCTTGACATTTGAGGCTCGAACTACTGTCAAATTTGTGGCGAATGTTTCAGTGTATTTGGATTAATTTGTTCAATAGCTTTTGCATTATTCCACTTAGCATGTGTCACAGATATTTCAGTCCTTCAAAAATACAGAGCATTTTTTTTTTCCTCGTATTTCTATGGAATCTTGTCCTTTTCGACTTTTCCGAAGGTGAAGCAATTCAGTAGAATGCGTGAAAAGAATGCGAGATGTGCTAAATTAGTACGTCTTTTTTGGTTGCAAGAAGTAGCATAGAGTTGTTCATTGGATGTTGTATAGTTAGGCTTTGAGTACGGGAAAATACCTCACACCCTTTATTGCAGGTTATTAAAACTTTAGGTTTCATCTTAAAATGTCAATATTATTAAGAAAGAGCAATCTAATGCCTTATGAGTTGGTTAATGTTTTCATCTTTATTCGATATGGCATTTTATATAGATATCGTCAAAGGATAAAGGAGGATGAACTGACGAAGCAGATTTTGATAGCTAGAATGCTCACCCTTTATTCAATAGATTATAGTAGGTATTAACAAAGCTTATATTACACATTGATAACTTTTGTTTCAGTCTCCATCTCTGCCAAAAGCATTCATCTTTTAAAATAAAACACACATTACTGGAAATATTTTCACTTAAAAGGAGCACTTCAACAAGTAAACAAGAACAACCTACAAAATGCAGACCAGCTTCCCTTTTCCTCTTTCAAAACAGAAGACAGTGATAGATTATCAGAATTTCGAACTAAGCACTTCTCACGAATCTCGCCTTGCGTCCCGGTTAACACATTCAACTGCGACATCTTTATCATAGATATCACAAACCTCTCGAAGAACAACCTTTGATTACTAGCAAAGCTCGTAACAATGCTCCAAGTCCTTCTATCAGTGTACAAATCTTGATCCGACGTGAAAAGGCCTTGTCGGTTCACGAGATCAACATAGTAACTATTATCGAACGTGTTGGGGGATCGGAAATCAAGTACGTTGGTGTTAGAAGAGTTAGCAACGGGACAAACGACTCTAAGATTGTTGGCAAAGTTCTGGTCCATTGTAGGGTCTTGTGTGGGATAAAGTCTGTCAGTGAAGGAAGTGCAATGGCCAAGGCCAATGGTGTGGCCACCAGAAAGCGCGACTACGTCGGTGCGGTCGAAATTCTTGGTTGCAAGGAAGGTAAGAAGTGGACTTGTGTTGCTTGATGGTGGAGGAAGGTTAGTCAATGTTTCTTTTCTTGTTGCAAAGTTGAGTCCATCTCTTCTTCCCAAAGGAACTCTATAGTTAGGGCCACCGGACTGCAATAGTCAAAAGAATCATAGTTAGCATGTTGGCTTAAGTGATGGTCAACCTAGACTCAAAAGGCTCGATTCAACTCGACCTCTATGCATCAAGTGTAAATTGGTTAGTTGATGGGCAATCTAGACCCAGAGGTTCAACACGACCTATATGCATTGAGTGTAAGTTGGCTAAGTAATAGTCAACCTAAACTCAACGCAGCTCCAATCTAAGTATAGGGGCTTGAGCCACCTTAATACCCTTAAGTCCAACATAAAGGAAATATTTAAATTCTTGTAAGGTACCTTCGTTCCTAAAATTATTTTTAGATTTTCTTATAATATAAAATAATGATATTCATTATTATCGGTGATTATTATTAATTTAGTTGCCGGTGGCTAACTAGGGGACCTATTGGCAAGAAATCTTAATATCCAGGGTTATTCATAATCATTATTAATGAATAACATTAGTTAAAGCTTATCGAATTCACTTTATAGACTTCAAAAAATATTGAATTTGTCAATGTAATGCTACAAAATGCTTATAATAATAGTAATTATTTTTTATTGTTTTTTTTTTTTTTACACCAACGGGTGTGGAAGGCCTAATCCGCTGTCTTGATGTTGATGTCTCTCTTTGACTGTTTCATTAATGGTTTTAATACAACGAAGCATCACATCTTCATAGCAAATTGATCCAATTTAGCACTACTTTGATCTCGATCCGATATTTCATAGAAAATCATGTGATCTAAAATTCAAAATTGTTTTTAATAAATTAGAAAAAAATATTCATGATATTAGATTTACCAGAAATAGAGCATCACGAGCTGCAATGGCAACGATATCAGCGCATACGAACGAAACGGCTGAGATCATCGATGATTCTAAAAGCCTGAGCCCTCAAGGTCAAATTCGATGGTGCCTCCTGGTCATTGGGCCCGCTCGCCGATCCGGCTAGAAGAATTGAAGCATCACACCCCTGTATGCATAATCATATATTAAGAATTTCTTCTCTTGGGTCACTGAATTTTATGCCAAATTTTACGTTTATTATTATTATTTAAATTGATCGCTTAAGCCCCTATTTGGTAGCAATTTCATCCAAAAAAATCAAATTTTTTTTTTACCATAATTTCACAATTTCAACCGTCATTTTTTACTTCTTCACTCACATGTGAGATCTACTTTTCCCTCTAACGTTCAAAAAATCAATTTTCATAATCACTATCGAACAGATCTTAAATATTATTTGTTCTACAATTAGACTCCTAATATGCTATAAAAAAATTTTATACGTGACCTATGAAAATTACGATTTGATTTGGTCTCCAAGAATCGAAATATGTTATTATCAATTACACTAGTGTAGAATATGTGGCCAGTTAAATAAAAGTGTGCTTTATTTGAGCCCAACGGGGTCCACTACAGGATCATAAATACCTTATCACAAAACTATGAGCTTGTTTGGGCCCGATTTTCACGAGAATGAAAAGTATAGTGGTTATGAGTCCTACACAAGATATAAAAATTCAAATTTGATAGCTTGATGTGATAGATAACGGTTATATTTTTCATTTTAATGAGAAAAGAATCATTGAATAATTTATTTATTCTTAGCTTTAGCGCATTATATCATATACATGATGAGTTCATTTTCAAAAATATTGATCGACAAAACTTGAATCGAAATCTTTATAAACTTTTAACAACATATTTAGTTATTATCTCTTCTAAAATCTTACTTATTTTAAGATGAAGAATATATTTATATATAGTTGTATCCTATAAGCTAAAGTGTGTTAAGAAAAGAGAGAGAGAGAGAGAGAGAGAGAGAGAGAGAGAGAGAGAGAGAGAGAGAGAGAGAGAAATCCTCTCCGCTTGACCAATCATGGAAATGGAGTCGAAGCAAGCCAGCCGCTTGACCAATATCATCCTTAAAAACCTTTTGCAGCTGTTTCCTCACAATGGATTCCAACGTAGGACATGAAGAATCATAGAAACTCCATGAGAGTCCCTGCACTAATTGCTTTGCTTCTGTCAAATGTAAAACAGTAGAAGAAAACACCAGAAAAATAACCAAAGAGATAGAAAAACCAGAAGATATTGAATCCATGATTAACTGAAATGGGGTATACGTATATCTTCTTCTGGTTCAATGGAACAGGCCTTCTTATAGCCATATTAAAGTCACTATTTTTCTGAAATATATATACTGAAAGCGTGTCTGCCACCACTTCAGTAAACCCTTTCTCTTTTTTCCTTTCTTTTTTTTTTTCCTACTTACCCAGGGTTATTGAAATAGGTTGAGAATTGAATGAAAATAACCTAAACTTATTGCACTTACACTATCCTAAGTTTTGGCTTCAACGACCCACAGCTGCCTCGTCTAAAAATTTTATCAGTTAAACAATGATCAAATATATTCCTTTAAATCTTAATGAGCAAAACAATTTTAAATTTTTATCAAAAATTTGAAAATTTTATAAATAGATGACCGCATTACTTGAACATAGATATTATGTTTGGTTGGAATACTGTGTTACCCATCATAACTATAAGATTAAATTGTTGGAGATTAATTCGTAGATTTATTTAAATCTTATCTTCATCAATAATTAATGGCTAAATACCTAGTGAATTGAATAATCTACTTTTTTATTTTTAGAATGGATACTTTAATTAAAGTAACCTTTTTAGAATTTAGAATTCTCTACATGAAATCAAGTCAGTGATGACTAATAAATGATCATGCGAGGGAATAAGAATAAAGGTTTTCAAATTTCCTTCGTCCCACAAAGATATGTATGTTTTTCTTTTCTAATATACTTATATTTAATGTATCTTCTTATCAACAAATATGAATTATCATTATTCCATGTAGGGGTATATATAGTAGAAAAATGTAAATAAAATTTATAGTTCTAACATATATTTATTAATTTTTCCCGTGAAAATAGAATAAATTTATTTTTATGGGATGGAGATAGTATATTATTAATTGATATAAAGTTTAATAGTTTCATACACATTAAAACCCTTTTTCTTCATTAATGCACATCTCCTTTCAAATTTAGAAACGAGTTGAATAATCAAATATAATAATCTTATATTCTTGAATTTTGAAGTAAAATACTAAAATGTGATTCTTGATGGTGCCACTTTTCTGAACCAAAAACTAGTTTATAATTAAACAAGCCATGTTCCAACCACGCACACTTAATTTATCATTTTTAAAATTTTTATTCTTAATGGTGAAGGAAGGTTGAGATTTCAACAAGGATTTGTCATTGAATTCACATTATACTATTGTACTAATTTTGAAAAAAGTTTCTTTCAATCGAAACCAATTAATCTCTCGAAGATGCCTACATTTCATACTTTAGTTGGTCTCGAGATCCTTTCATAGTGTTGAAGGACCATTGGTTTCTTAATAAAAGAGTATGTGTAAGTATTTATTTCAAAAATAGACTCAACTGTAAGTTTTTCTTTTATATTGAAGTTTTTTATTGTTAATTGTATGCATTAACAATATCCTAGACACTATGGATATGCAAAAGTTTGTTTGTATAATGAATTTGAGTGACTTCTTTAAAAGTGAACTTTCCAACCTTACCTAAATTAGACGTAGTAACGGCAAGGAATTGAGTAATAAACACCAAAGAAATGGAAGTTAAAATGCCAACGAAATTGGACAAAGTAATACTAAGAAAATGGATGCAAAGTCGAGGTGCGAGTTAAATTCTTTGTCCTTAAATCGACTTTGCCCCGCAACGATGCCTAAGGATAATGGCAATCAACTTCCAAGATATAACAATTACCTTCTTATAATTGTAGCACTCCAACACACAAGAAACAACGAACTAAAAAGATGGCTTTTGTACTTCTTTCAGATGAAATTGAAACAAACCCCGCAACGATGCCCAAGGATAATGGCAATCAACTTCCAAGATATAACAATTACCTTCTTATAATTGTAGCACTCCAACACACAAGAAACAACGAACTAAAAAGATGGCTTTTGTACTTCTTTCAGATGAAATTGAAACAAACCCCGCAACGATGCCCAAGGATAATGGCAATCAACTTCCAAGATATAACAATTACCTTCTTATAATTGTAGCACTCCAACACACAAGAAACAACGAACTAAAAAGATGGCTTTTGTACTTCTTTCAGATGAAATTGAAACAAACCCCGCAACGATGCCCAAGGATAATGGCAATCAACTTCCAAGATATAACAATTACCTTCTTATAATTGTAGCACTCCAACACACAAGAAACAACGAACTAAAAAGATGGCTTTTGTACTTCTTTCAGATGAAATTGAAACAAACCCCGCAACGATGCCCAAGGATAATGGCAATCAACTTCCAAGATATAACAATTACCTTCTTATAATTGTAGCACTCCAACACACAAGAAACAACGAACTAAAAAGATGGCTTTTGTACTTCTTTCAGATGAAATTGAAACAAACCCCGCAACGATGCCCAAGGATAATGGCAATCAACTTCCAAGATATAACAATTACCTTCTTATAATTGTAGCACTCCAACACACAAGAAACAACGAACTAAAAAGATGGCTTTTGTACTTATTTCGGATGAAATTGAAACAAATTTTTTTATGCAGAATTTAAGCTAAGGAAATATGGTTTTTATGTTATGCTACGATTGCATATGGTTGGGATATTGTAAAGGACATCCCCAAAAGTTTTATTGATAGAAGAAGAGATGTTTTGAGTGAAAAGACACACCTTAAAACTCACCAGCCTTTACAAAGGGCTGCAAACCAGTCCATCGCTCACATACTGCTGGCGCGCTACTCGAATGCCATTAGAGTTTTTTATGCATGGACTTTTTCGTTCGCCTGGGGCTCGACTTTCACTCAAGCGATGTCATTGCTGCTCACTCACTGGTCAAGCATTAGTCAAGCATTAGAGTTAGGCAAATGTTCGGCCAGTTTTTCTTTTTTTCTTTTCAATTTGAATCGTAATTTCTCATTCATCCGAAATTATTTTTGAGATTTCAAATATACCAAGACAATCAACTCAACAAGTAGAAAAGTTAATCTATTTTTTTTTCATAATTTGACTATCAGATCAAATTCGAATAGTTAGCCGAAGTTGACTCAATGACTTTTCTCACTCTATGGTTTCGTACTAAACCATTTTACTTCTCTTTTAAACCAATTTCCAACAATTCCCCACATAAATTAAAATTTCACAATATGTAAATAATATGCAGACTCTAACAACAAATGAGTACACAGGACAAGGTATAGCATTAGGATAGGTGGCTGGCGGCTTTGAACCTTCTTTAATCGAATACAATCGAATTTACTAGGCTAATTGGTGAATGGATATTTTGAACCGTTCAGTCACTCATGGATATCAAAACAACTGTATTAACATCATAACTCATCTAACTACTTCGGTTCTCATGGTTTTGTTCATTTTGATCTTGAACAACTTTTGATTTCATAAGTGCTTTAAGATAAATTAAGCCTCAAATTCTTGTAGAAGCTATCTCACTTCACACTTACAAAGGTGATCTCCTATAGTATCGCATCATACATCTCTTGGCTACTTCCGAGATAAAATCATTAAAAGTATACGTGTATCTTTATACACTTTTTATTCTAGCACTTTAAGTCTATAAGAATGAGAAAAAGTGTTTTACCTCGAATATTTCATAACTTAGTTTTCCCATTGAACTAAGATCTGGGGATCTTCAACCTACAAAATTGGGTTATCACTATGGTGATTCTATTCAATGGGCTTCATGCCCATTCCCCTCGAAAGATGGTATACTTGATCTCTTGTAGTCTTTTTGTCAAATGATCCGCTATATTTTCTTTTTATTTAACATAGCTAATTGAGATTATATAATTCAATATCAATTGTTTAATGATATTATGTCTCCAATAGATATGTTGAGATTTACCATTATACGTATTATTTTGTGCCCTTGGTATTGCCGATTGATTATCACGATATATATTAATTGCAGAAACCAGCTTTCACAAACATGGAATATCCTCGAGAAAATTACAAAGCCGTTCCACTTTTTCTCCGATTTATCTAAGGCAATAAATTCTCATTCCATCGTGGATTGATCTATACAAGTTTGCTTAGATAATTCCACAACACAGCTCCGTCATCAATTGTTGTATATTTTAGCTTCGCAAGTGTACAAATCGTAACAAGTAATAGTGGACCTAAGAGTCCGGATCGTCGATCCCACAAGGACTATTTTCTAGCACTTAATTTAATTTTCATTTAACCACTATTTGATGAAAACAATTTAAAAGTTATAATAATTTGAGTTTAAATCTTAATTCTAGACAATAAATAAATGCTTACACCAAAAACTTGTAAGATCAAATAATTAGAGGACGTTAGGGCAGAATAATTTCATTTATTAATCACCTTTACATCTTAAATTAAGACTCAATTCTATTGTAGTGCTCGATCGAATTCTCCTATCCCATTCAATTTACCCCTCTCGAGTTCTCATTGAGCCTATTCAACTAATTAAATTTCACATCTCTATGCAAATTTAACTTAGTTAAACAAGTACTTTGTCCTAGAAATTCAATTATGGCCACAATAACTGGCATAAGTATATTTACATGTTATACCAATGTACTGGATTTTACTACATGGTCTAAATCCTAAACTCATATCTCTATTTGTAAATGATTCACAAAATTCATCAAATTACTGATCAGATAATTTAATGCAATCAATTTATAGCAAGAATCAACATATGGAAAAATTAAAAACCAAGAATCTTAATAAGAAAATATAAAAAATCTCAAATGGGTTACATTATTTGTCCTAACAATAGATTTAGCTATGCATAATAAAAGAAGAGCAACAACAAATTATCTTAGAGTACATCACCGAATTTTAATAAGAATATGTAGAAGAAAATGTGGATCTTGTACCAAGAATTCCTCCTTCCAATTTATGCTTCACACGATGAATTTGGCGTTATCTTCTCTCTTTGAATCTCTTTCCCTTTCTCTCAAAAAGTGTTTCTGCCTCTAGAATGTTTGGAACCCTTCAAAGTCTCAGAAAAAACGTATTTATAGGTCCCTTACCATGTGGGAATAATAGGTTTCTCGCATGGGCTCCAAAACAGGCTGAAACTTTGAGCCCTAGCGATCCTGTGCTTGAGACGCCGTGACACCTAGAATATGGCGCCACAACGTCGCGTTAATTGATAGGTGGCACTGCAGCGCCAAGGGTGTGGCACCACAGCACCACTTTTTTCCAGCGCCCACACTCTGGTTCTTCTTGATTTTTTGCATTCTGGTGCGGTTCGTCTCATCTTTGCTTTGTCTATTTCGCCCCTGTGTTACAACTTCTCTTCCGTACATACCAATAACTTCAATTTAATGATCTTTCTTTGTATCCTTCGCCATCTTGACAAACCTATAAAACAAAATTAATATACTCATTAAAAACGTTATATACTTGTGAATTATAGCTTAAAATCAAGTTAAAATTTGCATAAACTCATGAGTAAAACACACTCGTCATCAATCGTAAACACATAACCACTTGTGTACTTTAAATCTTTTAGGTTGAATATCCAATTTGTATCGATATATCCTTCTAACATTTCAGGATATTTCAAGTAGTATAATCCATAATCAACTGTGTGTCTTAAGTATTTAAGAACTCGATTTATTGTCTTCCAATGGTCATTACTTGGATTGCTTGTAAATCTACTCAACTCGTTGACTGCATATACTATATCCGGACGCGTGTAGTTGGTAATGTACATAAAGCTACCTATAATGCTTGAATATTCCAATTGAGATATGTGATCACCAATATTTTTGGTTAATTTTAAACTTAAGTTTACTAGTGTCTTAACCGGTTTATCATTGTACGTCTTAAACTTCTTAAATATAGCCTTCACATAGTGTGATTAAGATAATGAAAAACCGTCAAGTGTATTAGAGATTTTAATCTCTAATATGATTTCAGAAACTTCCATATCTTTTATGTCAAAATGTTTTATCAACATTTTCTTAGTTGCAGTAATAACATTCGAGTTATTTTCCATTATTAGCATATCATCAACATATAGACATACGATTATGTATTCATTAGATATTTTTTTTTATATAAACACATTTATTGCATGTATTAATTTTGAATCATTTGACAACATAGTTTTGTCAAATTTTTCATGTCATTGCTTAAGTGCTTGTTTTAATTCATACAACAATTACAAGCTTACACACACTTTTCTCCTTTTCCAGAACAACAAAACCCATAAGTTGTTCCATATATATTTTTTCTTCTAATTCACCATTTAGAAATGCGATCTTAACATCCATTAGATATGTTTCAAAAATGTGCAATGTTGCGATTGTAATCAACATACTTATAGATGTGATCTTTGTAACAGGTGGATAGGTATCGAAGAAATCTAGTCATTTCTTTTGTCTATACCCTTTGGCTTCTAATTTAGTCTTATACTTGTCATTGATCCATCCAATTTCAATTTCTTTTTGAAGATCCATTGCAGCCTAAAGCTTTGTTTCCCAGAGGGAATTCAACCAATTCCCAAGTATTGTTATCCATGATGGGTTCAATTTCATTATTAACTGCTTCTTTCCCAAAAAATATCTTCAAGAGTGAACATTGCTTCATTAAATGTCCTTGGATCATTTTCTAATAAGTACGTTAGACAATCTAGACCAAGTGTCTTATGAATCCTTTGCCTTTTACTGCGCCATAGTTCTTCATTTACTTCACGATTCCCGTCTTCTTGATTTGTAGTATCATAAGTTAGTTTATGTGAGCTAATTTCTTTCTCTTTATATGGAAAGATATCTTCAAAGAAAGCTACATTCCTTGATTCAATGATAATACCTACAAGTACATCAAGTATTTCTAATTTATGAACCAAAAATCGATATGCACTACTATTGTTTGAATATTCGATAAAGACACAATCTATTTTCTTTGGTCCAATCTTTACTTATTTAGGTATAGGTTCTTGTACCTTTGGTAAACTACCCCCGATACTTTAAAATGTTTATTGGAAGGTTTTTGTCCTTTTCCATAACTTATAAGATATTTCAACCTTACTGTTGTATAGTATTTTATTAAGGAAAGTATAGTTTCCCCCAAAAGTTTTGTGGTAAATCCGAATTTATCTGCATTGCATTCATCATTTCTTTAAGTATTCAGTTTTTGCATTTAGCAACACTCTTAGATTGAGGTGAGTATGACTTCATTGTTTGATGTATGATTCCATATTCTGAACAAAATTCTTCAAACAGTGCAACATATTCTTTACCTTGATCACTATAAACTACCTTTATTCATTTTCCAAGTTAATTTTCAACTTCATTTTTATAGTTCTTAATCACTTCCAAAGCTTCATTTTTACTTTTTAATAAGTATATATAACAATATCTTGTACAATCATCTATGTGATGAAATACTTTTTACCACCTTTTTGTTTGGACAAACCTTAAATCATATATATCGATGTGAATAAGTTCGAAAGGTGTAGTGTTTCGTTCAATCGAATAAAATGACACTTTGGCTAACTTAGCCTCTACATAAATTAGAAGATTCAAGAATATAAGCAGTAAAATATATTTTATTCCTTGAGTTTTTTGGTACAATAGTTTGGACATTCATCTTAAATAGTCCATCTTTTACATATTCTTTGCTTACATATATATTGTTCTTGGTAAGCATAAACCTATTGGATACAAAGACTAATTTAAAGCTATTCTTACTTAACAAAGAACCCGACACTAAGTTCTTGCAAATATTCGGCACATGAAGAATATTGTTAAGGTTAAGTTCTTTGCCCGATGTCATCTTCAATATCACTTTGCCTTATCCTTCAACCTTTGAACTCAAAAGCTTTCCATGGACAGTTTCTCACCATCAATTGGAATGTAGGGATGAGAACATCCTTTATCAGCATAAATATGACGGGTTGTACCCGTATCCATCCACTATTCCATAGAATTTCTAACATTGTTGCATTCTGAAATAATAGTCGATAAGTTTATATCTAATATACCATCAGATATGGCATTAGAATTGATGATATTTGCTTGGGCTTGCTTCTAAGGTTTACAACAATCTATAAAGCGATGTCCGACCTTTCCATAATTATAGCGACTACCCTTGAACTTCTTTGCTTGTACTTCCTTGCTTGAAAGGCTCGATAGAATGCTTCATCTTTTTGTTCTTGTCATTTGATTTCACCACATTAAGTCTTTGCTTGTGGTATATGACTTTCAACACATTTGTTCAACTTTTGATTATCTTCTTCAACTCTCAACCAAACAATGAGTTCTTCAAAATTCATCTCTTTGCCCTTATACTAGAGATAATTCTTGAAATCCTTCCACATGAGAGGAAGCTTCTCAATGATTGCAACCACTTGAAATGATTCACTAAGAGACATCTTCTCGACATGAATATCATGGAGAAGAACCTGTAATTCTTGTACTTGATTGATGACCGTCTTTAAATCTACCATTTTGTAGTCCAAGAACTTTTTCACAATGAACTTCTTAGTTCCAGCTTCTTTAGTCTTGTATTTCATCTCCAAAGATTTATATAGTTCCTTTGCAGACTTCATGGAACTATACACATTATACAATGTATTGTCCAACTCATACAATATGTAATTTTTGCACAAGAAATTTGAATGTTTCGAAACATCCAATGTTATCAACGATGCCCTATTATTTCCCTTTTTTAATGGCGGGAGCATCTTCATTCAAGAATTTTTCCAAAATTAGAGTTTTGAGATAGGACAACAATTTTGTCACCATTTCTTGAAACCAACCCCACTAAACTTCTCTGATTTCTTTCCATATAGAACAAAGTATGTATGAACAGTAGGAATACCAATCGCAACCTAAGGAATTACAATTATAGGAACCAAGTTAGGAACAAAAACTTCCAAAGTTCCCATATTTGAAGTATCATTCGAAGCAGTATCAATATTTTTAACCATATTCAATTCCGTTTACGCAAAACATAAGATAAACTAACAAAAATCAAAATTCAAGAAGGTGTAGAAGAAATTAAATTTAAACGAAATCAGACACATATCACTCAAACAAAAAAATTGATTTAAGATTATTGTTTGTAAAATGGATTTGAGTGATTTCTTTAAAATTAAACTTTTCTACCTTACCTAAATTGGATAGAGTAACGGCTAACATCGAATTCACTGAGCTCTAAGACCTACTTAAGTAATCCTTCTGAAGCATCGGGCTTCTGCAGCACTTGTTTGAGAAGGTAGTTGGTTAGCACTTGTATGGTATGTACTTGAAAGTACGACCTTAATTTTTGAAAAGCCATTATGAGAGAGAGAGCCAGTTTTTCCATGTCAGGATAGAGGGTTTTTGCGACAAGTAGCTCTTTATTCACATGATAGACAAGTAGTTGGTGACCCTCTTCATCCATACAAGCACCGGACTAATAGACTTGGTAGTCATTTCTAGGTATAGTTGTAGAGGCTCTTCAATTTTGAGCTTTGAGAGGATAAGAGCCATCCCAAGTGCTTCTTCAGGGCATGTAAGGCCACTCATATTCCTCTATCTACTGGAACTTGCTTCCTCTTTTCAAAACGTTAAAGAAATGAAAACATTTGTCCATTGTCTTTGAGAAGAAGCAACTCAAGGCTGCTATGTGCCCAGTTAGGCCCTGTACCTCCTTAGGCTTATGTGGTGATCTCATTTCAATCAAGGCTTTAATCTTCTCAGGGTTAGCCTCAATACCTCTTTGATTGACCATGTAGAGCAGAAATTTTTCAAAGGCAACTCCAAAAACACATTTGAGAAGATTCAGCCTCATTCTATACCTTCAAAGTATTCGGAAGGCCTGGCCGAGGTGCTTGATGTTGTCATTTATTTTCAAACTTTTTTCCAGCATGTCATCCACTACACTTCCCTTGTTTTTTCAATGAGGTCTGCAAACATCTTATTGACTAGTCTTTGACATATAGCTCTTGCATTCTTCAACACAAAGGGCGTGACTTTTTAGTAATAGAGCCCTCTGTCTGTTATGAAGGACGTGTGCTCATCATCTGCTAGAAAATTGGTATCTAATTGAAGCTCAATTGTTCGTACCCAAAGTAGAATCAACGAGTTGACCTATCCGTGGAAGTGGGAAGCTGTCCTTAGAGCAAACTTAGTTTAGATTGGAAAAATCCACACATACCCTCCATTTTCCATTATACTTCTTTACTAGGACAGGGTTTAATACCCACTTCAGATACGTTGATTCTCGAATGAAGAGTTTTTCGATCAGCTTCTTTACCTCATCTTTCAAGATTTCATATCTTTCTGGGTTAAAAGCTCTTCTTTTCTGCCTGTGAAGAGAAGCATTTGACCTTCTGATCAACGCAAATCATGTCCTCATGTTTCCATGTGAAGACATCCAAATTATCTCATAAGAAATGTTTCAATTTTCCTTTGGCTATTGCAAACAGTTTTTTTCGACCTGCAAAGACTTGGAGGAATCATAGGCATCCACTGTAAAAACTCTCCAATTCTTCAACAAGAGCTGTCTGTGGTTCGTAATCAATTATGTGGGGTCCAGTTCATCAAGGTTATCCACTTATTCAGTGGCTCTCCCTTCTTCAGGGGCACCTTGTACTTCGAAAACTGTCCCTTCTTCAAAGGCATCTATCATTTCGACGTCATCCCTTTGTTCAGGGTTTCTCCCTTGCTTAGGGTTGTCATCTGCGTCAATGTCCATTAAAATGATGTTAATAGCCCTTGGTTTAGCCTTTCTTAGAAAGTTGGTATAGCATTTCTCCTGACTATGGCAATTTCATTCTCTGTTGGAAAATTATACATAGGCGGTGGATAGATGTGACGGCCCACGGTTCTTCCAAGGCAAGCCTTGCAAGTACTCCATGGTAAGTGGAGCGATTGTCTACCACCAAAAATTTCATAAAATGGTGAGCCCTGAATGGAGCCTCCCCTCTCTATTGCTAAGTGATTTTTTCTCTTGGGACAATGCTATAGCCAATGAATCTGAACAAGGAGTTCATATGAGTTAACTTATGATCGGCTTCTATTTTATCAAACGCGGCTCCAAATATGATGTTGACCAAGCTTCCGTTGTCCACTAATATTCTTTTGAGACCATTTTGGGCCACAATAGCTCTTACCACCAAGGCGTCACAATGCGGGTAATGTACTCCAGCAACATCATCTTAGGTGAATGTGGTTGGTTGGACCTTCTTTTAGTAGAGGGCCAACTGCTATTGACTATGAAGCTCACCATTGGGGATCTTTAGCTTCCCTTGCGTAGTTTCTTTGAGCATTTCTAGATTCTACCCAAACATAGGGGCGTCCAAAAATGATGCCAATTTCTCGAATGACCTATCAACCAGTGTTGGCTGAGGGGCTCCTTGTTCATCTCTAACCTTCTATATGTCTTTCTCCATCATTGTCTAGCTTTCGCGAAGCATCATCTTGATTGGGGCGCCTCATCTCATTGTTCCTAGGTTGTCGACCTTACGTAGGAAGCCTATCTCTTTGAGGGCAACTATTTCTTCTGTGATTGTTAGGGTGCTTTGCAATGTTCCTACAACTAATAGTGCGGTGGCTATATGAATGGTGATATGTATAGTAGAGGAGTACTTTGTCCCTATTTCTAGGTTCAATACCTTGTCCTCTAGCTCTCCCCGTGTGAAGGAATCATTGGTAGGGTCTACCTTGGTATATTTCCACAGTAGGATTCACTTCCCCATAAGCCAAAGTTGGCACCACGTTAAATGTTGTTGCGACCAATGCTTGTCCCGAATTGATGGAGGTTTTACGTTCTGCCTGATGGTCCATCAAGTGGGAGGTGGAACCTCTTTCTCTCTACATTTGTGGAGGTAGGAGTCTGCAATTTGCCCTATTCCAATGATCTTTCAATACTTCATTGATAATCTCACTCTTTATCATTTCTAGTAAGGCATCATAACTGGTAGGGTCCTTATTTTGCACATTTTTTCAAAAGAGTGAGTTCATATCTAATCCTCCTCTTAGGGCCATCAGTGTCTCCCTATCTGTGACTTGCGCGCAGTAGATCATCGCATCAATAAAATGAGACACGAAACTTTTCAATGACTTCCTCTGTTGCTGCCTCATGTCTTGGAAGCTCTGTATTTGTCTTTTACCCTCTTTACTGGTAGCAAAGTGCTTAAGGAAAGCTTTCCTAAAATCTGGCTAGTTTCAGATACTTCCCTCTAGGAACTCATATACCATACTTCAGCCATTCTACTCAAGGTCAAGTGGAAGGCTTTGTACTTCATGGCGAGGGTGACTCATATGCATTTTAAATTTGTTGAGATGCTTTGCAGGATCACCTCTTCCATCGTACTTAAGGATTTTGGGGAGCGTGAAGTGATTTAGGACGGGAGCATTCTTAATCCCTTATGAAAAAAAAAGAGATTGTCATCATCATCATCAAGATCGAAGGATCTTTGTGGCTCGCCAGAATCTTCATCTTCTCTGTCCTGTGCTTCTTGAGGCGGTTGAGATGGTCCCACTCGATTTCTTGCCTATTCTGCTCTTCTCTCTTACCTATTTCTACGTGAACAATTTGGAGGCATGTCATCATCGAGTGGTTTGCTTTGTCTTTCAAATTGAAGTGGTCTCTACTGCCCATTTCTAGGTGCAGAGGAAGTGTGAGCCTGCTTATTTTTAGGTTATCCTAGGCTCAATCTATCAAAGACACTTACTGACCTTCGAAGCATGTATTTCGGATCATAGTTTGGAAGAAAGTTGAATAGGACCTCGGTGGGTTGGTCAGTGGCATAGTTGGTGGAGGTATCCACCTCAACTTCCATGTCCTAAAGTGCTCCTTTCCTAGTGTATTGTTGATATCCAACCATTTGGCTTTGGACATCCTCTTCACCGTGGTAGTAATTTCCTTACAAGGGGTCATGAAATGCATTTTGTTGAATTGCATAGGGACGAACTAGGAATCATCACTAGCCTTGCATGTTCTTTAACAACTTTTGCATGGAAAAGTTTTGTTGGGTAATGTTTCTCATATTGGTGGCCATGGAGGCCACTTCCCTGATAAGTCTAGCAGCTATCCTAGATCCACCTCTCGACTCACATCTTCTATCGGGCTAATGGAATTGGCAGCAAGTTGCTGGAGCAGCTTGTGAGGATTCCACTTCTTCAGGGTGTTCCCTAGTCCTCTGAGACGCTAACGCTTCATCTGTGGAAGTCATGGTTATGTCTCTTAATTTCTAGACTCGGCGCTTTGCTTCTCTTTGTTCAAGGAATTCACGGGGTTTTCAAAAAGGTGATTTCAATGTGGGAGCACTTGGTGATTCTTTGTTCAAAATCACTTCATTTTCTTCAAAGGTAAGAAATCTTCCTAAACACAAGTAACTGGCTTTCTTCCACATGATTTTCATAGTCGAATGTGTCGGTTTTCTACAGACAACACCAATCTGTTGACCATATTTTTTGTAATGGTCACATGGACAACAGATGTCAAGTCCACTCACCTCCACGCAAGTAAATTTCGACACGTTTTGATCAGGGATACGATCGGGGTTGCACAGCCATAGTGAACCTGGGAGATGCTCTACAACGCGAGACAAAAAATGTTTGGGCGCCAACTATGATTAAAGGTGATTATATACAAACAACCAATCTTGTACACTTCCGCCAATGTAGGATAAATCCAAACTTGAGCAGATTAATACAAAATAAACAAGAGAGAAATGCAAGAGTGGTATCAAGTATATGAAGTTTGTATATATTTTTGCCAATCCTTTTACATGTAACAAGAGCTGCTATTTATAGAGTTGAGGCCGACATGGTCACCGTTGGATAAGAAGCATGTGGCATCATCGTAGCATCCGGAGCCTCACATCACTCTTTGCTATACCATAATTACATTGACAAGGGATCAACCGCCCATCTTATGTTAACACTTCTGATATTCATTAATACAAACGTTACATCAATCATTTCTAAAAATACTCTTCAGACTCGCTTTAAAGGCAGCAAGCGCTTCAACTTTAAGAAAAAGAGCTTCGAATGTGTAGAAGTTCGGCCAAAAGAGGAAGTACTTTGGCAAAAGGACTTTGGATGAAGACAGTGCTTCAGCTAGAGAGCAACTTATTTCCTTTCTTTACTTTTGACCTTGTTGACTGCTGGATGTTTTTGTGTAGTGTCCCCACATGGCTTTGACGTGGTTGCCGCTGAGAGCTTCGGATATGAGGCATAACATATGCAATGAAAAAGATGCAAAAATCAGTGTTATATCACGTTGATTTACGTCTTTTCTTCTTTTGGTGTTAAAGAGTTATAAATAATTTTGGAATGGTTCGACAAATTATTGTACGTTGGTACCACGATGTGGAACGAGTACAACTGAGGGTTTTTACTTTTTACTTCATGGTATGCTAAATTTATATTGTAATATTTAGTTATGCAAACAAATATATATAGCAAGTTGGATTTACAACACAAACTAGATATAATTTTACAAAATGTAATTTGAGATGATTGAGTTCATGCAGAAAATTTTGCTACCTTAGTGCTGAAGGTTTTGAACAATTGTCTCTCGAGATAGAATCGATTTCGTTCCTAAGGACTTGAATCATCACAAAGGAACCATCAAACATAACTTTCAAATTTGAAAATCAAACTTTCTTGGTACAAGAAAATAAATTTTAGGTAAGAAATCTATGTTAATTTTGAGGAGTATATTCTACTAAATTGATTATCAAATGAAAAACTTTATAATTCGAACTTTCTTGGTACCAGAAAATACATTTTAGAAAGGAAATAGATGCAAAATGTTGACGAGTATACTCCACAAAAATGATCAAATGGAAAATTAAATGGCCCTATAATGTGACCGTTCTAATTTTTCCAAAAACATGAGAAGTTAACAACATGAAAATGTACAACCATTAAAAACAGACAAATTTTAAATCAGAAGTCATTTAAGACAATAAGACACGACAATTAAATTTAAATACATTTCAATTTAAGTTTCTTTCATTTTAAAAGTAAACGCAATTAATTTCTTCATTTATATTAGCCACGTTGAACGTCTCTAGTACTAAAATAGCTTAGAAAAAAAAAAGAAAAAAAGAGGGACCTTAACTCCGTCCACGGAGCGTCACACATGTCAACACACTCCATTCCCCTCGCCATTAATCAATGCATATGAAAATGTCTTGTACTTGTTCACTAGAAATCCCTTTTTCTTTAAGCAATGATGCTTGTACAAGAAAATTCACAGACAGTTGTACATGTGTTGAGATGACAGCACTTGATTGACTGTTTTAAATATATTTTTTTGTCCAAAATCAAATGAAATGCTACCATGTGGCATTTTGTAAAATCCATATGTGCATTTTCTCTGTCCATGTAGTCTTGGTCTTTTTTCATTTTTCCAAGGTAAAATCTTGGACAAAAGATTCGAGAAAAAGTGCTTGTTATTACTAACAATATTTCTTTATCGATTTTTTTCTCAGTCAACTATGATTATACAAGTTAAAAATCAAGATCATACAAAGTTAGTTACAAGCGTCAAGAAAATGAATAATAACTATTCAAAATGCAAGATCGTATAAAATCAATTGTGTGAAGCAAGCATCAAGAAAGTGAATATCAAACAAATCTAGAAATGATCGATAAATTTGTAATAAATTTCTTTTTATTCAATGAAAATCAAAACATGACTACCCTCTAATTAAACCCTAGTAACAAAAAGTCCGATGTAAAAAAATGCTCTTCTAGGCCCGGTTAAATACACATAATTGAGAATTTTTAAAATAAATAAAATAATGTAGCTTGATAAATATACATACTAATAGTTGAATGATGCCACATGCCATCGCGGATTGACATCAAACTATTAAATGATAGTCGTTTTTTATAGTTCAATGGCACTTGAACTAGGGATTATCAACGATAGGTATAAGGTCTGCTTTCATGCAAAGCTCTCTATTCCTTTACTCCATTATCATATTTTTATTCCAATCTTTTTTCACTTTGAGAGACTGATATGAGTAATAATGAGTGATTGTTATTGCCGAGCTAGGAACGCAATGAGATAATGCTTTATACATAAAAAATTTCGTAGCAAATGAATACCTCAATACTTCCAGTAGTAGGTCATGGATGCATTGTTTTTAATTTGTATAGCGTATCAAAATTGATTCTATAGAATTCTATATATGATAACTAGTCAGGTGGGTGGTTGGGTAGGTGGTGGATATAGGTGATCCATCATTGAATAAACCAACTACTAAATTTGTAATACTAAGGGCATGTTTCATGCTCGATTGAATAAATATATTACTTTTTCCGAAATTTTTTTGCCTTATAAGTTACTTTTCAGTTAAATATTTTACCTATAAATGAGTTTTTACTTTTAAACTCGTAAGGAAATTTTTAATTATGAGCAATATTTTTGCTTCCAAGTGTTTTTTTTTTTTTTTTTTAACTTTTGAATAGTTATTTTTACATTTTTGTAATTGTTTTATGTATAAGTGAATTTTTTACTTTTAAATAAAATTTCCGGTCATAAATAATTTTTACTTACATGCACTTTTTTATTTATAGGCTAATTTTTTTTTTCACTTAATAAACAAATTTGCTTATTTATTATTTCAATCCAACTCACATTTTTTCTTAACAAATTTAACCAAATAGTTATGCGAGCTAACACCACTTATTAGAGAATAATGAAGTATATGACAAAACATGAAGTAGCAATCAACACAAGAAGAAGACAAGAAATCGGCAAAGGAAATAAGAATTCACTATAATATGAAGAAATAATACAAAGATATTGGGTTTTCTATATTGTCTAACTTATTCTAACTATGAAGAAGAGCCAATTATATATAGGGGTACATGTCAAATCCCAATAAGAGCCCTGAAGATGGGGAAGAAAAAAAAAGGTCAAAACGCGAAACGGATCACAGGCTGGAATAGCACCGAGCTCACGATAAAATGAGAGGTGACCTGCCACTCGAGCAATAGCCTAGTGCCAAGCAAGAGCTAACGCTCCTGTTTTGAGCTCTTGATCGGGAGCCTGATGGACAACAAGCGGGAATGCACTGACTTTTCCTTTTTGGTCCATATTTCGACCTCTTCAAATCCACAAATACCCAATAGAATTCAAGTCAAACTTTAACAAATTTTCACTTTGAATCAAATTTCGATGCAATGAACAAATTTCAAAACTTTCCATTTGGAGACAGATTCCACATCAAGGCAAAAAATGAACTGTTCAACAAGAACTTCAACTAATTCTCCAATGAACAAAATTCTCCACCCCTTCCGCAAAATCCAACTAGAATAAATGAATCCATACATGTTCGCGCATATTATGCTTTTTCACTTTTCTCTTCTTAAAATGAATATTATTATAAAATAATTAATTTGGTTCATGTGTAATTTATGAAGTAAATTTATTTAGTTCTATAATTTTTAATTTTTATATTCGTAAAAATCTAAACTATATAGGTTTTAAAAAATAAAATTCCTCTTATATAACAAGTTGGATTTGTTAAGGTTCAAAGGAAAAAAATGAAAAATTATTGAGTTTAACCATTTGTGCAACTAAGGAAAAAATCATAATTGTGATACGATCTCAATAGAACTTATAAAAAAGAAAGATTCAATTATCCTCATGTTAATAGTTATTTCTAGTATTTTATCACTTTGGTAGCTATAATAATTATGTTAGAGCATAAGCTTTAGCAAACATTCACACCTTTGAAGTTGTTTATAAACGATGTAAATTATAATTATAGAAATAAGTGGTGTATATAAGGGAAAAGCATATGATTGGTCAGATAATTAGAGAGTTGGGGTGGGACAAGGCAAGGGTGGGTATGTGGGCGAGTGAGTGGCGACAGAAGAAATGGGGTGGTGGGGGTAAGAGGTTGGATTTTTTTTCTCTCTTTATTATTTCATTTCCATTTTTGTAGTCCATTGTTTTCTTTCTTTATTGACATTGATAGCCTAATTAAAGGGATAAGAGCGAAGTCTTATTACATGAGTGTCTTATATATGTTTGAGTTTCATTTAAAGGTGAAAATTCAAAAAAACAAAAAATAGTCGTCTTTTTTATAAAATGATGGAGATTGATTTAAACTAGGTGTGTATTCACAATGTAGAATAATTGATACTCAAACACCAACATGGGCATTTGATGCATTTACTAGAACCAATAATGGATAAAAATCAAATTTTTAGTAGATTTTGATAGAAATTGGTGAAATGCGTGATGAAAATTTGATAAAAGTTGTGGATCATAAAAAATGTGGTTGAAAAAGAGTTTGAAAAAAAAATGAATTTTAAAACAGGGGCTAAATAGTGGTATAGAAAGAGGACCACATCTGTCAGCCTGGCCTGGCCCAAGCTTAGCCCATATTAATGATTGGCCCAGTTATTTTCATCAAGCTCATCGTCGAAGAGTCCAGCCCAATTGGGAGCTCAAAATGAAGAATCGAAAATTTGATAGAATTGGCACAACAATGAAGAAGTTATCGGGTTAACATTTTTTAGACTTATAATTTAGCACCATACTATGATGTTTATAGCACCTATTAAAGAGAGAAAAGCATTCGTTTATCCATGGCCCTTGAGGAATAATATTGTTTAAGAGTATACATTTCTTAGTGAAAATACATTTCAAATATCGAAGTCCACTCGATTTAAATCGAGAACGTGCAACTGGAATCACTAATTTTGTCCAACTTTCCTTAAATTGATACTCATTACTCAAAAAGAAGAAAATTCAAAAGATGAAGATGAAGAATATTTGAAACTATGAGAGAGAGAGAGAGATTTAGTTTTCCTAGAGAACATAATGCAACCAATCGATTTCACTTCCCTAATTAATCAGCCAAAGGATGAGTACAATAGAAACACCATAACGTCTCCAAATCCAACGGTAGAGAAGGTGACAAATGGTAGCATTACAACACATCCATTTATTTAGAAAAAGTGTGTTTCCAATATCTACAACTTCAATTGAAAATGCAAGTTTAGTTCACAAAATCAATTAATCAATTGTAACGTATCTCAACAATCTCAACCTTGGTACAATAGATCCAATTCACAGTGCAATAGATTCTGCCTTGGTCAACATCATTTGCTCATGATCAACAAGAATTAATATTGAACTAACTCGAGCAATCCAAAAATTTATATTACTCAAAGACAATACTTCCTTCAATATCTGCAGGATTAAATGAGGAGAAATCTTTTCGAATTTAACAATCATTTGTGAAATAACATCTCTAATAATGAAATCTAATATCAACATGTTTAGATCTATTATGTAAAACATGATTTCTACTAATTAAATATATAGCAAGTTGACATTCAGAATACAGAAGAACTTCTTTATCTATAAAACCAAATTAATGCAACTATCCCTTTAACCAAACACCCTTTTTGATTGCACAAGTAACATCAATATACTATATCTCAATTGAAGACAAGGCAACAATTTTCTATAGTTGAGATTTTCAAGTATTACAAAAATTATTAAGAGAATAGATATATGTAGAAGTATATTTTCTATTATCTCTATCACATGCATATAATGAATCGAACTTTGCTACTTGAACATCACGATTTACTGACCTGGATTTTGTGGGAATTAGAAATTAGAAAAAACAAAAGCTAAAATGTTCCCGAAAACTTCATTTGTAATCCTTTCTATCTACCGAGATATACAAGTAGCAATATCCTTATGATTTAGTATATCCTCTCAATATAATACCCTCGCTCTTTTCTTATAATGTACCTATTCCCAAATCAGATGTATATCACTAATTAAATATATCATATGTTCTTTTAATGTATCTAGGAGTCATCAAACTACTTTAATAGTTTTGTAATATGACTTATAGTGTACCCTTTCTCCAATTCCTCTTTAGTACCTCTTAATCTTACTCTCCCACTTGCACATTGTCTATTGTATAATCACTAGAACCACATAGAATAACTATGTTGGACTATAGAAAGTTACTACACCATCACATAAACTAGTGCTAAGCACCCGTAAGGTTAAATAGTATTACTCAAATAATAATTTCTTTTAATCTTTAATCTATTTTATTGTTTGGTGTGGCACGGTAAAGCTTTTTCTCCTTTGAAAAGTAATGTGATCGACTAACTAATGAGACATTAACTAGAGACATTTTACGGGAAGGAAGTTTAAAAAAATTTTGGATTAGAGGAGACTTGGATAAAAACATGTCAAATTGGTCATTGGTCATTGGTCATTGATCAGTAGAATACGTGAAAAGAATGCAAGATGTACTAAATTAGTATGCATTTTTTGGTTGCAAAATGTAGCACTGAGTAGTTCATTCGATGTTGCATATTCGGGCTTTTAGCATATCATCCGAAAATCAATTGGTTTCCAAAGAGGAAGGTCCAATATTTTATGACATTCGACCATCATTTATTTAAGAATGGCATTGTTGCTCTTGGACGGATGTATTGTTGGGCCGTACTTAAGCATAGGAGGGGTACGGGAAAATACCTCACACCCTTTATTGCAGGTATCGTCAAACGATAAAGGAGGACAAACTGACGAAGCAGATTTTGATAGAAAGAGTGCTCAACTTTTATTTACTATATTATAGTAGGTAGTAACATAACTATATTACACAGTTAAAACTATATGTTTCAGTCTCCATCTCTGCCAAAAGCATTCTTCTATGACAACAAAACACAAAGTACTTGAAATGTTTTCACTTAAAAGGAGCACTTCAACAAGTAAACAAGAACAACCCTCAAAATGCAGACCAGCTCCCCTTTTCCTCTTTCACAATAGAAGACAGTGATAGATTATCAGAATTCCGAACCGAGCAATTAGCACGAATCTCACCTTGCGTCCCTGTCGTTACATTCAGCTGCGACATCTTTATCATGGATATCACAAACCTCTCAAAGAACAACGTTTGATTAATAGCAAAGCTCGTAACAATGCTCCGAGTCCTTGTATCTGTGTACAAATCTTGATCCGACGTGAAGAGGCCTTGTCGGTTCATGAGATCAACGTAGTACCTGTTATCGAACACGTTAGGGGATCGAATATCGAGTACAGTTGTGTTAGTAGAGTTAGCAACGGGACAAATGACTCTAAGGTTGTTGGCAAAGGTCTGGGCCATTGTAGGGTCTTGTGTGGGATAAAGTCTATCAGTGAAGGAAGTGCAATGGCCAAGGCCAATGGTGTGGCCACCAGAGAGCGCAACTACGTCGGTGGGATCCAAATTCTTGGTTGCAAGGGAGGTAAGAAGTGCACTTGTGTTGCTTGATGGTGGAGGAAGGTTAGCCAATGTTACATTTCTTGTTGCAAAGTTGAGTCCATCTCTTCTTCCCAAAGGAATATCATAGTCAGGTCCACCAGACTGCAATATACAATAAAAACATAGTTAGTTTGAAATAGAGTGCATGTTGGCTTTAATGATGATGGTCAACCTAGACTCGAAGGCTCGACTCAACTCAACTCGGAGTATATGCATCAAGTGTAAGTTGGTTAGTTGATGGTCAATCTAGACCTAGAGTTTCAACATGACTTGTATGCATCGAGTGTAAGTTGGCTAAGTAATAGTCAACGTACACATAGAGGCTAGAGCTAACTTTATACCCTTAAATACAATATAAAGGAAAAGATTTAAATTCTTGTGATGTAACTTAGTTCCGTAAATTATATCTATGTTTTCTTATTGCATAAAATAATGATATTCATCATTGATGGTGATTATTATTAATTTAGGTGCCCATTTCGAACGTTACCATCTTCAACAAAAACGTGTTATGGACGTCACAAAATTAAATTTGTCAATGTGATGGTACAAAATGCTTATAATTTAATTTAATTTTTATTTTTATTTATATTTCTTTGACCAAGGGGTGTGAGAACCCCACCCAGTAATTAATGTTCACTTCTGTAAAAAGACAATACATTATTGTCAGCCTCATCTACCCAGTTGGTTGTGAATTAAATGACTTCACAGCTACGTTTTGATTAAAAATTGATTAGTGATCTTGACGAACTCGCAAGGACTAAAAGATGTAAGCATCGAAATTACAAATTTACGTTACGTTAGTTATATGAATTCTTTTTTATTTTGTTGAAAACGAAATTAAATCCTTTGGGCATCGATTGTATAAGTGATCAAAAATCTAGACGAATAAAATAAGGAGATCGATATTTAGCGACCGTTTGGTACAAATTAAAATTTTAATTTTAATCTAAGTCAAAGTTAACAATTAATTTTAATCACATATTTTATAGGTCTCACATGTTTGGTCCAGCTTAAAATTCAATTAAAATCAATTTTTTGACCGTTATTTCATTATTCCAACCGTTATTTTTGAATTCATCTCTCACAGTAGGACTTACTTTATCTCTAACGATCAAAAAATCAATTAACAAAATCTCTACCAAACAAACACTAAATAATGATCTTATATTCAGGTCTCGCTTCACCCTTTCAATTATAAAGGTATATTTTTTCTAGTAATTGCAAGTTTTGGGGTTCAAATATCGTTGCTATCCACAAATGAAAATTATATATATGTTGTAACCTTGATAGAATAGAATAAAATAAAATAAAATGAATTCGACTTATGACTAAGTTTAGATAAAATAAATTTGTCACGTCTCTAATGGATTGAAGTCTTTAAATAAGGTAGTTCATGGATTTAATTGATCAAGTATTTCATAGAAAATCATGTGATCCTAAATTCAAAATTAGAGAAAATATTAGGTTTACCAGAAACACAGCATCACGAGCAGCAATGGCAGTGATATCAGCGCAAGAGACGACTCTACCGCACTGCATATGCACGCGGCGGCGAAGATCTTCGATGATTCTAAAAGCTCGAGCCCTCAAGGTCAAATTCGGCGGCGCCTCCTGCTCACCGGGTCCGCTCGCCGATCCGACGAGAAGAACTGAAGCATCACACCCCTGCATCCATAATCATTTAAACATATAATCATATATTGAGAATTTCTTCTCTTGGGGCACTGAATTTTATGCGAAATTATACGTTTACGATTAAACTTTATTTTTTTTTTCATTTAAATTGATCGCTAAAATATTATTTGCTCTAAAAGAATCTTACGTGACCTATGAAACCCAAGAATCTAAATCTGTTGTTATCAATTCACCTCGCAACTAATAAAATACGGATGAAACTGCAGTGCCAGGATAAGGTTTCACAGAACCTCTACAAGCTCCTTGTCGGTGAGCATTTTTGGGGTATTTTTTTAAGAAAAATTCAACTTGTACATAATTATTGCACATAATAATATCCATAATGTGATGTGACAATCATCCGATTGTTGATGTGCAAGTGTGAGATTTGAATTAAAGGTTGAATTCAGTGTCACGTGTAATTATGGACATAATTACGTAAACAATTATGTACATGTAGACCCTAATACTGTGATAGACCCTGTGAAACGGGGCCCGCACACTAAACTTTATTCATAAAATAAAAGTGTGCTCCACTACAGGATCATAAATATCTCATCACGAAACTTTATAATGCATCATGAATTCATTTTCAAAAATATTGATTGACAAAACTTGAAAATCGAAATCTTTATAAACTTTTAACACCATTTTTAGTTATGATCTCTTCTAAACTCTTAAATTATTTTAAGATGAAGTATATATTTAGGTATAGTTGTATCCTATAAGCAAAAGTGTGTTAAGAAAAATAAAAACGAGAAAGGATCCAATTATTTCCTTTTAACTAAGAATTATGCTCACATGTCAACGGATTGTCTTATCAATCGACTGAATAATTATTAGAAAAGATTAAAAATTATTCTAGTCATAGATCAAGTAAATATTTATATTTATCCACTCCATCTCATATAAATTGAAAAATCTTAACAAAATAAAAGAAGATCACAACCCTATCAGTACACAATTTACCTGTACAAAGCAATCGTGGAAATGGAGTCGAAGCAAGCCAGCAGCTTGACCAATATCATCATCAAAAACACTCTGCAACTGTGTTCTTATAATGGATTCCAACCGAGGACATGCAGAATCATAGAAATTCCATGAGAGTCCCGGCACTATTTGCTGAGCTTCTGTCAAATGTAAAACAGTAGAAGAAAACACCAGAAAATTAACCAAAGAGATAGCAAAAGCAGAAGATATTGAAGCCATTATTAACTGAAACGAGGTATTATCTTGTTCTGGTTCAATGGAAGCAGGCCTTCTTATAGCCATAATAAAGTCCTATTTTTCATTTTCTTTTCTTTTCTTCGAACATTTAGTATTCCAAAAGGATAATGAAAGGCCACGTGCCTGCCACCACTTCAGTAAACCCTTTCTCTTTTTTCCTTATATTTTTTTCTACCATCTTCATTCAACCCTAGGGTTAGTGAATAGGCTGAGAATTGAATAAAGATAACCTAAACATATTATAATACACAAACCTAAATTTCGGCTTGATTTTTAACCATGTCATCTAAAAATTTAATTAGTTAAAGAATATATTCATTTTAATTTTGAGGAGAACAAAAATTTGGCATGTGCCGTTGTGCATAATTTTCATAAATAAATGACGATGTTACTTGAACACGAATCATTTGTCAAGTTGGAATACTATGTCAACCATATTAACTATAAGATCAAATTGTTAGAGATGATCAAGCATATTCATTCGAATCTTATCTTTAACAATAAGGCCATGTTTGATAGGCCATGATTTCCATGGAAAATGAATTCTATTTTCCCACAATTTTTTTTCATGGAATTTGTTTTCTTGGTTTTCTTGTCATGTGAACATTTTCTTGGTTTTCTAGGCTATGTTGCCGATTTTATTTTTATTTTTTAATTTTTGCAATGAAAATAAATTCTATTCCTAATTGTAAAAAAATATTTTTCTTTAATTGACAATTTCCATGTAAAACAAAGTCAAACGAATACCAAAAAATAGATAATTTTCTTGACTTTTTTTTTTTTTTTTTGCAATAGAAACAAATTCTATCCCTAATACCAGTAAATTATATCCCTTTAATTAACAATTTTCATATAAAATAAAGTCAAACAAACATCAAAAAATACTTTTATTTCAATATTTTTCACGTGAAAAATTATACCAATCAAACATAATAATTAACAATTCCCAGTAAAACAATTTCTAAGCAATTCGATTCCCTAGAATTCGTTTTCTTTCCACCCAAATTCCATCTTTGCAATCAAATAGACCCTAATGACTAAACCCTAGTGAATTGAATAAACTACATTTTTTTTTCCATTTTAGAATAGATAATTTAATAAAAGTAACCTAAACTTCTTAGAACTAAGAATTTTCTAACGAAATCCAGTATTTAAAGTCTTTCTATGATGACTAACAAATAGTCATGAAAGGAAATAAGATTAGAGGTTTTCACATCACATTAATTACTTGATATAAAGTTTAATAGTTTCTAACACGTTATGTCCTTTTCGCGTCATTAATGCGCAACAACTCTCAAAATTTAGAAATGAGTTGAACAATCAAATATGGTAATCTTATATTCTTTAAATTTGGAGTCTAATTCAAAATTCTAACATGTGATTCTTAGATGCTATAACCATGCAAGCTATTCATTTTTTAAAATTTTATTTTTAATGGTGAAGGAAGGTTAGAGATTTTAACATTGATTTGTCTTTGAATTCACATTATACTATTGTACTAGTTTTGAAAAAAGTTTCTTTAAGGGGGTGTTTAATAAACATTTTTATGTAAAAACGTATTTTAGAATGATAAATTGATGTGAAATGTGTGGTTGAAAAATAAGAAATTTTTTTTGATTTAAGTGTAATATTATTTTAATAAAGAATGTGTAGTTGAAAAGAAGAGAAAGAAAAATGTATTTTGAAAAAAATGGCTACCAAATGAGCTATAAATCAAAATCCGTTTTCTAGAAGATCCCGACATTCCATTTTCTAGAAAATCCCGACATTCATGCTTTAGTAGGTTTCGAAACCCTTTCATGGTGTTGAAGGGACAATAAAAAGAGTGTGTGAGAGAGATTTATTTCAACAAAATAGACTCAACGTACCAAGCTGTGAATTTTTTCTTTTATATTGAAGTTTTTTATTGTTACTTGTATGCATAAACAATATCCTAGACACTGAATATGCAAAAGTTAAAGATTGAAACTTGTAAGTTTAATTCTGCTTTTTCAAGGTGTGGACCTTGTCGAGAAAAAAATAAAAATAAAAAAACGAAAACGAAAATGAAAGCGAATACTTTTCTTTTTGTTTCAAGAACAAAATTGAGTCCCCCTTTTCTCCCAAAAATTTAAATACTTAGAGATTTGAAAAGTAGAAGAAACCTGCTTGGTCCACAGGTATCCCCGTCGGCACCTCATATGGGGGTAAGTAAGTTAATTTTTTACCATTTTTTATTCAGATAAGGCCCATGCGTTTGTGAGTTATATGGTCGGGTTCTGTAACCCGACCTCCGTGCATGAGGAATTTTTCAAGTGTAAAGTCACTTGTACACTCTTTTTATACATCATTGTGCACATCATTCGAGTTGGCAACATGTGATTGATGAAAAAGTTTGATTTTTTTTTTAAAAACTGTCAAATCCGAGTTTGATGAGTAACGGAGTGTACACAAAGTTATATAATATGATATACATGAAGCATTTTTCAAAGTAGAAAGTAGTGGTGGAATACTTGCTTCAGTACGACTCTTTCACATGCAAGAAAAAAAGATGCAGAAATCAGTGTTCTGTCACATTGATTTATCTCTTTTCTTCTCGTTTTGGTGGTTCCAAGTTAAAAGTGATGTTGGAGTACAACAAATTATTGTACGTCTACTGTGAGCTTTTAGTTCATGGTATTCTAAATTTGAAAAATGCTAAACAATCCGCATCGATGACTCTATAGATGACCGTATACTCACAATCGAGACGTGGATCCCGCGTGAGTAAAAAAATATTTTCCTCCTCCATTGTATGTATTATGTTAATCATGCGGTTCGTCTAGCATGCTTCTCTAAATTTATACTACAATATTAGTAAGCAAACGATTAAATTAATAATCCAAATGAAATTAATTTACAGTTCTATAAAAAGTAATCCGAGACGAACAAATGTAAATCAAACTCAATGGTACAAGAAAATAGATTTTAGGAAAAATATCTATGTAAAATTTTGAGGAGTATATTCTACGAAATTGATGATCAAATTGAAAACTTTCTAATTCGAACTTTCTTGGTGCAATAAATAAATTTTAGAAAGGAAGTGGGCTCTAAATTTTGAGGATTATATTCTACGAAATGATGATAAAATGGAAAACTAAATGGTCCTACATATAGCTTTCTCATATAAAAACATTTGAACACTTGAATGAAAATATGAAAAGGTAACACGATGAAATGTATAATCATTAAAAAAGACAAATTTTAGATCAAAATTTTTGAAAACAAGACACAACAATTAAATTTAGGGTCCATTTCATTTCAAAAAGTGTATTATGAAATAATGATCGATGTTGAAATGTGCGATTAAAAAGAAAGAAAAGTTTTTTCTTTATGTGTAATATTATTTTAATGAAAAATATGGAGTTAAAAATGAGTACTGATTTTCTTTCTTGTTAAAAATGAACACAATTTCTTCATTCCTATAGTGCAAAAATAGCTTAGAAAAAAGAAAGGAAAAAAATGACCTAAACTCCCATCACAGACCTCCACCCACACTCCATTCCACACGCCATTCTTCAATGCATATGGAAATGACTTTTTATGTTCACTGAAACCTACTTTTTCCTTTTTCCACGAAGCTAAATCCTTGACAAAAGATTAGAGGAAGGAAGTGCGTGTTATTCCTAACCATAATTCTTTATCAAACCATACTTTTTTCCCAAAGTCAACTATGCGATATTCTCGTTTCAAAATCAAGATCCTACAAAGTCGGTTACGTTTTGCAAGCATCAAGAAAATGAATAATAGATATTAAGAAAGCTCGTAAAAAGTCAATTATGGGTTGTAATCATCAAGAAAATGAATATTATAAAAATAAAAATAATCGATAAATTTGGAATAAACCCTTTTTCTATTCAATCAAAATCAAAACCTAAAGTGCCCACGACTGCCCTATTAAACCCTAGTTACAAAAAGTCTAATTAAAATTGCTCGTCTAGGCCCCCGACTAAATGAAAATCTTTTAGAATTTAAATAAATAGAATGATGTAATTTAGTTGAATGATGCCATGTTAAAACATTTAAAGAATATTCGTTCTTGATAATTCGAGGACACTTGAACTATAGATTATTGGCGATAAATATAAGGTTTGCTTTCATGCAAATCTTGTTAGAATTTGGGATGTGACCGGAATTCCACGTTGAAATAATTATAGAATTCTAATTGAAGTTCACATCAAGAGGAATTTTATTTGGAATGCTATTGTGGAATCATATTCAAGTTTAATTGTCAAATTCTAATTAAAGTTCTATTTGAAAGCTCTATTGGGAGTTGGAATTTGTGTTAAACTCGAAGAGATCAAAATAATGAAACTTTTGGCATTTCGTTTCATGTACAACTCTACTTGTAGGGATTGGATTGTTTTTCCTTATAAATACTAGACTCTTTTTCTAAATTTGTGAAGCCAACAAAATCATTGTTGCTCAATTATTTATACTCTCTCTAGTTGTTATTAATAAAAATCGTTCATCTATCAATTTCTCTTCTTGTTCTTTATTTTAAATCCTATTTCTGTGATTGTGATCCTGTATACTTCATATTACTCCATATATCTCAATGCAGTTCTCCATCAAATAATGGTTTATTTTTGTTTCACCTCCAACAAGTGGTATAAGACCACAAGCTGTTTGGTTTGGTTGAGGTTTTCTAGAGATGATTGATTTGAAGTATAATATTACACTATTGGATTGCAATACAATGTTTTCTTTGTAACAATTGAAGATGAGAGCTGTTTTGGAGCAGATGGATTTGGACGATACTTTGCTAGGTTTTGATAAGATGCCAACAATGTGGACAACGAAGGAGAAACAATGGAAGGATATGAAGGCTTTGTCGCAGATACATCTTCATCTCTCCAATAATATTCTTCAGGACATATTGAAGGAGAAAACAGCTGCTGCTTTGTAGATGAAAGTGGAGCAGTTATGCTTGATCAAAAGTTTTATAACAAACTACATCTAAAGTAGAGACTATATCCCCATCACATGGCAGAAGGAGGATCCTTGGAAGATCACCTGGCTATGTTCAAGGAAATTGTCATTGATATGGAAACGTTAGAGGTCAAGTATGATGAAGAGGATATAGCATTGATCCTGTTGTGCTCGTTGCTCGCTTCATATTCGTCGTTTTGGAACATGATTTTGTGCAGTCCTGATACACTCACCATTGACAATGTTTATGATGTTTTAATCTCAAATGAGAAGATGAAGCATCTAGTTGGAGCTGCATCTAGAGATGAGGAAGCTTTGGCATTTAATGGTGATCGACGGAGGGGTAAGTCAAGTGTGAACTTCAGCAATATGCTTGCTTCTACTGCAAGGGGAAAGGACCTATCAAGAAGGATTGCGACAAGTTGCAGGCTAAAAGTAATTTAGCTACAAATCATGGGAGGAAATCAAATAATTCAGATGAGATTATTATTGCCAAGGACTTTCGGATAGCGGAAATATGGTGTTGACTGTATCTAACATGGAATCTAAACCGATTGAGGAATGGATTATGGATTCATTGTGTTCGTTTCATATATATCCCAATGGAGCTTGGTTTAAATCATATGAGGTGATGAAGCAAAATGGAGTTGTCATAGGAAACAATCAGTCTTGCAGGGTAACTGAAATTGGTCAAGTCATATTGAGGTTACAGGATGGGATAGTTAGAATTCTTGGTCAAGTCCGACATGTTCCAAACTTAAGGAAAAATATCATCTCACTGAGTACCCTGGATTCAAAGGGGTACAAGTTATCTGGTAAAGGTAGAGTTTTGAAGGTACGAAGAGGTGTTCGAGTTATACTGAAAGGATGGAAGAAATCTCAGTTGTACATTTTGTAGGGACACGCAGAATCAGTTAAGAGATATCTGGACAAATTTGGTACGTGGTGGACATACAGATTAGTATAATACCTTTTAGATTTGGCTCTAAGTCGTTGAGGAACACTACTCGAGAAAGTTTTGATGACATGAGTATCAAAATTGATTCTATAGAATTATTTTCAAAAATTTTAATGCCAAAAGATTTGCATGGACTCAAATGACAAATCTCAATTGCAAGTATATAAAAGTCAAAACTGCTAAGGACAATCCATCCATTACTTCCAATTAAAAACAATAATAATATCCGAATATCCTTGTCACTTGTCCTTATTATAATGTTCCTTTGGAATATATATCCATATATACACACACACAGAGGTCGTGGTTGGACAAGTAGTAGACATAGGTGATCCAACAATAGAATAAACCAACTACTCAATTGTAATAATAATGGCAAATTTAATGCTCGATTTGAACAATGAATAACTATAGAGTCATGTTTGGTGTGCAGCACTTTGTACACTAGGTATGACAGCCCCCTCACATGGGAGGCACCACGATCAACATGGGGGCCCTCATGTAAGGGGGTTGTAAGCTTGTACAAGCAAAATAACCCATAAATATATTATATATTTTTCTAAATTTTAGAATTATCTAGTCTTCTTCAATTGAGTATTTCAAAGCATTCTATTTTTCACGGATGAAACTGGTAACACATTTTTATTTTTTGTTGCACAATATATGAGTTATCTATTCTTTCTTTCAAAAAGAAAAAATGATATTGGTTAATTGAGATATTGATACAAACCGAACAAGGAAATTTACGAAAACTATGAGTAATCAATTGTTAAGAATAAGATAATCCACACACAATACATTTGGGGTTTAGTTTGAAAGGTCAATAATAGGTGTCAATAATTGTGTGATTCACTGATAAGTAGAGTCCTAATTCATTCATTTAGTAGATGTTTATTCAAAAATATTTATTCTCTCTAAACTTGTACGATGTCAAGGATGTAAATGAGTATAAAATAATTATCTGGTTTACACATTATTTGTGAAAATAAATAATACCTAGACACATTAATGCACAAATATGAGTAAGGAGGATAAGATTAGAGAGGTATGAAAAAGGAAGATAGAATTAGAGGAGATTGGATTAAGATGAGTTAATAGTGTATTGTTATAATATGGCATTTGGTGCTACATGATATTAGGAAAAAAGTTCAAGTTTAAAAAAAAAAAAATTACAAAATTACAAAATTTCATATTTATAAGTAGTTTTTCTTACTTTTATGTAAATTTACTTGTAAGTTTTTTTACCTTATAAGTGACTTATTACTTAGATATTTTACTTATAAATAAGTTTTTACTTTTAACTGAATATTTTAACTAACAAGTGAATATTTTTACATATAAGTGATTTTTCTACTTTTACATAAAAATTTTAATTATAAGTAATTTTTTTTCTAAATATTTTTGTATACAAGTGAGCTTTTTACTTCTAAGTAAATTTTTATTTATGAGCAATATTTTTTCTTCTACGTGAATTTTTTACTTATGAGTAATTAATTTTACATAAATATAAATTTTTAATTTATTAGTATTTTTTTTATGCATAAGTGTATTCTTCATTACTAAATAAAGTTTTCTGTCTTAAGTAATTTCTTACTTACATGCAATTTTTTATTTATGAATAAATTTTCTTGTTTATTATATTTATCCAACTCATTTTTTCCTATTATTCAGCACACGAATTTTATAAGTAACAAATAATTTGGTCACCCTGGTAGCTTCCTATGAAAATCATGAGCATATAGAGTTGAGAAAATAAAAAACAAAGTTTAAAACTTTTCTAGAAGGTCTTCCTTTGTTAGTCAACATTATTTTCACACCCCGAAATTGCTGTAATGATTCATAGGTAGAAGCAATGTTATAAAATGCGTAATGCGTAGTGATGCGTGAAGGCCAAGCTATAGACTACGCGAGCTTAGGTGAGGTTTAGGCTTAAAAAGGCATTTTCTTATTTTAATATTATTTTAATTCTTAATAAATAAATAAAAATATTTAATAATTAAAAATAATACTTACTAAACATTTAAAACGGATATATAGGAACGTTATACATTTTTTCAAAGTTTCCAACAAAAACATAAGTTTCAAACTTAAATACAAAAAAGTAAATAAATAGTATAGGAACTTAAATTTTATCTAACTCTTTATCGCACTCCAATTTAATATCATCTTTTTCATCTAATTCGTCTTATGTGTCTTCCGATATATGTGGTTGTTTTAAATTAGGGCAAAATGAAGAAATCAGCCATTGATAATTTTTTAATAACACAAAATTTAAAAAAATTAAAATTAAAATTAAAAAAGGATGATTAGCATGCATAATTGCACCTATGCGCACCTTAGCGGTCAACGATTGTCATTGACCGTCAAATAAGGCGTCAATCCACTTGGCTTGACGTTTTGGTCCAACATCACGCCGTGCCTAGGCGTCGCAATTTAGAACACTGAATAAGAGGGGCGTTCTTATTTTAATATTATTTTAATTCTTAATAAATAAATAAAAATATTTAATAATTAAAAATAATACTTACTAAACATTTAAAACGGATATATAGGAACGTTATACATTTTTTCAAAGTTTCCAACAAAAACATAAGTTTCAAACTTAAATACAAAAAAGTAAATAAATAGTATAGGAACTTAAATTTTATCTAACTCTTTATCGGACTCCAATTTAATATCATCTTCTTCATCTAATTCGTCTTATGTGTCTTCCGATATATGTGGTTGTTTTAAATTAGGGCAAAATGAAGAAATCAGCCATTGATAATTTTTTAATAACACAAAATTTAAAAAAATTAAAATTAAAATTAAAAAAGGATGATTAGCATGCATAATTGCACCTATGCGCACCTTAGCGGTCAACGATTGTCATTGACCGTCAAATAAGGCGTCAATCCACTTGGCTTGACGTTTTGGTCCAACATCACGCCGTGCCTAGGTGTCGCAATTTAGAACACTGAATAAGAGGGGCATGATATAGTATTTGAACATTGCATATTTCTAAGAAATGAACTATCAATTTTGTAAGGAAACTGTAATACGTCGTACATATATATTTTGTTTTGCACAAAAGTGTTGAAACAAATTTCTGTCTTCTTTATTTTATTCGTTGTTGTCCATATTTTTTTTGTAAGGAATATTTCATTTTGTAGATTCAATATGTTTTTCTTTCTTCTACAAGCTTGAATATATAAGAAAAAGTGTTGATTGTATTGTTGCATGAAAGCTGTGTGTTTGTATTCTATGTATAAATCGAACTAAACGAAGTATTTGAAATATGAAAAAACTTCCATTTCAATAATATTTTTAAAGGGGTTGCAAACGTATTTGTTGATCGCAAGGAAAACTATAACCAACATTTTTTTTATCTGATTGAAATTTCATATTGGATACTGTATACCATTTTCATTTTTTGTTCAAATGGCATCCAATGAAATAGGACATGTATCACCACTCCTACTTAACGATGGGTCTAATTTTTAGTTTCTTTATTTTTTTCTAAAAACCTCTCTTGGTCGACATTGACAAGATTACGGCCCTCCTCCCAATTGGAGCATAGGCAGATCATCATTGAGATCTCTCTCCATTCTATCATTTAATAACGGTGTGGTACTAGAAACCATTCTAAGATAAATCATTGTTTAAAAAAAAAAAAGGTGTTGTAATGCTTTGGCAGTGTGAGACATTCTCATCTTTGTATCTTAATGTGTTGGATGATTGAAACGTGAATATTTTACTCATGAGCATAATGTTATAAGCAGGTTATTTGATCTTTATCCTTATATAGAAAAATGAGAATGGACTAGAAGTGCATGACCTTCCTTATATATCCATAAAGCATATGAGTAAGAAGGAGAATGGTCTTAATTAAACAGAGAAAAGGAAATAGTGCACTAATAGGGAAATAGAGAAGTTCGCCCTCTCACCTAAATGAGGGGGATTGCTTTACCTGTTCCTTCTCTTTATTTATTAACAAAGCGTGTTAACTAATCTCATTTATTAGGTATTCTTTGAAGAGCAATGAGATGATGTAACAGGTAGATAAGTTGATACAAGAAAATCGTTTGAACCCACTAATGCAACCTAGTTACCAAAAGCAAGAGAATTATCTTCGTTACATTTACACATTGTTTGATCTCCATTCTTTAGAAAAAATAAATTTTTCTATTTCTCTTTATTTATTAACAAAGCGTGTTAACTAATCTCATTTATTAGGTATTCTTTGAAGAGCAATGAGATGATGTAACAGGTATATAAGTTGATACAAGAAAATCGTTTGAACCCACTAATGCAACCTAGTTACCAAAAGCAAGAGAATTATCTTCGTTACATTTACACATTGTTTGATCTCCATTCTTTAGAAAAAATAAATTTTTCTACAGTGTTTTAACATCATTTTAACCACACATTTTTCAATAAAATAATATTATACGTAAATTCAAAATTTTTCCTTATTTTTTAACCACACATTTTCTATCAATACACTATTCAAAAATTCATTTTTCCCCTCCAAGTGGGGCTCAAAAACAAGGGCTTATTTTCATTTTCTAGTTGTGTGGCTGTGAATTAGAATCTTTTGCACTTTCTAGTAGATAAACTGGCACATCATGTAGCCTTTTGTAATGCACTTTCATTATCAAACAATGGCACCTTATTTAGATAAAGTTTATTTTTTCTTTTTCTTTTTTCTTTTTTTTTTCCTTTTTAAGGTTTGATTTTTGTGTATGTTAATTAATTCTCGTTTGCTTTCTTTTATTTTTGCAGGATTGAGACCTTTTGGTAGCGTAGTAGTATTATTTCCTAGGGAAAGTTAATTTGTACTCACCACACATGGTTATTAAGTCCACATTTGAGTTATATTCTCTAAAAATTCATTTTTTTTTCTTAAACTCATTTTCAATCACGTACACAATTTTCCAATAAAATTAATAATTTTATACGTAAATTTAAAAATTTTACCTACTTTTAGTAACATAATTTCTTAAAAATCACTAATACAAAATTCATTTTCACCCAAAAAAAAAAAAAAACCACTATGTGTCTCAAACATTGTTCAAAATATTTGACTGATAAATTTTCTGAAAATCAGGTATCATCAAAGGATAAAAGAGGACTACACGACAAAGCAGATTTTGATAGTAAGAGTTCTCATCTTTTATTCATTATTATACAGTGAGTAGTCACATAACTTATATCACACAGTGAAAATAAAATGATTCAGTCTCCATCTCTGCCAAAAGCATTCATCTTTAACAACAAAACACAAATTACTGGAAATGTTTTCACGCAAAAGAAGCACTTCAAGAACTAAACAAGAAATACCCTCAAAATGCAGACCAGCTTCCCTCTTCCTCTCCCACAACAGAAGATAGTGAAAGATTATCAGAATTCCGAACCGAGCAATTCGCACGAATTTCGCCTTGTCTCCCTGTCAAGACGCTCAACTGCGACATCTTTATCATGGCAATTGCAAACTTCTCGAAGAACAAAGTTTGATTAATAGCAAAGCTCGTGACAATGCTCCGAGTCCTTCTATCCGTGTACAAATCTTGATCCGACGTGAAAAGGCCTTGTCGGTTCATGAGATTGACGTAGTACCTGTTATCGAACACGTTAGGGGATCGAATATCGAGTACAGTGGTGTTAGTAGAGTTGGCAGTGGGACAATTGGCTTTAAGGTTGTTGGCAAAGGTTTTGCCCATTGTAGGGTCTTGTGTGGGATAGAGCCTGTTGGTAAAGGAAGTGCAGTGGCTAAGGCCAATGGTATGGCCACCCGAGAGTGAGACTATGTCGGTGGGGTCAAAATTCTTGGCTGCAAGGGAGGTAAGAAGTGCACTTGTGTTGCTTGTTGGTGAAGGAAGGTTTGCCAGTGTTGCATTTCTTGTTGCAAAGTTGAGTCCATCTTTTCTTCCCAAAGGAACATCATAGTCAGGGCCACCAGACTGCAATATTGTTCAAAAGAAACAAAGTTAGTTTGAAACTAAATGTTGGCTAAGTGATGGTAAACCTAGATCCGTAGTCCTTGTTTGGTTCAACTAAAAAAGCTAATTAAAATTTAAATCAAGTTGACAATAAATTTTAATCATACATTTCATAGGACCGATGACTTTTTAATCAGATATATCATCAATTTTTATTAAAATATAATAAAAACCTAATTTTTTTGTCTAAACCAAATAGAGACATAAGCTCGGCTCAACATGTATCATTTATGCATTGAATTAGCTGGACAAGTGATGATCGACGTAGATTTCCTTTAAATATATCAACGAATTCACGTCGTCGATTTCAAATACTATGTATTTTGTTGGTCGACCGTTCCTGGAAAAGCAATACGCTCAACATTTTTTGTCAGCGTGAGCCTATTAAATGCTCATAATTTAGGAATGTGGGATGATGCATGTTTTTTGAAATCAATTAGCAGCACTAATTAATGGAATTTTGCTGTTTTATCAAGACAGAGGTTCTCCTACCGACACTCATAGCAAGCGGGTCCTATATGGGATCCACCTGTATAAAAAATTACCCCAAAACCCACCTCATGTTATGAGTATTCGGTACGACTGTACCTCAAGCTCTTCTCTAATTAACGTGCCCTTCAACAAAAAGACAGGTCAAGAGTGTGTTGAAAAATCAGCGGATGAGTTGTGGTTAGGGGTGACGGTGCGTTTCGAGGTGTGAAGTGGGAGAGAAGGTCAGCTTCATTATTCATCTTTACGTTAGTTGTGAGTTATAAATGACTTCACTGCCTTGTATTTAGTTCCGGTTGGTTCATCTAAAAGGTTAATTAAAATTCGATAAATTTTAACTATACATTTAATAGAATCCATAACTTTTCAACCACAAATCCATCAATTTTTATCAAAATTTACTAAAAATCTAATTTTCTTTAAATCAAAGAGACTTATTATTTTTCAATAGCATTGACGAGTCTTGATGTTGAGCTCCTATTTGGGTAATATGAAAATCAAATTTTTAGTAAATTTTAATAAAAAATGATGAGAACTGTGATTAAAATATTGTGGGTCCTATGAAATATATTTAAAATTAATTATTGATTTTTTGAAATTTTAATCATATTCAATCTAGACCAAACATGGGCTGAAATTAGATTTAATTCTTATGTAATTGATTGTACAAGTTCGAGAAGAGGGTTGAATCAAATGAAGGAGGGTGAATTTAATAATTTAATATTATAAATAAGAATACTAGTAGATATGTGGATAATAATTAACAATTTTGAATATATACTTACAATTAATTTTTATCTTTAACTTAGTTTATAAATTATGTTCGAATGGAGAATATAATATATTCAATATAGTAATAGAGCAAACATAGATCATATGTTAAAATCCCTATCCACTCCTTTAAGTTTTTATAAAAATAAAAATAGAAGTAGAAAAGAATTCGATCTGTACAAATCGAGTGCTAAAAGTTAAAAATAAATATCGTTGTCCCATTTCTAATGAGTTAAGATTTTAAAAGACATGGTTTGTCATTTCATTTTGTTTGATATATTAGCTCTAATGTCAAGGAAAACTCTATGCAAATAAGAATTTTGCTACTTTGTCCAAATTTTTTTGTCCGAACGATTGTCAGCCTCTCACATGTTATGAATATTTCATAAATAAGAAAGTCCAAAAAAAGTGTGTACTGTCATTATGAGCGTCGGTCACCCCTATGTCAAAAAAAATTCGGGCTCTGGAGCGAGATTGATGCAACTAATTTTTTGCATCCACCCAAAAATTCATACTAATTTTGGTCTCTCTAACGTTCTTCGAACATGTTTGATTGAGTCGAGTGTCATTGCCAAGTTAAATTCAATAATGTTCTGTTATTATGTAAGGAGAACTGATGTAAGGTTTACCAGAAATACAGCATCACGAGCTGCAATGGCAGCGATATCAGCACAAGAGACAACTCTACCGCACCGCCTATGCACGCGGCGACGGAGATCATCGATGATTCTAAAAGCTCGAGCCCTTAATGTCAAATTCGGTGGTGCCTCCTGTTCACCCGGCCCGCTGGCCGAACCGGCTAGCAGAACTGAAGCATCACACCCCTAAAAATCATCATTTCAACAAGATGAACAACTCGTGTAAAAGTAAAATACGATCACAACCCTATCGCTCCACATTTTACCCAGAAAATAAAAAGAAGAAAAAGATACAATCCCATTTATGTACCTGCACGAAGCAATCGTGAAAATGGAGTCGAAGCAAGCCAGCAGCTTGACCAATATCATCCTTAAAAACCTCTTGCAGCTGTTTCCTCACAATGGATTCCAACCTAGGACATGAAGAATCATAGAAACTCCATGAGAGTCCCTGTACTAATTGCTGAGCTTCTGTCAAATGTAAAACAGTAGAAGAAAACCCCAGAAAAAGGGCCAAAGAGAGGGAAAAAGCAGAAGATATAGAAGCCATGATTAACTAAAATGGGGTATATTCATGTTCTGGTTCAATGGACAGCAGGCCTTCTTATAGCCATAATAAATTCACCGATTTTCTTTTTCCTTTGAACGTTTATTATTACAGTAGGACACTGATGGCCACGTGTCTTCCACCACTTCAGTAAGCTCTTTTCTATTTTTTTTCCCCTCTTATATTTCTTTTTACAATCTTCGTTAAAACCTAGGGTTATTTCAGTGGAATAGGTTTGAGAATCGAATGATTTGTATTTTGATTTTTAGAATTGACAATTTAATAAAAGTACAATACGCTTATTATTACTCGAGTCATTAGAGAAGAGTCGCGCATATTGATTGAATATTGGCTTTAACACGTACGTTGTGCAGATTGGTTTCGTAGTTCGATTAAATTAAAATTTGACACGTAGATAATTTTACAAAAAATGAATTATTGTGGACTTGAAATTGGTATATATTTTGTGTGATTCTAATATATTGTCAATCATCTTGTAAATATTAAACTCTTAAAAAATAATTATATATATTCATTTAAATCTTATATTCAATCATGACATCCACTCAACCTCATTTACTTAAGCCATTGTTTGGATATAATATTATTTTATTAAAGAATGTGTGGTTGAAAATAAATTTTAAAAAAATGAATTTTTAGAATAATGGGAATCAAACAAGGGCTTAAATATTCCTTTATTTCATAATAACAGATACCAAATTCGTATTTAAAGCAAATGATCAAAAAAAAGGTTTTATATTACATAAATTAATGTAAAGTTTAATAATTAGGTACACATTAGTACCCTGTTTTCTCAATTAATGCATGACAATTCTCAAAATTCAGTGTCATTTTGTAAAATTAAAAATGATAGTCTTGTATTCTTGAAATTTAAAGCCTAATTTAAAAAGTTATGCCTAAACCATCTATTCTTTAATTTATTTTAATTGGAAGATTGAAATGTCAAAAAGATATATTAATTATTGAATTCACATTATCTGATTTTATTAATTTTGAAAATAATTCTTTTAATAAAAAGTGAAAATTCACGAGATTCTTATTTTAGTAGCTCGTGAGATCCTTTCAATTGTCGATGTAGTTTGGAAAAGCACATTAATCTGATTTTACTTCAAGAATATAGGCTTGACCCCCGCATCTATATATATATATATATATATATATTTATTTATTTATTTATTTATTTATTTATTTATATCTAAGTTTTTATACCACTACTTTCATGCATGAACATTAATATCCTAGACACTATGAATATGCAATTTAAAAATAGAAACTCATAGATCAAATTCTACATTTGTATGATGTGGACCATCCATAATGTCATTGTCAAGACCTAAAATTAACCTTGCTTTTCTTTCAGACGGTAAATTTTGGATAAAACTAGACGTCGAGGTGCCTATTTGGCGCCCCCCTATTGGGGGGTCGCCAGACGACCCCCCAAAAGGGGGCACCAAATAGGCACCTGAACGTCCAGCACGTCCCGTAAATTTTATCTACCTGTAAACTTTAGCAGAATTTTAATTAGGTTACTAAAAATAAATTTGTTTCAATTGAGTCACTCTTTCACATTTTGTCAGTTATGGTCACTCATAATGATGGAAATTAATTAATTGGTAGTCAAATTGTAAATATTTTTTTCACATAATAATTATTTTGTACCCTAGAAATGAAAATTGATCAGATGACGGTTTTTGCAATGTTGTATTAGGGTATATTCGGTAGTGATTATGAGAATTGATTTTTTGATCGTTAGAGAGAAAAGTGGATCTCATATGTGAATGAAAAAGTAAAAAAATGATTGCTGAAATAATGAAATAACCGTTAAAAAAAAATTTATATGAAAAATTGCTACCAAATGAGGGCTAAAAGGTAATAATAAAAAAAGTGCTTAATTTATTGGAGGTTGCTACATGTAAGCTCGGTGTACAGCTTTCCTCACATGGGGGGGTGAGGCCAACTCATTTATTGGGGTGGGCCCCTCCCCTCATATAAGGGTAATGCACACTAAGTTAGGGTTGGGCAAATCTCCCAAACCGAACGCAAATCGAACTGAACTGAATCCGACGGTTGTTGTCAAATTAAATACCCGAACGGATATCTAAATTGAGAACCGACGGGTACGGTTCGGTTCTCGGTTCTAGACCAAGAACCGAAAAACTGAATAAAAACCGAATCTTTCTAATTTTTTTAAATTTTGAGTAAATCAAATTATTTTAATTTCAATTTTTTTCTAAACAAATTAACAAATTAACCATTTCTAAATCCAAATTTTTGGCCTAATAATTTGTTTCATTTCTAATTTTTTAATTTTTGGCTCAATTTCCCATTTTATTGTTTCATTTCTTAACCCAACAAGATCCAATCCACTAAATAACCCTAAACATCTACACTAAAGTATATAACATTGTCTAGACTCTTACACTCACTCTCGCAGCCTCGCTAACATTTCAAAATCTATACAATCGTCGGTCGATACTGTGACCTCTGACCGAAGCTTTGACCTCCGTCGACCGAAATTTTTTCCATAACGGTCATTTGAACAAGGTAGTCTACTAGTCTCTGACATTCCAAAATCATTGAATGTATCATTAGTTATATTTATATAATATTGTTATAAATGTTAAAAATTTTAATTATAGTATAAAACCGAACCGAACCCGAACGGTTCCATAATTATATTTGAACCCGACGGTTCCATTTACTAGATACCCGAAAATTTTGGTTCGGTTCGGAACCGAACTGAACCGACCCGCGTCCACCCCTACACTAAGCTATAAGACTCGATGTACAATGAGTTTTATTCTAATTTATTTTAATACTTCCATAAAATGATTAATAGTAAGTTCACACCGACATAATGATTAAGTAAACAACCTTGCTACACAAAAAGGATCAATGACATGATTTAAAAATATGGAACATGTATCAAATATTCATTGGACGGTTTGAAAGAAAAAATCACGCAGGTGCTACCACACTGCATCTGTCACCTAATCCTATCAACTGTCCCTGTTTGAACAACCTTGTTCTTAACTAAATGGTATAACACACAGTATCATTACCAATTAAGCATTTTCATCAATGTGGAAGACGACAGGTGACCTAGTGATGAAATTTGAAATCAAAATTGAAGTTCAGTGATCCAATTAAAGTAAATTAAAGTTAATTGATTCTATTGAAAATTTCATTGGAAGTTCACCGAGCGTAATTGAAATTTATTTCTTCCAAAAAAATAATTACTTAGTTCCTGTTTAATTTAGCTAAAAAGATAATAAAAATTTAAGTTAAGTTAAATAATTAATCTTAATCACACATCATAGAATCCATAATTTTTATCAATTTCTTAACTATATGTTTCATCAATTTTTATTTTAAAAAAAATAATTTAATTTTGATTTTTAACTAAACCAACAGCTGCTTAGAAAGTGGGCAAAAAAAATTTGTAAAAGTGATGAGGGCATAACCAGAGTGGTGGAATTATTCCTTCAGTGCGAGCACTCGCAAGCACTTCGATTCATGTCATTCATTGTTTAGTGGTAAAGAATTAAAATAACATTTGATTGGTAAATAATAGATTTTTACCTGTTTAAAATCTCAATTTATAGTCAACATTAAATTTTAACCATATATTTCATGGGATCAATAACTTTTCAATTACACATTTCAAAAAAATTTATCAAAAATTTAATTTTAATCCCTACCAAACACCTTCTAAATCAATTGGGCTTAGCACCGTTATCATAAAAAAATCGGCGAACAAAACTTTAAATTTGTAAACTGAACTGTTTTGAATCAAGAATATATATTTTAGAAAGTAAACGTTTACAGAATTTTGTGAAAAATATTCTAAAAAAATTGATGATCAAATAGAAAAGAAAAATTCTAAACAAACAGAGCCTGAGTTGGCGGTGCCTCAGCCCCTAATCAGAATTGACCTAAATTGGTTAATTCAAATTTGGGGCTGAGGCATCGCCACCTCAGGCCTTATTGGTGTAATGCAATTCAATAGAAAACTTAGAGGCCTTGTAAATAGGTTTTGAATGCGACCATTCATTCAAAAGTCATGATTGCAACTCTTGAATGTAAAGGTACGAATATTTTATGAAATATTTTACACATGAAAGGTTACAACCATTGGAAAGAAATATTGCTCTTGAATCAAGTCTAATAAAATTAAAAGACACCAATTAAATTTAATTTTTTTCCCTTTCAATATTGAAGATAATTTCTTCATTTCTTCAACGGTGTTTAAATCAGCAAAGGTTGAATAGCAAATAAATGTCTCTTCCAAAAATACTTTAGAAAAAATATAAGGAAAGAGATTATCTAAAACTCCCACCACAGGCCCCTACACCTATCAAGTATCAACACAAGCTCCACTCCTATTCACTAGAAACGCCTTTTTCTTTTTTCCACAAAAAGGAAAATCCTTGACGAAAGATTCGAGCTTATTAACCATATTATTTTACCAATTTTTTTTTATTGACTCTTAGTCAAGACTGTAATGAGTTTATACAAGGAGTGAACGCGTTTTAATTTGGATGGTTTGTGCCATATTTTCAACTCAAATTATTTTATGCGGTTTGGAAAAAAAATTCGTACGGTTTAGAAAAATTTCAAATCAAACCAAACCATTTTACTTCTCGAACCAAACCATAATTTGCGGTTTGATTTGATTTTATTCCGCAGTTTACTTATCGACATTATTATATTTAAAATAAGTTAACATATAAGTTTAAATAAAAACTAATGATGTTGAATGTTGAATTACATTCATATTTATCATGAAATTTATGAATAAATTATTTTTAAATTTGGTTGCTAAAAGATGTTAATAGTTCAAATACATCTTTCTTCATTTTATTTACATTTTCTTCTTTGACTCTCATATTGTTATATAGTGGTTGGTAAAGGTAAAGTCACATTCTACTATTATAATTTTGTTAAAATTCATTTCGTCTTGTTGGTAAGATGTTAAATAAGGATTGAACATGATATATTTAAATGTGCGAAAATTGATAAAGTTTATGCTTTCTGGGGATTGACGAATTTCATTCCTCTGACTACATTATGAAAGTAGAAGACTAATTTATTTCATTCTGTCTACTTTATGAAAGACAGAACGTATTGATAAATTACAAATAAGTTCATTAATCATCTAGTTCTTTACTTTATGAAAGACAGTTCGTTACCCCACCACCAGTTTCTTCTACTTTATGAAAGACAGTTCGTTACCCCACCACCCCTTTCTTCTACTTTAATAAGACTACTTTATTTCATTTCTTTGTAATTTTTAACATTTTCACACAATCAATACGTTCTGTCTTTCGTTCATTACAAACCACAATTAAGTTAATTAATCATCTAGTCACACAAATATTTTTTTTTATCCGAATCACAACTCACAAGTGTATAATAAGTTCAAAAATAACAAATAAAAGAAAGAACAATGAAAAAATACCTTGAATGAAAATACAAGACTTATCGAGAGAGAATAAAGAAAGAAGCGATTCAGATAAAAATTAGCAGACTAACAGGCAAAAAGTGATAAGTGATTCGTTTAGCAGTAGTAGACAAGCATTAAATGTTCCCAAAAAAATGATTTTTTTGATCATTATTTCACTATTTCAGCCGTCATATTTGATTTTTTCTCTCACGGATGGACCCCACTTTTTTTAGAACGGTCAAAAAATCAGTTCTTAAAATCACTCTCAAACAGGCTCTAACTCTTCTTATTGAAGTCATTGAAGGACATGATCTCCAACGATTCAGATAAAAATTAGCAGACTAACAGGCAAAAAGTGATAAGTGATTCGTTTAGCAGTAGTAGACAAGCATTAAATGTTTAGGAAATGAGAGTTTATATTAGGGTTTATAAAACTTTGGGCGTGATTTGCTGTCATAATTTTGTTGAATTATGATTTGGATTGTCGAAAATATATGATTTTTTTTTTTTCATTTCATTTGATTCGAAAATAATTTTAGTGTAATTTAGATATCGGGTTAGGATGTGTGTTGTGGACTTGTAAAATCATGAGCCAATAATGATGAACTAAATTTACTTTATATGATTATTTCAATGTGCTAGCTGCAATTTATATTGCTAAATTGGTAATTTTTTTTCTAAAAAGTGAAAACTAATTTTTAAGTTAATGAAATTAATTTTAAATTAAAAAATTAAAAAACGGTTCATTTTGGTTCGATTTTGTGCTGTTTTTTTTATCGAAATCTAAACCAAATCATTTTCAAACGGTTTGAAGGGAAAAAATCAAATATCCATGTGTACCCGAACTAGCGGTATTTCAATTCGATTTGCAGTTTCACGATTTTTTGCGCAGCCGGTTTTGGTTTGCAATTTCGCCTTTTTTTGTGCAACCCCTAGTTTATGCTCTGTAATCAAATTTCTTAGCAAATGAATACCCTAATACTCCCGTCTGTAGCTCATCCAAGCATTTTCTCTAACTTGTAAGGGTGTCAAAAATTAATCGTACAGAATTTCTTTAAAAATGTATTTATTCGAAGGGTAGGGGAGGTAGAGATATAGGTGATCCAACGAAGAAGAATCCATAAAAAAATAAAAATAAAAACCGAGGGAGAGAGAGATTCATTAATTAAGATATTGGTGAAACCCAAATAGACAAATTTACGAGAACTACGAATAATTAATTGTTAAGAACAAACTAATGATAAGAATAAGATCAACCCAAAGACCATACATTAGTTGTTCACTATTTTAAGTGGATTAAAAATACTAGGTGCCAATAATTTTTATTTTTAAATTACACATTCTACGAAATTCTTAATTTTTTTTTTTTTAACCACACATTATAAGTTATTTATCTCTTAAAGAATTTCTCGCACTTAAAATGCTTATTTCCTTTACTTACACAATGTGACAATTGGAATGATTGTGAAGGGTATGCATGAAAAAAAATGAAAAAATAATAAATAATAAAAAACGTTGTTGCACTTAAGAAATTTCGGATTTTGACGGGTCGTATCCCGGTTTTATCTCGTTCGTAGTTCAAGGTGAGCTTCATTAATGATATGACTAATTACTTGAAAAATGAAAAGAAATGTCTCATTTTCATTTCAAACCTTTTTTTTTTTTTTAATTTCATGTAAAATATTTTATTAATTGAATTAGTAAACTCTAGTTGTTGTACTGTTTAATAAGATGTTAGCTATATTATTTCTTTCATGGTGAATAATAGAATAATGGTATTGAGCTAAGCCACATTGTCTAATATGTAAGTACTAGTTTCATATAGAATAATTGTACTGAACAATAAGATAGTAATCACACTGTCGCATAAATTAGTGCTACGCGCGAATGAGTACTTGACTCCAATAATAATGTCTTCCGGCCTTTAACTCGTTTTTATTGTTTGGTGTAACATAGAAAAGCTTTTTCTCCTTTTGAAAAGTGAGCTTGCATTAATTCATGTCTCAAATTTCCACTCTGAGAAATCATTTTAGGATGACTATGATAATTATTGATTTTCAACCCAATAATTCAATCACGTGAATTTACAGCAAGTTTGAAATCTAAAGTTATTACGCATGTTTCATATGTTTCTCTTTTTTCTTTATTTAGGTTAAAATTATATTTAATGTAACTATATACAGTACACAGTCCACTGTTAAAGGTTGAACCCCAACTTTAAGGGTCCCTCCCCGTCCCGTCCTTGGAGTATCATGAGAAAGGTTAATCGCGAGATGTGTCTCAGTAGGCCAGGGAACAAGAGCTGTCTGTACACTTGTGCTCACAAAGAGTCCCAATCCATGTTTTAAGAATCGAACCATCACACTGCGATTGTTAGCAAAGCTAAGTATACCTCACCCTTATTCTTTGTACCACTGGGATATGCCCCGGGGGCCAGTACACAGTCCACTGTCAATTACATGTTTTGTATATTGAGAGAAATTGAAAAGACAAGAAAATACTAACTTTTTTTAGTTATAAATATAAGATTAACTACATGATTTTTTGTCTAATAGAACTACAAGAAATTTCAATTTTCTTAACTTTTTTGTTTTTTTTTTTTTTTTAAACAGTCGGTATTTAGTTGTTTCATCGAAAAGTGTCATCGAGAGACTTTTTAGAATAAATATTTTTTGACCGTTATTTTACTATTCAAGCCGTAATTTTTGATTTCTTCTCTCACATGTGGACCCCACTTTTTTTCTAACGGTCAAAAAATCAATTCTCAAAATCTCTACCAAACGGGCCCTTAGTTATAAATATAAGATTAACTACATAAATTCATGTCATATTAGTTTTTTCTTTCTCTTTTTAAAAGTTCTATTGAGGTCGTATCATTATTATTATTATGTTAGACAAGGCAACTAATACATTCTTACACGTCCAATTGTGTTTAGTTTATATAATTTGTATAAAATCAATATGAATAATGTTATTCATATATAATTATACACGCATTAATGTATAGATTGAGAGAAAAAAGAGAAAAGGTGATCGATTAGATTTTAATGTGATACCATATCTTCAATATGTAAATAATTATGTACGAATAACATTATTGAATATATACAATGGTACATGTGCCCCTTTCATAGCATGAAAAGTTTAGCATATGAAGTCATAATTATAAAGACGTGTAACTCTGGGAAATTTTGACGGGACACGTCTTTATATTTTATCAATAAAGGTACTTTGCTTTAACAAGCATTCACACCTTTTGGAAATTATAAATATGTAGAAAAATAAGGAAAAACGCAGGATATCAGTAAGATAAATAAAGTTGGGTTGGTACATGGCAAGGCGGATGGGATGGGGCGGTGGCATAAGAGGTGGGGTATTTTTTTAATTTTTTTTTTCTCTTTTCCTTTTTTGTAGTCCATTGTTTTCTTTCTTTGTTGAGTTATAATCGTCATATTGAATTTAAGACCTAACTCAAGTGGTAGAACCAAGTTTTATCAGGTCGGTGATTTATGCTCGAGTCTTATTGAGGGTGAAAATTCAAAAACAATGGTTATATTGAAAAATCAAGCGACGGATATGGATTTAAACAAAAATAATGTTATTTAATATCAGTAATGTTGGAATATCATTTACGTGGCATCATGTGATTCATTTAATTGTATATTTGATTTAATGATACTTACACCCTGTTTGACCACATGCTTTAAAAAAAATATGAATTTTTAAACAGTAATTTGATATCATTTTAATTACACATTATTCAATAAAATAGTATTACATGAAATTCAAAACTTTTTCTTATTTTTTAACCACACATTTCTCATCAACACACTATTCAAAAAATGCATTCTAATAAAAATAAGGACTTAATGACATCTAGACCGATATTTTAACACCGCTAATGTTAAATAACATTTAATCATTCTGATTAATAATTGATACTCAACCGCCAACATGGGCCATGTGATCCAAACTGAAACTGTCATTCCCAAAGCTTTGTCCATATTAATGATTGGACTAGTTATTTTCATCAAGCTCACAGTTGAATGGTCCAGCCCAATTGGGAGCTCAAAATGAAGAATTGAAAATTTGATAAAATTAGCACTACAATGAAGAAGTTAACAGTTAAATAGAGAAAAGTATTCTCATCCATGGCCCTTGAGTTTTTTCTCTTATTAGGAGGTCAAATTCAACTTTGCGTAATTTTGCTTAAGACGTGACATTTCTTAGTGAAAATACATAACTTCAAAAACCCCCGTTTGGCCCCCACTATTTGGATTTATAATGGGGAAATAATGTTTTCTTGAAAAATAAATGGTTATAAAAGAATGAAAAGTTTTAAAATTCGCGTGATATATTATTTTATTGAAAATTGTGTGGTTTAAAATAGGAGAGAGAAAAATTTAAATTAAATTGATGAGTTTTAAAGGGGACCAAACGGGGCTTAAAGCTCACTTCGTTTGAAATCAAGAATATGTAACTGGGATAACCAATCTTCTCCAATTTTAATTTCAAATCACCATCGAGCATTCTCCAGGTTTCACACAAGTATTTGCAGCCTTAGTACCTCAAATTGATGAACTTTTTATTTTGAGGAGGATTATTTTTCAGTATCAAAGGGCTTTTCAAGCAAATTTACGAACCTCAACGACATGCTGCTGCCATATTTATTGCCCACTTGGTGAACCATCAAGTGGTTCACGAGTGATTATCATATTTCTGCAAGAGAGACCTACGGAAGATAGTATTTAAGTGGATGTGGACTTTGTCATAGAAGCTCTGTTTGAGTCCCATTTTTTGAGAGAATAGATTTTGTAGTATTGATTTTTTTTTTTCGAGAATGCGTGATTCGAAAGTAGGAAAAAATTTTAGACTGGCGTGAAAAATTATTTTATTGAAAGAATATGCGGTTGAAAATGAGTTTTAATGAAACCCAAACAAGGATTGAATGTGAATTCATCGATTGAAGACTAATAAACTACAAAAGGGGCCAATTTTTTTTGCTCATTTAGTTGGCATGAACACATTACCTTAGCATGTTTTGGCGTAACTACGTTTAACTGAAGATGATACAACCTCTTCGGTGTATTCATTATAATTCAGGTTTAGGAAATTTGTTCGAGCACATTGAAATCAGATTGTTAGATGAGGGACTTAGCGACCCTATAATGCAAGATCCTTTGAGTCCATTTTTCCCAAGGACAATTTGAAAAGCACGAAATTCGTCATTAACTGCTTTATATCCTTCTGGAGGGGTCACAGAACACCTAAGCAAGTCTCTCAAGAATGTGCAATGACTTGCCGTGCAACAACAGAAGCGTGCATTTGAGTCTAACAATGACTATGGATCAAGTCAAAATCGAGATCATTAAGCTCTAAGACAGGCGGGAACGAAAGTGAGACCCGTAGTAATGATAGGCGGAGAAAGAAGAGAAAGAAATTAACAATGATAATTGACACCAAAATCAGCTATGTCAAGGTTGAAGTGGAAATTGAATGGAGTTAATTCATAGCAACTAATGTTGTATAACGAAAGGTCAAAATAAGTCAAAAGGATGGAGACGATTGGACATCGAATCAACAATAATTGATTTCCTATGATGACATACTAAAAAAAGACTCGACTATCATTATCTGTACAGAGAATTTATTATTTAATGAAATATAAACATGTAGATGTTTAGCAATAATCCCTATAATATTTATAAAAAAAAATCCATTCAATTTTTTTCTCTTTGTTCTTCTTGATTCCACCTTTAAACCCTTGAGAATTCTCAATCGTTTTTTCAAGAACTTGGAAGAATTGCAGTGCTTTTCCCATACAAGAAATTGATACACGCCCTAATACATGGCACAGATGTGTGTGCCACATGCATGTCACATCCTCTCGCCACATGTTCAATACACGTGTCTAGTAGGTTGACACGTTCTTTACCAAATCAATTGCATTATTTACATTGCCCCTGTTTGATCCCCGTTAAATTACATTTCATTACATTCTATTTTTCTCTCTTCTATTTTTCACCACACAATCTTCAATAAAGTAATATTACACGTAAATCGAAAAATTTTTATTCTTTTTCAATCACTCATTTTTTTAACAAAACACTACTCCCCTATTTTCATTACAAAAAAATGGGGGCCAAACAGGGGCATTGTGTCACTTAATAAAGTATAAGAGCCTATTTGGGAGTAATTTTTTTCCCAAAAAAATGATTTTTTTGATCATTATTTCACTATTTCAGCCGTCATATTTGATTTTTTCTCTCACGGATGGACCCCACTTTTTTTAGAACGGTCAAAAAATCAGTTCTTAAAATCACTCTCAAACAGGCTCTAACTCTTCTTATTGAAGTCATTGAAGGACATGATCTCCAATAAAATAATATTAACTCGATCAACTCTTGACCCATCCAGATTATTTAATAACTACATTCTATTTTACTAAAAAAAAAAAAAAATCACTCTCAATTTAATTGAAATAACTGAAATTGCATGATCAATAATTATATCTTCTGACTTATCATTCTTACATCTCAAAGTATCAATCATTTCAGAGATTTAGAACAAAGTAAAATTATCAAAAGTCCATTTTAGATGTATGCATAAATCATCAAGTCCCATTTTTCTATTTGATAGTATCATGTGATCAGCGATCATAACAGTTTTAATTCAACAATTTATGTCAAGTTAGCGAGCACATGTTTAATTGTCAACTAGAAAATATTTTGAAGTCATGACAGTGTCTGTTAAATTGGTGATAGATTTCATATCGTGAATGTATGTTCCTCGTTATTTTGTTTTAATTCTTAAAGCATTGAGATATTGATCAATAATTATTGATCTCATCTATTGAAACTTCAAAGAATTTCAAGTTAGTAATCGAAGAATATTACCCACTCGAGATTAAGGTCCTATGTATAAAACAATCAAGTGAAATTAACTTGTACAAAAAATATCCCAAATTAAATTTCACATTGTTGGGTTCAATACATTCAACATTGAATCAAGTTACATGTACACCGAGTTTGACAGCTCGGTGTACATGCCTCTCACACAAGGGACAGGACCCACTCATTAAATGTGTTGGGGCCCACTCCCCTCATGTGAGGAAAGTGTACACTGAGCTGTCAAGCTCGATGTACAAATGACTTAAGCCTTCAAAATTTACTATCATTTTTATTACAAAAGTCAAAGATAAACTTTAATAAAGTTGAGATGACCTTATTAAGATAAATATTAAATGATTGTGGACTATAATCTTTAGATTAAATTATAAATTGAATCTTTTTGTAATGAACACTTAGCTCTTGTTTGAACCCCACTCTTTCAAAAATTCATTTTTTTAAAATTCATTTTCAACTACACATTTTTCAATATAATAATATTACACGCAAATTCAAAATTTTTCCTTAATTTTTAACTACACATTATCTATCAATCACTATTTAAAAATGTATTCCTTCACTTAAAATGGGGCTCAAAAAAGAGATTAGTTTGTGAAAAAATGCTAGCTAAATTCTAATAAACTTATTTTATCAAGAAATAAATTAATATTTTATTCTAAATGTCGCAATGCAAATTTATTCGTCAAGCAAATACCATCTAAAAATTTTCCACTAACCATAGAGTAAATGTGATGTATCTAGCACACATATCCTCTCGAGATGGCCATCAAAAACTTTTGTCGCTGAGCTTTTAGTAAATGGGTCCACTAGAAATGACAAAAATACCCTTCAAATTCGATACCCGCTAGGACCCATCTTGAATGGAGCGGAGATTACCCATTTAATCGGATAATCGAGGCGGGTACGTGGCACGGAATTTGGCCCCGAGGCGGTATGAGTAACGGGGTCCCCGTCCCATCCCGTTTAATTTATTTTTTAAGAATTCAATATCTTAAACCCTTGTTTCATTTCCATTATTTTTAAAATACATTTTTCTTTCTTCTTTTCAACCACACACTCTTTAATAAAATGATATTACACATAAATTTAAAATTTTTTCTTATTTTTTAACCACACATTCTCTATCAACCTGCCATTCTCAAATGTATTATTAGGAAATAAAGGGCTTAAACAGACCCTAATAGAAAAATTCCACGAAATTTCATTAATTCTAATAGAAGATGGTAACTTAGATTATTAAAGAATGTGATAAACAATAAAAATATTAGTTCACCAGATATATTCGAACAACTTAACTTTTAAAAATAAATTAATTAATTAAACAATTTGATAACTATATTATTGTCTCACTTGAATGAATGGTGACATTAAAATAAATTTAAAAAAAAAAAAAAAGAAGCTAAACGACTATGTAAACGAGGCAACCACCCCTACCTGTCCCGCTTTAAAGCGTTCCCCCCCTCCCTCGCAAACTCGCCCCTTTGCCATCCCTTGAGCCGACAAAATTATGTGCTTATGCAATCTTTCATCCAACCTCATTATCTCAATGTTCAAACCCTCGACCAAGGTAGTAATTCTACTCGGCATGTTGGTCACGGTGATGCCTCTTAGTTTCATAAGAAACTTTTGAAAAACAACCAACATCCTTAATGACTTAGTAAGTTACTAAAGACTCACTTTCATGGTATAACTAGAAGTCCAAGATTGCGTTATACTCGTATGAACATTCAGTCCACCTCCTAGTACAACTTATCTAATGTACAAAGAGGAACACTTGACACAAAGTTCTGTAGGAAAATAAGTCACTAGTGGATGAAACCAATTGTATAAGTTTTATTCGAATGCAATAGCCGACTATTGAAATTGATAACCACAAGGCAACGAAATAAATCTGCAATAAGAAAACACAAACTGCAGCAGATTTTAAATCGAGGCTTGTGCACGCAGAGTTTCCTTAAGATAGTTTCGCCCCCTCACCGTAGGTGCTGGAGGTTCAATTCGAGCGGCTGTCTCCCAGGATACAATGGTAATAAGCAGAATTCAAGCACCGCAGTCCTACTTCGGCGAACTGCACGTGACTGGAAGGGAACAAAAACTACACCGTATGGAAACTGGAACTGGGAAAAACGACAATGCGTGGAAAACTGGGAAGAATATTTTCGTATGCAGAGAGAAATTTTCGTTCGTGTATTGAACTGTTGGAGTGAGCGTCCCTTATATAAACTGAGTCCTGTCCATTGGAGTTACGACATTAACCACTGGAGTTTCAGCTTTTCATTTCTAGCAATAAACATTGGGAGTTTCTGCAGTTTAGAAACTCAAAAGTCATTGGAGAAAGCCAAAAAAAAATTGGTAAAACGTGGGCTCTCCGATGGGGCCATTTTTGCCTTGTTCGGTTCAACATTCGTGTGCGCAGGTCGAGCTCGCACCCAAGTTCAAGGTCCAAAAGCCATTTCGGTTCGTGATTTGTACCCCTCTGCGCGCGCACGTGGAGAGAGCCTCTATGCTACACATGATTACACATCTTCAAAGCATAGCCATATGTAAAGTGGTTTAAGTTTCCTTGATTTTCCTATGTGGGATAAATGCATTTTTTTCCACAAAATCAACTTCCAATGATCAACTTTGAGCTCTAATTTCTCATTCACCCGAGATTTTTTGTCTAATAGAACTACAAGAAATTTCAATTTTCTTAACTTTTTTGTTTTTTTTTTTTTTTTAAACAGTCGGTATTTAGTTGTTTCATCGAAAAGTGTCATCGAGAGACTTTTTAGAATAAATATTTTCGTCATTAAAAGAAAAATTTCTTGTAATGTACTTTGTTGAATTTATTTCCTTGCTATAAAAATACAAATTCCAAATAGCAAGATCTTTAGTGACCATGACAAGTTAGGTTTTTCTCCTTTATTTTTTTTTTCTTCCGGTTTTTTTATTATTTTTATTTTTTTAGAAAATTCATGTCATGTTAGTTTTTTCTCTCTCTTTTTAAAAGTTCTATTGATATCGTATCACTATTATAATTATGTTAGACAAGGCAACTAATACATTCTTACATGCCCTATTGTGTTTAGTTTATCTAATTTGTATAAAATCAATATGAATAATGCTATTTATATATAATTATATACGTATTAATGTATAGATTGAGAAAAAAAAAGAGAGAAGGAGATCAATTAAATTTTAATGTGATACCATATCATCAATCTGTAAATAATTATATTCGAGTAACATTATTCAATATATACTATTGTATATGTGTCCCTTTTATAGCATGAAAATTAAAGTTTAGCATATGAAGTCATGATTATAAAGACGTGTAACTCTGGGAAATTTTGACGGGACACGTCTTTATATTTTATCAATAAAGGTACTATGCTTTAACAAGCATTCATACCTTTTGGAAATTATAAATATGTAGAAAAATAAGGAAAAAGGCAGGATATTAGTAAGATAAATAAATGTGGGTGGTACACGGCAAGGCGGATGGCATGGGGGGTGTGATAAGAGGTTGGGTATTTTTTTTATTTTTTTTTTTCTCTTTTCCTTTTTTGTAGTCCATTGTTTTCTTTCTTTGTTGAGTTATAATAGTCATATTGAATTTAAGGCCTAACTCAAGTGGTAGAACCAAGTTTTATCAGGTCAGTGATTTATGCTCGAGTCTTATTAAGGTTGAAAATTCAAAAACTATGGTTATATTGAAAAATCAAGCGACAGATATGGATTTAAACAAGAATAATGCTATTTAACATCAGTAGTGTTGGAACATCATTTACGTGGCATCATGTGATTCATTTAATTGTATATTTGATTTAATGATACTTACACCCTGTTTGACCACATTCTTTAAAAAAAATATGTATTTTTAAACAGTGATTTGATATCATTTTAATCACACATTTTTTAATAAAATAATATTACATGCAAATTAAAAAAAAAATCCTTATTTTTTAACCACACATTTCTCATCAACACACTATTCAAAAAATACATTTTAATAAAAATAAGGGCTTAATGACATCTAGATCGATATTTTAACACCGCTAATGTTAAATAACATTAATCTTTAAACTAGGTATGTAATCATTCTGATTAATAATTGGTACTCAACCGCCAACATGGGCCACGTGATCCAGACCGAAACTGTCATCCCGGCCAAATCTTGGCCCATATTAATGATTGGACTAGTTTTTTTCATCAAGCTCACCGTCGAATAGTCCAGCCCAATTGGGAGCTCAAAATGAAGAATTGAAAATTTGATAAAATTAGCACTACAATGAAGAAGTTAACAGTTAAATAGAGAAAAGTATTCTCATCCATGGCCCTTGAGTTTTTTCTCTTATTAGGAGGTCAAATTCAACTTTGCGTAATTTTGCTTAAGACGTGACATTTCAAAAATACATAACTTCAAAAACTCCCGTTTGGCCCCCATTATTTGGATTTATAATGAGGGAATGGTATTTTTTTTAAAAATGGATAGTTATAAAAGAATGAAAAGTTTTCGATTGGCGTGAAAATGTGATTCGAAATATTATTTTATTGAAGATTGTGTTATTTAAAATAGGAGAAAAAAAATTAAATTAAATTGATGAATTTTAAAGGGGATCAAAAGGGGGCTTAAAGTTCGCTCCGTTTGAAATCAAGAATATGTAACTGGAATAACCAACTTTCTCCAATTTTAATTTCAAATCACCATCGAGCATTCTCCAGGTTTCACACAAGTATTTGCAGCCTTAGTACCTCAAATTGATGAACTTTTTATTTTGAGGAGGATTATTTTTCAGTATCAAAGGGCTTTTCAAGCAAATTTACGAACCTCAACGACATGCTGCTGCCATATTTATTGCCCACTTGGTGAACCATCAAGTGGTTCACGAGTGATTATCATATTTCTGCAAGAGAGACCTACGGAAGATAGTATTTAAGTGGATGTGGACTTTGTCATAGAAGCTCTGTTTGAGTCCCTTTTTTTGAGAGAATAGATTTTGTAGTATTGATTTTTTTTTTTTTTGAGAATGCGTGAGTCGAAAGTAGGAAAAAATTTTAGACTGACGTGAAAAATTATTTTATTGAAAGAATATGCGGTTGAAAATGAGTTTTAATGAAACCCAAACAAGGATTGAATGTGAATTCATCGATTGAAGACTAATAAACTACAAAAGGGGCCAATTTTTTTTGCTCATTTAGTTGGCATGAACACATTACCTTAGCATGTTTTGGCGTAACTACGTTTAACTGAAGATGATACAACCTCTTCGGTGTATTCATTAAAATTCAGGTTTAGGAAATTTGTTCGAGCACATTGAAATCAGAGGGTTAGATGAGGGACTTAGCGACCCTATAATGCAAGATCCTTTGAGTCTATTTTTCCCAAGGACAATTTGAAAAGCACGAAGTTCGTCATTAACTGCTTTATATCCTTCTGGAGGGGTCACAGAACACCTAAGCAAGTCTCTCAAGAATGTGCAATGACTTGCCGTGCAACAACAGAAGCGTGCATTTGAGTCTAACAATGACTATGGATCAAGTCAAAATCGAGATCATTAAGCTCTAAGACAGGCGGGAACGAAAGTGAGACCCGTAGTAATGATAGGCGGAGAAAGAAGAGAAAGAAATTAACAATGATAATTGACACCAAAATCAGCTATGTCAAGGTTGAAGTGGAAATTGAATGGAGTTAATTCATAGCAACTAATGTTGTATAACGAAAGGTCAAAATAAGTCAAAAGGATGGAGACGATTGGACATCGAATCAACAATAATTGATTTCCTATGATGACATACTAAAAAAAGACTCGACTATCATTATCTGTACAGAGAATTTATTATTTAATGAAATATAAACATGTAGATGTTTAGCAATAATCCCTATAATATTTATAAAAAAAAATCCATTCAATTTTTTTCTCTTTGTTCTTCTTGATTCCACCTTTAAACCCTTGAGAATTCTCAATCGTTTTTTCAAGAACTTGGAAGAATTGCAGTGCTTTTCCCATACAAGAAATTGATACACGCCCTAATACATGGCACAGATGTGTGTGCCACATGCATGTCACATCCTCTCGCCACATGTTCAATACACGTGTCTAGTAGGTTGACACGTTCTTTACCAAATCAATTGCATTATTTACATTGCCCCTGTTTGATCCCCGTTAAATTACATTTCATTACATTCTATTTTTCTCTCTTCTATTTTTCACCACACAATCTTCAATAAAGTAATATTACACGTAAATCGAAAAATTTTTATTCTTTTTCAATCACTCATTTTTTTAACAAAACACTACTCCCCTATTTTCATTACAAAAAAATGGGGGCCAAACAGGGGCATTGTGTCACTTAATAAAGTATAAGAGCCTATTTGGGAGTAATTTTTTTCCCAAAAAAATGATTTTTTTGATCATTATTTCACTATTTCAGCCGTCATATTTGATTTTTTCTCTCACGGATGGACCCCACTTTTTTTAGAACGGTCAAAAAATCAGTTCTTAAAATCACTCTCAAACAGGCTCTAACTCTTCTTATTGAAGTCATTGAAGGACATGATCTCCAATAAAATAATATTAACTCGATCAACTCTTGACCCATCCAGATTATTTAATAACTACATTCTATTTTACTAAAAAAAAAAAAAAAATCACTCTCAATTTAATTGAAATAACTGAAATTGCATGATCAATAATTATATCTTCTGACTTATCATTCTTACATCTCAAAGTATCAATCATTTCAGAGATTTAGAACAAAGTAAAATTATCAAAAGTCCATTTTAGATGTATGCATAAATCATCAAGTCCCATTTTTCTATTTGATAGTATCATGTGATCAGCGATCATAACAGTTTTAATTCAACAATTTATGTCAAGTTAGCGAGCACATGTTTAATTGTCAACTAGAAAATATTTTGAAGTCATGACAGTGTCTGTTAAATTGGTGATAGATTTCATATCGTGAATGTATGTTCCTCGTTATTTTGTTTTAATTCTTAAAGCATTGAGATATTGATCAATAATTATTGATCTCATCTATTGAAACTTCAAAGAATTTCAAGTTAGTAATCGAAGAATATTACCCACTCGAGATTAAGGTCCTATGTATAAAACAATCAAGTGAAATTAACTTGTACAAAAAATATCCCAAATTAAATTTCACATTGTTGGGTTCAATACATTCAACATTGAATCAAGTTACATGTACACCGAGTTTGACAGCTCGGTGTACATGCCTCTCACACAAGGGACAGGACCCACTCATTAAATGTGTTGGGGCCCACTCCCCTCATGTGAGGAAAGTGTACACTGAGCTGTCAAGCTCGATGTACAAATGACTTAAGCCTTCAAAATTTACTATCATTTTTATTACAAAAGTCAAAGATAAACTTTAATAAAGTTGAGATGACCTTATTAAGATAAATATTAAATGATTGTGGACTATAATCTTTAGATTAAATTATAAATTGAATCTTTTTGTAATGAACACTTAGCTCTTGTTTGAACCCCACTCTTTCAAAAATTCATTTTTTTAAAATTCATTTTCAACTACACATTTTTCAATATAATAATATTACACGCAAATTCAAAATTTTTCCTTAATTTTTAACTACACATTATCTATCAATCACTATTTAAAAATGTATTCCTTCACTTAAAATGGGGCTCAAAAAAGAGATTAGTTTGTGAAAAAATGCTAGCTAAATTCTAATAAACTTATTTTATCAAGAAATAAATTAATATTTTATTCTAAATGTCGCAATGCAAATTTATTCGTCAAGCAAATACCATCTAAAAATTTTCCACTAACCATAGAGTAAATGTGATGTATCTAGCACACATATCCTCTCGAGATGGCCATCAAAAACTTTTGTCGCTGAGCTTTTAGTAAATGGGTCCACTAGAAATGACAAAAATACCCTTCAAATTCGATACCCGCTAGGACCCATCTTGAATGGAGCGGAGATTACCCATTTAATCGGATAATCGAGGCGGGTACGTGGCACGGAATTTGGCCCCGAGGCGGTATGAGTAACGGGGTCCCCGTCCCATCCCGTTTAATTTATTTTTTAAGAATTCAATATCTTAAACCCTTGTTTCATTTCCATTATTTTTAAAATACATTTTTCTTTCTTCTTTTCAACCACACACTCTTTAATAAAATGATATTACACATAAATTTAAAATTTTTTCTTATTTTTTAACCACACATTCTCTATCAACCTGCCATTCTCAAATGTATTATTAGGAAATAAAGGGCTTAAACAGACCCTAATAGAAAAATTCCACGAAATTTCATTAATTCTAATAGAAGATGGTAACTTAGATTATTAAAGAATGTGATAAACAATAAAAATATTAGTTCACCAGATATATTCGAACAACTTAACTTTTAAAAATAAATTAATTAATTAAACAATTTGATAACTATATTATTGTCTCACTTGAATGAATGGTGACATTAAAAAAAATTTAAAAAAAAAAAAAAAGAAGCTAAACGACTATGTAAACGAGGCAACCACCCCTACCTGTCCCGCTTTAAAGCGTTCCCCCCCTCCCTCGCAAACTCGCCCCTTTGCCATCCCTTGAGCCGACAAAATTATGTGCTTATGCAATCTTTCATCCAACCTCATTATCTCAATGTTCAAACCCTCGACCAAGGTAGTAATTCTACTCGGCATGTTGGTCACGGTGATGCCTCTTAGTTTCATAAGAAACTTTTGAAAAACAACCAACATCCTTAATGACTTAGTAAGTTACTAAAGACTCACTTTCATGGTATAACTAGAAGTCCAAGATTGCGTTATACTCGTATGAACATTCAGTCCACCTCCTAGTACAACTTATCTAATGTACAAAGAGGAACACTTGACACAAAGTTCTGTAGGAAAATAAGTCACTAGTGGATGAAACCAATTGTATAAGTTTTATTCGAATGCAATAGCCGACTATTGAAATTGATAACCACAAGGCAACGAAATAAATCTGCAATAAGAAAACACAAACTGCAGCAGATTTTAAATCGAGGCTTGTGCACGCAGAGTTTCCTTAAGATAGTTTCGCCCCCTCACCGTAGGTGCTGGAGGTTCAATTCGAGCGGCTGTCTCCCAGGATACAATGGTAATAAGCAGAATTCAAGCACCGCAGTCCTACTTCGGCGAACTGCACGTGACTGGAAGGGAACAAAAACTACACCGTATGGAAACTGGAACTGGGAAAAACGACAATGCGTGGAAAACTGGGAAGAATATTTTCGTATGCAGAGAGAAATTTTCGTTCGTGTATTGAACTGTTGGAGTGAGCGTCCCTTATATAAACTGAGTCCTGTCCATTGGAGTTACGACATTAACCACTGGAGTTTCAGCTTTTCATTTCTAGCAATAAACATTGGGAGTTTCTGCAGTTTAGAAACTCAAAAGTCATTGGAGAAAGCCAAAAAAAAATTGGTAAAACGTGGGCTCTCCGATGGGGCCATTTTTGCCTTGTTCGGTTCAACATTCGTGTGCGCAGGTCGAGCTCGCACCCAAGTTCAAGGTCCAAAAGCCATTTCGGTTCGTGATTTGTACCCCTCTGCGCGCGCACGTGGAGAGAGCCTCTATGCTACACATGATTACACATCTTCAAAGCATAGCCATATGTAAAGTGGTTTAAGTTTCCTTGATTTTCCTATGTGGGATAAATGCATTTTTTTCCACAAAATCAACTTCCAATGATCAACTTTGAGCTCTAATTTCTCATTCACCCGAGTTTCATTTTTGACAAATAAATACATGAAATCGATGTTCTCGCGGAGGAGAACACATATCAACTTTGATATTCCACATTGGACCAACGGGTCCCATTGAAAATTGTGCGAAAAATGAGCCGCTCACTCAATTTTTTCCAACAATCCCCCACATGAATGAAAATTGGGAGAGACACGAAATGTGATACATAAGACTTGGTGATAAAATTCAGCGGTTGAATCCTACATGGATAGGCAGGTGTTACCCTTTGAACCTTCCCTTGTGAAAGCATATTTACTTTACTGGCTGACCAGTAGACATGATGTCCTTGAACTGTTCTATTGTTTGTGTAAACGATGATATACCTCACATAGGATTCTTCCTAACACAATTCAGTTCTCATTGTTATGTTCGTTTTGGCCATGAACATATGCCTGATTTGTGAGAGTTCTTAAGAATTGAGCCCCACACAATTCTCTTAGAAGCGGCCCCACTTCTCTCTCACATAGGTGATTTTTATTACAAGTAACCCCCATTACTTGGCTCGATTTACGACGCATAAGAATCATTAAAAGCCTATTGCTTAACCTTCAACCTTACGGGCATCACTGTTACATCATAGGAATGGACATGGGGTAATACCCCCACAGTGATTTTATCAAGTCTTTACAATTAGATTTTCCCATTGAACCTAGATCTTGGGATCTCCAGTCAACTAAATTGGGTTTTCCTTTGTAATGACTTATTTTTTCAAGGGCTTAAGTCTCATTCCTTTCGATGATTTCATAACTAACTCTCTATTTAACCCTTTGGTTAGCGAATCTACAATGTTATCTTTTGACCTTATATAGTCAATAGTGATAACTTCAGTTGAGAGTAGTTGTCTTATGGTATTGTGTCTACGACGTATATGTCTAGACTTACCATTATATATGTCACTCTGTGCCCTTCCTATTGTCGATTGACTGTCACAATATATGCAAATTGCTGGCACATGTTTTAACCATCTTGGAATATCCTCTAAGAAGTTGCGCAACCATTCAACCTCTTCACCACATTTATCTAGAGCTATAAACTCAGATTCCATCGTAGATCTGACTATAACCGTTTGCTTAGAGGATTTCCACGATATGGCAGCACCACCCAATGTGAACACATATCCACTGGTGGATTTTGAGTCTTTTATATTAGATATCCAATTAGTATCACTGTATCCTTCAATGACTGCTGGATATTTAGTATAATGTAGTCCATAGTCACGAGTATATCTTAAGTATCTTAGTACTCTTACAATTCCTTTCCAGTGATCAGCACATGGATTACTCGTGTATCTACTCAATTTACTGATTGTATAGGCTATGTCTGGTCTAGTACAACTAATTAAGTACATTAGACTTCCGATAACTCTCGAGTATTCTACTTGAGAGATACTTTCTCCTCTGTTTTTAGACAGATGTTGACTCATATCTGTTGGTGTTCTAGCCAAGCCAGTATTATCCTTATGGAATTTTCTTAAAATTTTGTCCACATAATGTGGCTGACTTAGAACAAGCCCATTTAATATTCTTGAGATTTTCACTCCAAGTATAACATCACCACACCCATATCTTTCATGTCAAATCTCGAGTTTAACATATTTTTAGTGGATTCAATCATCTTATTGTCACTACCAACAATAAGCATGTCGTCAACGTAAAGACATAAGATGACATATCCATCATTAGTGTCTTTAACGTAAACCATTTGTCACATTCATTGATTTTAAATCCACTCTCAATCATGACATTGTCAAATTTTTTATGTCATTGTTTTGGTGCTTGTTTCAAGCCATATAGTGACTTCACCAGTTTACAGACTTTCTTTTCCTGTCCTGGTGACGAAAACCCATCATATTGTTTCATGTAAATTTCTTCTTCTAAATCTCCATTTAGAAAGACAGTTTTAACATCCATTTGATGTACTTCAAGATTTCGCAAAGCGACAATCGCAAGTATCATCCTAATAGATGTTATTCTCGTCACTAGAGAATACAATCAAGACCTTCCCTTTGTTTGTAGCCTTTAATTACTAATCTGGTCTTATACGTCTCGATAGTTTCATCTGCTTTCATTTTCATTTTGAAAATACATTTGTAGCCTAGTGGTTTGCTTCCTGGAGGAAGATCCACTAGCTCCCATGTATGATTTTGCAGTATGGAATCTATTTCACTTTTAATGGCTTCTTTCCATTGAGGTCCTTCCGAGGAATTCACTGCTTCTTGATAACTTTGAGGTTCACTTTCTAACATATAGGTCAGAAAATCAGGACCACAAGATTTTTTTGTCATTTCTCGTTTGCTGCGTCTAACCTCGGTCTCCTCTTCTAATTCTTCATTCTGACTATTTTCAGTCATTGTCTCATATGTTCGTTTAGAGAAGCTTGCTTCCTCTTTAGATCTGTATGGAAATACTTCTTCAAAGAATGTAGCATTCCTTGATTCCATTATCGTATTTTTGTGTATGTCTGGAATTTTTGAATCATACACAAGAAAGCGATACGCACTGCTATTATGTGCATAGCCAATGAAGACACAGTTTATAGTTTTCGGGCCTATCCTTACTTTCTTTGGTGGTGGAACAGCCACTTTAGCAAGACACCCCACACTCGCAAGTGTTTATAGGTAGACATTCTTCATTTTCATAACTTATAAGGGGTCTTTTCCAATTTCTTTCGATGCACCTTATTTAAAAGGTAATTTGTTGATAACGCAGCTTCCTCCCACATGTTTTGAGGTAACCCAGAATTTAGGAGCATTGCATTCATCATCTCTTTTAAGGTACGATTTTTTCGTTCAGCAACACCATTTTGTTGGGGTGAATAAGGGGCAGTAGTTTCATGTATGATTCCGTGTTGTGCACAGAATTCAGCAAATGATGCTTCATACTCACCACCTCGATTACTTCACAGCACCTTAATTTTTTTATTAAGTTGATTCTCAACCTCATTCTTATAGAGAATAAATTTCTCTATAACTTCATCCTTACTTTTAAGCAGATATACATAGCAGTATTTTGTACTTTCGTCGACAAAAGTAATAAATTACTTTTTGTCACCTCTTGTTTGTACAATTTTTAGATCGCACGCGTCACTATGAACTAAATCTAGTGGTTCTGTGTTCCGTTCAATTGATTTAAACGATGACCTTGTCAATTTTGTTTCAATACAAGTTTCACACTTATGTTTGGAATCGTTATTGAACTTAGGTATGCAGTTAGAGTTAACTAGTCTTCGTAAAGTATCATAGTTAACGTGTCATAGTCTACCATGCCATAAATTGGAAGACTTAAGCAAATAAGTAGAAGAACTTGCTTTATTCATTTTTGGTTTCACAACCATTACATTGAGTTTAAACATACCGTCGGAAACATAACCTTTTCCGACAAATATTTCACTTTTTGACAGAATGACTTTGTCTGACTCAAAAATAATTCGGAAACCATGCTTATTTAAAAGTGACCCGGACACTAAATTCTTGCGAATTTTCGGCACATAAAGCACGTTGTTGAGAGTTAGCTCCTTTCCCGAGGTCATTTTCAGAACCACTTTTCCTTGACCCTTGATTTCAGAAGTTGCTGAATTTTCCATAAACAACTTCTCTCCGTTCTCAATAGCTTTGAACGTATCAAACATCTCTTTATCAAAGCACACATGCCTCGTAGCACCGGTGTCAATCCACTACTTTTTAGGGTTTGAACCTACCATGTTTACTTCAGAAATGACTACTGCGAGATTCAACTTCGACACATCTTGTGCCATGTAGTCAACCACGTTCGCTTCTTTCTTCTTCTTTGGTAATTTGCACTCCGAAGACTTGTGACCCACTTTGTCACAATTGAAGCATTTCCCTTGGAATTTCTTCTTGACAATTCCATCTTTCAGTCCTTGCTTGGTGTCTTTTTCCACCGGATGGCCCAGACTTGTTTTTGTAGTTCTTACTACTTTGACCAAGCTCCACAACATTGGCTTTAGCCACACCAGGATTGAACCACTTTTTCTCGGAACTTTTGTTGTCTTCTTCGATTCGAAGTCTATCAACGAGTTCTTCGACGTTCATTTCCTTTCGTCTGTGTTTCAAATAGTTCTTGAAATCTTTCCACGCGGGGGGTAATTTTTCTATAATTGCAGCCACCTGAAAAGTTTCACTCAACATCATTCCTTTGGCATGAATTTCGTGAAGGATCACTTGGAATTTTTGCACTTGACTGATAACAGTTTTGGAGTCCACCATCTTATAGTCTAGGAATTTGCCGACTATAAACTTTTTAGCCCCGGCATCCTCAGTTTTGTATTTCCGGTCCAAGGACTTCCACAATTCCTTAGCAGTTTTCATGGTGCTATATACATTGTACAGCGCACTGCTAGGCTGTTTATGATATAATTTCGGCACAGAAAGTCCGAATACTTCGAAGCATCAAGTGCACTCAATACTTGCATATTTCCCTCGCCCTCATTAAGTCTTGGAGCAGTTTCAGTCAAGAATCTCGCAAGATTTAAGGTGGTCAAGTAAAAAAATATTTTCTGATGCCACCTTTTGAAATTCAAGCTATTGAATTTCTCCATGATTAATCGGAACAGTTTCACTAGCGACTTGTTTTCTTACAAGTTTAAGACAGTTTTCTGAATTCAAAAAACAAGAGTTGGTTTTTGGTTTAACTGAATTTTAGTTACTTTGAACTAATATTTGGTTTTCAAAAATAAGAGTCATTTTTTTTTGATTTCATTGAATTGTAGTTTCTTGGAACTAATATTTGGTTTGTTTTCAGAAATGGCAACCGAATCGAACAACATGGATGTGACCCAAAATGTTCCCGCTGGAAATCAGGCTGTGGGTTCTAATGTGGCTCAAGGGCCAAATTCCGTTGTGGCTCAGGCTGTGGCTAGAATGCCAAGTCATGTTGTGAGAATGCAATAGCCGACTATTGAAATTGATAACCACAAGGCAAACGATTTCAATTTATCAAAAAAAATTTCGTTTCAGAATTTTCCAACGGTTCGAAAAAAAATGTTTAGCAACGTAAAATCAGAAATATAAATTAACTGCATGCTAAAATTATAAACGATGAATTTAGAAGTTGCACACTATGGAACTACAAACTGCATGAATCAAATAGTAATGCGAAAATAATCTGCAGAAATAAATGGAAACTGAGACTGTAAGGATAAACAGAATCTGCAAAGAAACTACACGAACCGCAACTAAATAAATTTGCAGAAAGAAAGAACAAATTGCAGCAGATTTCAAACGAGGCCTGTGCGCGCACAGTTTTTTTTAAGACAGTTTCGCCCTCTTACCATAGGTGCTGGAGGTTCAATTCGAGCAGCTGTCTCCCAGGATACAACGGTAATAAGCAGAATCCGAGCACCGCGGTCCTACTCTGGCGAACTGCACGTGACTGGAAGGGAACAGAAACTACACTGTATGGAAACTGGAAATCGGAACTGGGAAGAATATTTTCGTATGCAGAGAGAAATTTTTGTTCGTGTATTGAACTGTTGGAGTGAGCGTCCTTATATAAACTGAGTCCTGTCCATTGGAGTCATTGGAGTTACGACATTAACCACTGAAATTTCAGCTTTTCAGTTCTATCAATAAACATTGAGAGTTTTTGCAGTTTAGAAACTCAAAAGTCATTGGAGAAAGCCAAAAAAAATTGGCAAAACGTAAGCTCTCCGATGGGGCCATTTTTGCCTTATTCGGTCCAACATTCATGTGCGCAAGTCGCGCCCGCATCCAAGTTCAAGGTCCGAAAGTCATTTCGGTTCGTGATTTGCACCCCCTGCGCGCGCACGTGGAGAGAACCTCTATGCTACACATGATTACACATCTCCAAAGTATAGCCATATATAAAGTGGTTTAAGTTTCCTTGGTTTTTCTATATGGGATAAATGCATTTTTTCCCACAAAACCAACTTCCAATGACCAACTTTGAGCTCCAATTTCTCATTCACCCGAACTTCATTTTTGACAAATAAATACATGAAATCAATGTTCTCGCGGAGAAGAACACATATCAACTTTGATATTCCATATTGGACTAACGGGTCCCATCGAAAATTGTGTCAAAAGTGAGCCGCTCACTCAATTTTTTCCAACAAGTTCATGTTTGAGCCCCATTTTTCAAAATTTATTTTTCTTCAAATTCATTTTTAACAACATATTCTTTTAATAAAATAATTTACATATAAATTTTTTTCAGAAAATCCCACTTTTTAACCGTACAATTTTAAAAAAATCACTATTACAAAACTCATTTTTCACGTAAAATGGGGTTCAAACATAATTTGAGTTCTCTCTTAAAAAAACCCCAACTTATGCACACATTTGGTATGTTTCGTACACCAAATTAGAAAAACGGTTTAAAGGACATAAAAAGAAATATGATACGACTGGAAACTCAATTTACCCATTGAAAAAATAAAATTTTCAATAATATGACTTTTCTTTTAAAATGTGAGAAAAAATTATTTCTTCTTTTAAAATTGCCTTTAATTCAACTCCATAAGTTATTTAGAGCTTGGGCGTTGTCTCGTTTGAAAAAAATTCACAGCAATAATTCAACCACTTATTTTTCAAAAAAAATACTATTCCACCCATTTTATTTTCCACAAAATGGGGGCCAAACGGGAAAAAGTAAATGCTTGAGCTTGAGCTTGAGAAGCTTCTGGTCCAGTAGGTCCGTAAAACTCGCTAGCAGTTGACAAGCAATCCCCCCCTTTAAATTATTTATATATGATAAGAATAAATTTTAAACGTGATTACAGTGTGCTACTCAATTATATAATTCTCTCTCTCTCTCTTTTATTTTATTTATTTATATATTTTTTAAAGTCCTTTTGGATTGTTTGAAATAAACATTATGTCCTCGGATACTTTAATAGATAAATTAGACAAAGTTGGTGAGCTAAAATTCAAATGCTATAAAAGTTGAAGTGAGGCAATAGCTTACCAAGGCAATGATCAGTAGCTGGTCCGAGAGGATGATCAGCCACACTGGGACTGAGACACGGCCCAGACTCCTACGGGAGTTACCACTTAGTAGGTTTCCATACCAAGGCTCAATCCAATTAAGTCCGTAGCGTCTACCAATTTCGCCATATCCCGAACCGGCTTACTAATGGGATACCCTAGTACGTTACAAAATTGGTGAGCTAAAATTCAAATGCTATAAAAGTTGAAGTTTGAGGATTCAAATGTTAAAGAATTTACTTGAGGTCTCTAAACAATAGTTTTTTGCTATAACTTTCATTTTCTATTTCCAAAGCTATCGTGACAACTGACAAGCACCTCATCTGATTAAACGAGCATTATAAAACTTTGGCCAGAATTTGTCACATATGACCCCTTTATTTTACTTTCAAACAAATATTCAAGTTCGCTGACTTGATTGCCAAAGAATAGTAGTTCTTACTTCTATATAATTAACACAATACAATATAAAAATTGTATTATTAAAGAGTTATGCTATATGTATATTAGAATGTCCATAACGATATCCACCCTTCTCACATGAAAAAGATCTATTTCGAATAAAATATAATTTATCAGAAGTTGATTCCCTTTTATGTGAGGGGTGAATTTCGTTATAGACACCTTATTATATACAAGTGGCATATTTCATTATTAGATATGATTATTTTTAGTATGTTAACTATTATCACATCAGCTAGTGAAAATGTCATAGGAGTGCTAAATGGACATAGTAGAACCGTCGACTCCCCCATATCGTCGAGCACTAGTTGACTCGCTTCAAGGTAGTGGGCTCGACTGGCCCATGAACTTGCTCCTTAGCAAGGGCAAACTAAATCAAGCTAGCTCACCAATCGTTCGAAGATCGATATTTTTTTTTAATTTTGAGCAAAAAATGTGAATGGCTCGCAAGCCGGCTCGTGCAAACCTACGACCCTGCATAAATTTTTTGTTGCTCAGCTTATTCCACTTTCCATCGTTACAACGCCAATAACCACGAGTTAATAATCACTATTGATAGTACATTGTTGCAACTACTTACCAAGATTATTTTATAGGATAAAATTTAAACCCCATAATTCAAAATGCAATATAACTTTAAAATTTGAAATTTGAAATTGTAATTTATTTTGTTAATAAGCCCTAGTTTGTCAACCATTCTTTCATATTCTATCACATTATTTTTTCTACAGTACTCATTTTCAACCACACATTCTTCATTAAAATAACATTAAACATAAATTAAAACATTTTCTTTCTTTTTTAATTATATATTTTAATATCAATCACTATTTCAAATTAAAGGCCACAAACACGACCTAAGAAATTTGAAATTGTAATTATTTTGTAACGGACGGAATTATAATAATTGCCTCTCTTTGTGTCACTAGTCCAACTGGTGACATAAGAAAGAGAAACGATTGAACCAGTCTTCTATTTTATATGAACATTCCATTAAAATACTGATTAAACCTCCAAATTCCAAATCCAACACCCATAGATCGCAAAGCCGAAGAAGACCCTCCAAATTCCAGCTACCCCTACACGTTCTTTTCTTCTCTTCAAAATCCCAAAAAGAAACCCACAGAAGAGACCCAACCCCATCAACGATTTCAGTATTAGCTGTTATTAGCAATTTTATCCACCAAAAGATTCACTCTCACCGTGGTACTTTGCGTGGAAGGGGAGGGATGAACATTTACCGCAAGTTCCGAATCTTCTACTTTTTCCCAGCTTAGCTGAAAACAGCGTGTGGGCGCGTCTGTGTTTTTTTCCTCACTACTTTCCAGATGGCTAAGCGCGTGCACGAAGTTTGGAAAGGCAGCAATGTGAGACTTTTTTCTATCTGGGTTTGGCTCGGATTTTTCTGGGGTTTGCTTAATTTTTTGTTGGTTTTTATTATTAAGTTTTTAGTTTAGCTTAAATTGTGCTTTAATAGTCGTTGCATATTTCTGGGGAGTTCAAGTACCTATTAGCACTTAAACTAATAAATTTCTTTATTAATTTCGATTATGTAGAAGTGGGTTGATCAAAAGATTTTCTTTTCTATTGAGTTATACTTGTTGTTTCTCAGCTAGGGCTAGGCGAATTGTTTCGTGACAGGAAATGTTGAAATAAATAAATGTGTCTCCTCTAAATGAATTGGTTGAACATGTGTTCATGTCTCGCAATCACCCATTTATGAAAATTAAATTATGCACATGTCATGCTGTTAATATAAAACGAATTTGACCTACACATGAGAGGAAGTGAGCTTAATCTTTTAGATGAGCTTGTTCAATGTGAAATACTATCTTTGCACAGATTGTGCGTCCATAGTTGGGGATTTTACTGGATATTTAATGGTTATTTAAATTTGCAATTAGCTTAATGAACTTGAAATTATGGTGCCAAAAGGTGGTGTGTATTTTTTCCCCGGGGGGGGGGGGGGGGGGGGCTGATTTTTCCTCTACTTTTCTAGTTATGTTGGAAATTTTTAGAGAAGAATTGCGACTGCTATTTGAAAATGAAACCTAGAGCAAGCATTACGTTAAACTTTTGTTATTTTGTTGGAGAACAGGATTTTTTCGGTAATGGAATCTTAAATAGGTGTAAGTAGGGATCTAAAATCTCATTGACATTAGAACCTCATTGTTACATATCATCTCCATCTTGTGTTGTACCCTTATTTCTGTGTCTTTCGTGTATTCATCGGTAAATTTCGGAACAAGTGTTATATTTCCTTTTCATATGAGTAGTATTATCTGTTCTTGGGCCAATATTGGTGATGCAGGATTTGGTATGTGTCTTACGTTGCTTTTACCAATAAAGGTATTTTTAGTTTTGCAAGTTTGTTAAAATGATGTCATAAAGATTAGGATTCTTCATTAATTGCTTTAATGACATAGATGCATTTGGGTGATAGCACAAGGGTTTCCGGATTTGGAAAGTTTCTACAAGCTGTTGGATAGTTTTTCTTTGATTGAAGAACACTTGAAAAGCTATATACGTCTCTTACTGTTGGATAGTTTTTCTTTGATTGAAGAACACTTGAAAAGCTATATACGTCTCTTACTGTTGGATAGTTTTTCTTTGATTGAAGAACACTTGAAAAGCTATAAACGTCTCTTAAAATGCATTTTGAAAGAAAAAAGGGGGAATGGGTCTCACTAAGCTCGAGGAAAAAGACATATCTGTCTATTTTGAAGATGGAATTTTTTTAATAGAAACTGGAGAAAAAGATGAGAGAAGTTTCGATATGAATTATCTTAATTAAATAATATTATTTATTCATAACTCAAGACGAATTTAATTATATTACTTAAGTGAAGTTGTGGACTAATAAATCTAACTGAAAAGGAAATTGAGTAAAATGAGGCCTCGATGTATTGGGAAAGTTAAAAGCATCTAAAATTCTAAATTATATAGGAAGCCTATTAACAATGCTAAGACCTAATTTAACTTGATACTATAGCAGACATGTTGATACTTGCTGCAGTAACTAATGAAAGAATTAACTCCTCTTTTCTCCCACGTGAAAAATACTCTTCTTGTGGCCCAACTTTCTTGGATTGGAGAAAATCTCATTCTTCAGATTGAATTTTTGGAATCAACGGGCTATCTGACAAATGCTTTCCAATCCTTTTATGTTACTTAGGGAAACTGGAAATTGATAGACAAGACAAGAATATATTTTTATCCATAATGAATCCTGCTGTATGATATTTTATTTAGGACTTGCTCGTGTAGAATAGTACCGAAAGTTAAATGGGTTGTAGCAGAAGCAGTCATTAAAATTCTCACTCATAACTATTCCAATTTTTTCACCAATACTTGGTGACTTATTAATTTCATAATGGTGTATTTGTCAAGGTTCGAATATAAACATCAGGAATTTCGTTTGACTGCAAATGAACTCTTTTATATGGTCTTTAGTGCATGACTAAGCATTCTAAGTCACTTGAATCATTATGGGTAGAGTGGCAGAGAATCTCAAATGAACTCCTGATTCTTCTGGTCAGTCTAAAGATTCAGGGCTGGCTTCTTGAATTTCACAAAAAAAAACTCCTGATTGTTCATCAAGTCACTACTTTCTCTATTTACTCAAATTGTCTCTGCTATCTTTCAACTTTTTGTTGACTTTTATATTGCCTAGTGGATGCTGTCTTTGGCTTTTATGCCAATTGATGTTACGAAGTGAAAGAGGAAGAGGAAGAAAAGACACGTGTATATCAAAAATTGAGTTTCTTGGGAGGAAGCATGAAAAAGGAAGAAGAAAGTTTCCTCAATGAATATTAATGCTTAGTTATTGCTGACTCTAAACATAACTGAGTAACTGAACTAGTGAACTGTAACAACACCACTAAAGTTGGTTTGAGTTAACTAGGAAAAGGATATAATAAAATAGATAAGAGATCCTGGAAAAATCCGGGAAACCGATTAACAAAGATGAGACTTTATTAGGGTAGTATATACAGTATTGCAACTAGCATGGGTGCTAGATTTACTATTTAAAAAATAGTTCTTCCCTCCTCTCTTTCTCTTTTCTTTTATTTTTACTTGCTAATTACCATTGCTTATTAACACTGTCAGATTGGCAAGAGGAAGAAAGTAATCTGATCCATATTGAAGCCTTTATTTTCTAGGGTAAATCAAGAAAAATATTTGAAGTGCAGTTGTTTGCAAAAGATTTGAGTTCTTGAAAGAACAATAGCATTTTTTTTTTTTTTTTATTAGAGTCTGAAGAGGTTATTGGATATTGTAAAAACCTGATATTTGTATATCCTGCTAACTTGTGACTATTCAATAAAGTAACTCAATCACTGCTGAAAAGTTATGGTAGTGGTAGCTGGCAAAGAGAGTATCGTTTCATAACAGTCATTGCGCATTAGAAATATGGACATTTATGTAACCTCGAGGGACAAGAAAATCGCAAAAACCTTGAAAAATGACTAACAATATAGAGAATGAAATGAGCATTATTTTCTAGCAAACTGATGTTATAAAAGATTTGAAATACTTGTAAAGGGATGCTGTTGACATTGCTCAAACCTTTTAGTAGAAAATATAATCTGGAGAAGGAAAATGTAAAATATGTTTAAATTTGATTTTAGATTTAGATATAAATTAGCCTTCAATTATCATAAAAGTCTCAACAACTAATGGCAAACAAAAATGTATCAATACTGTCTGCTAGTTAAATGATCAAGTGATAAAAATAACAAAATGTGACATACTTGAATAAGATTCATATACAGAAAACGGTAGGAATGGGAGGAGACTTTGCAGATGAGGTAATTGGATTTTCTCGTTTTCCCTATTTTCAGGGTTTTTTTTTTTTTTTTTTTTTTTTTTTTTTTTTAAAATTTTTTTTTTTTTTTTTTTTTTTTTTTTTTTTTTTTTTTTTTTTTTTTTTTTTTTTTTTTTTTTTTTTTTTTTTTGTTTTTTTTTTTTTTTTTTTTTTTTTTTTTTTTAAGAAATTTAATTTCCTTATAATGATTTTCCATCTTTTGACCTATATCATGTGGAACAAGTGATCATATGATAAACGAGAAACATCTTCAGACGTTCGATTTCTTCTTGCTCTACTCACCATTAGTCTCTCTTTCAAAGTTCGGGAGAAGAATAGGATGCCATGGGCTTTTCTGTTCCAACTTGACACTAACTCGCGATCCTTTAAACCATGAAGATGACCAAAAAGAGAAACTGAATAAATGTTGCCTGAATTAACTAGTGCAGACAATAAATAACATATTCTAAAACTTGCTGACACAAAGATAGACAAGTGGTGATTTGACCAAGATAGTCTAAACAGCATTTTTTTTCTTTTGCCACCACGGGTCGCAGAGAGTAAATTTTCTTGAATTAAATTATTTTTCTTCAGTTCTGATGTTTGAGGGTAACCCATTTCTAGATATTCATCTTTTTCACATCAGTATGTCGCTCGTTTAATCTATTCCATGATTTGATGCGATGACATGAAAATTTGAGTTGTGAGACAGCAATGGGCAATAAGTTTGCCCTTACCAAACATTTCTGTAGGAACTTGTATGCAGGACCTGCCTTAGTAGCACAGCTCAAGAAGTTAGAATTGATGTAGCAAATGTGAATATCCATATTTATATGTCTAAAATCTGATAATACTGGAGCTCCTGTCTCCTTCCTTAGAGCCGACCAATCCACTTCATTCCCCGATCAAAATAAATAAGATTTATTTTAGCAGATAGAGTTATTCGCCATCCTCAAAATATTACCATCCTGGATTCTGCCATTTGCAGCTTTCTGAGAACTGATTAATTTCCTTATGATCACTCTATTCAATAACTCTAGTAAACTGAAACTGTGCAACAAAGAAAAATAAAGAATTTTTGAGAGCTGGTTACATGCATAGAAGGAAAGTCAATGAACATTCAATTTACTTCTATAGGAATTAGATCAAGCACTTGGTGAATTTTGTTAGTTGTAAGAACTAAGAAGAAATGATTGATTTACTTGAATTATCATTGAAAGATGGTCAATAGATTGGATTAGAATTTTTGATTGACGCCTTCTTTATGAATCTAGGTCTCAGGTCTGATGTCAATATGGTAGAAACTCAGTGTTCTGATTCTCATTGATGATAGTCCTGAGAACAAACAGACGCTTCATCCATTTGTTGGCTTGTGTTGAGCTGAATTTTTTGCCCATCTGCCTAAAGTCTTTAACGATTTTTTTGAAAACTCTAGAAGAAAAAATTGGAGTACAAAATGGTGCCGCAAGTAAAATTACAAGCGTGAAGTGCAAGGCCATAAAAGTTTGAATTTTCCAACGGAATTGCATAATTGTCTCATGTCCGTATTAATTAGGATGAAGCTTTCTTGTAGAGGTTTGAGCCGAAAATAGTGGGTGCATTATTCTTAATGACTCAACCTTCTTTTTATTTTATATTGGCCATTTTAGAGAAAGTGGTGTATACTACTCCCAGTAAGGTAAAATGAAAAAATCAAATTCAGATTAAATTGCTTTATTGTTTCCTTCTTCTTGTGTGGGGATGGGCTAACTGTGTCAATTAACAATGTCGGATTGTATGAAAGCATGGCTTGAAAATAGAATAGGTGCATGACTTGTTAATTGTCTTAGAATTACTTTTTGAAACTGGAAGGTCTTAATTGTGTGCTAAGATTCGAATGGTCATAAGGATAACTCAGGATTACACGACTTAGTTAATTACTTGCTTGATGTAGAAGAAAGGGGCTGCCAGCATAAGCAATTCTCAGAGTTTCGGCGGACTAGGCTTAGGAGTTGAAGTGTTCCTACATTCCCCCTGTCCTTCGCTTAACCTACAAATTGAGATTTATAACTTTAGAACTCCTCTAGACTAGGATAACTATAAAAATGATGGTAATTAGTCTTGTAATGAGTCTCAAAATGGGGGTAGGTGGGGGGAGGCAGAATGGATGTAAGAACTGGCTATCATAGCTAATATCTGTGGTGCTTAGTGTACAGCACACCCTGTGACTGTGGCCGTACATGATATCTGATTGGGGCCATCTAAAAGATAATCTGTATATTTGTCACCTGAAAAAGAATGATGGCTACAGTCCATGAGTTGCGAATTGTTCTTCCTTTTGAGGGTTGGATGAAATGGTAGCCCCACTGACTCAGGCCATGTAAAAGATAATCTGTATATTTGCCTGAAAACAAACGACGCTACACTCCATGAGTTGCCGAATTGTTGTTCTTGGAGGTGCTAGTGAAATGACATTGAGTTCTTACACTGATAGTCTCTCCTTCATGTTCGACAATGGGATAAAAGGTTATTAAGTGCTTATTTGGATAAAATTACAAGTTGCTGAAATTATAATGTGAGAGAAATTAGTGGTGGATAAGTGAGTAGTAGTTTTGGGTCCTATGAAATGTATGATTAAAATTACTGTTTGAGTTTGACCATTAAAATATAAGGAAATTGTAATATTTCCCAAACATGCACTTCTATTTGCTCTGTTGGCCTAATAGAGGAGTTATTCTAACCTTTTAGTGCTGGGATGCCAAGGATGATAACTGAAATACTTGCAAAAGTCCATCAAGTTTTCAGTTGTGACTTCAGATATTCAATGAGAAAAATGTTTCTCGTGCTTGATCTTTGTTCTACAATTATTTTTCAAAACTTGTTAATTCAATTGGTTTGACTTTTAATTATTTTAAATGACATACCAACACTTATGTTGAACTGATATATGTGACTTTTGTATATAACATCTCTATTGTCTATCTTTGCAGAAATTTTTTCTTGGTGGGAGGTTGATTTTTGGACCTGATGCTAGGTCACTGCTTGTCACCTTAATGCTAATCATCGTCCCAGTCGTTATCTTTTGCATTTTCGTTGCTAGGCATCTTCGCCATGAGTTTTCATCATATAATGCAGGATATGCAATTCTGGTTGTCACAATTGTCTTCACTGTTTATGTTAGTTCCCCAAATCCTTTACTTGGTTCTTGACTCTGCTTTAATTATTATGAAAATGCCTTAAGTTGTTTGCTGATGTATGGATTATTGAGGCTTACCTAGTCGCTTATTACTTAAATGGGTAAGGTTATATCGACACCTACTTGTTAATATTTCTCCTAGTTTTTCTCTGATTGGCGCAGAGACTTGGGATCTGTGTTCCATTTTTTTTTCAAGTACTCAATATTCTTGTACACTTGTTTATAAATCTTTAAGGGAAGTCATAGTTCACGGCAGAAGGGATTAGATCATAAGAGAAGTTAGAGATGCGAAGCAAGTACAAGTGCACTCAAGGAAGCTTTGAATCTAATTTCAAATCCTGGAGCCAGCAAAGAAAGTATGATGGATTTAATCCAGTACTGCTAGCAGCAATGCTTTGTCAGCAACTGTATACAGAGTCCAAATCAATCACTACAAAAACACCTCATTGATTGGGGATTATCTACTGGATTCTAAAACACTAGAGGTGATCGGGCTATTTCAAGCTAGAAGGATTGATCACTAGGATTTGTAAAGCACAATTTTTATTTTGTGTTCATGATAGGGTTGTCTTTTTATCTAAATTTTAAACCTCTAGTTTTCTTACCATTAACAAAATCAGATGGCGTAATCTCAAATGATCTCAGATTTTCTTACCATTAACAAAATCAGGCTATTTCAAGCTAGAAGGAGTGATCACTAGGATTTATAAAGCACAATGTTTATTTTGTGTTCATGATAAGGTTGTCTTTTTATCTAAATTTTAAGCCCTCTAGTTTTCTTACCATTAACAAAATCAGTTGGCTTAATCTCAAATGATCTCTGATTGACTTGCATAGCCATTGAGCAGTGGATATAGTTTATTCTATTTAACTAACTGGCAGCAATGTGGGTTAGTATATGCTCAATTTGTTTCAATTTCTTTTAATTTGAATTTGGCACCCGAGACTAAAACCAGTGGATCATGGACACAAACAAATTCTTTACTTCCCATTGAATGGTTTTGAACACCTAGGAAACCTTATAGTTGATGCTTGACATGCTGGTCAGTTAACAACGGCAAGAATCTGAATGCACTGAACTCTCCTCGAAGGAGCTCCTAACAACCTTATATGTTTGGAGAAGCTTAAGTCAGAAGTTGAGCTTTAACTTGGACTCATGTAACTCAAATAAAAAAAGAATAAAACAAATGACCTTGTGACTACTTCTAAATTTCACATGAGGCAAGCTGGCAGATGATGTCATCGTTCAAGCGCTTCTTTTGATATCAGCTAAGTCTTGCAATGACTTTTGATAAGGACTATGTAAAATGATAGCTTTTCAGGCTAGTTTGGGTTGTTCGATGGATTAGACGAGTTTCTACTCTTGGTTATGGCATAAAGATGATAAAGTTCATGCTAAAGGAAGGAGAGGGCCTTCAAGGCTTTTATTTGTGTACTGCTGATCTCTCTTGTACACACACAGTCTTTTTGTATGCAGCATGACAAGGAATACAGGAAACACCGCAAATATTCCTAATAATACTGGGTGCATAGGATGTTTTAGGTGATGATATGCACTTTTTGGAATGGCTGCTTAGATTGTAGTGAGAGGACAGTATAGTGAAGTGATTTTGAGCTGTCTAAGTTAAAATATTGCAGCATATAATTTTATGTAGAATGCTCAAGGTAGTCATCTGCTTTTGCATAAAATATTCAGTTACTTAATTTTATGTTATTGTGGCGTGTCATGGTTATTTTTCGCACGTAGTGCTTGATATATAATAATGTAAGGTTTGACTGGAATAATTCCTTAATTCATTTTGATAGGTATTGGTGCTGCTTCTACTTACATCAGTTCGGGATCCAGGTATTGTTCCCCGTAATTCACATCCACCAGAAGAAGAGTTTCGTTATGACACTTCAGCATCAATGGAGGTTGGTGGAAGACAAACACCAAGCCTCCAATTCCCTCGAACGAAAGAAGTAATGGTTAATGGGATCCCTGTCAGAGTTAAATACTGTGATACCTGCATGCTTTATCGCCCTCCTCGTTGCTCGCACTGCTCCATTTGTAACAACTGTGTGGAGCGTTTTGATCATCACTGCCCTTGGGTGGGCCAGTGTATCGGACAGGTACGTTTTTTGTGTGACTGATAACATTTTCCCCCCCTTCTCCTTCTCTTGCTTCTTCTTGAAGTTTTTACTTGTGTTATATCTCATTATTCTCCCATTCTTTTAGCTGCTTTCTTACACCAAAACCTAACTGATTCTTCCCTTGAATGTGCAGCGGAACTACCGTTATTTCTTTTGTTTTGTTGCTTCCTCAACTCTTCTTTGCATCTACGTGTTTGCCATATCTGCTTTTTATATTAAGGTTCTAATGGACGATCGTCAGAGCACAGTCTGGAAGGCAATGAAAGAATCACCTGCAGCTGTGATTCTAATGGCCTATGGTTTTATTTCTCTGTGGTTTGTTGGTGGACTCACTGGCTTTCACTTGTATCTGATAAGCTCGAACCAGGTCAGTTACTTTTCTTATTTTCTAGGTTTTAAATTTCTTCTATTATTATAAGGTTGTTTAGCTTGTTTAAGACTAGCCTTGCCATTGGGTTTTGTCAGAAATTTCCATCAAATTATTTAGAATTTGGTTCTAGTTTTGGTTAAATGCATAGTTATTGTTGGCACGAAACAACTCGTCTCTTGTACGTATGTGATAAGTCTGTCATCATTTGTTATAGATATTTGTTGGTTTGAGATGGCAACGTCTAAAGATGTTATGGTGACAGTTGATACTGATATTATTTGTACACATTCTTTTCTGTCTGCAGATTTGTGCTATGGTGAAACTACTTCCTCCTCTTTTTTCCCCCCCTTGATTTAGTGGTTGGGCTGGGCTGGGATGAGGGTTTCAGGATGGTAACCAAGAAAAAGAACATTTCTGGATATCTTCTCTCAGCCTGGTTGTGAATATATGATTTAGACACAAAAATGGAAGTGTGTGGAAATAACTACTTTTTCCCCAATTTGACTAGGTTCTTTTTTTTTTTTTTTTTTGGGTCACTTTTCCATTCCCTAGTTAGATCTTGATAACCCCCCATTCATCTAGCTTTTCTTTTTCCCACTTTTAATTTTTTTCCTCCTATGTTTCTTTTAGTCTTTTCTTTTTGGTCCGGGGCACGGATTGAGATAGGGGAATAATTTTGCATGATTGAGAACCCATGTAGTTAGTCCATTCTAAAGTTCTTTGTTTACTGTTTAAACAAATTCCTTGTATTTGTTCTCAGTCCTTTTTATATAATTTCTAATCCTCTGTTTTAAATCAAGTGTTCCTTTTATGAATCTGTTCGCAACAATATTGTAGACAAAGCCTGTTATATAAAGAAAGTACGATCAAAGGATGATTAGAATCAACTTTAAGATTTATTGACGTAAGATAGCCTTGTTTTCTTTTTTATTTTTGTTTATATTTTTAATTTTAAGTTGCTGTACTGCAATATAAGATCATATTTGTTTTAGGGGAGAAATTGAATGATTTCCTTTAGTTTTATTCACACTGAAATTTTGTTAATGGTTCAAGTTCCGAACTTTGGAAACTAATACGCATCAGGATAGAGAATGGGTTTAATTTATAACTATAATTAACCAGATTAAACCTAGCAAAATTTACACCCAATTCTGTAAAGCTCGTATAACAGCATGCAACACATGAGCCACTTGAGAGTGAAATCATGTAAGGCTGAAATCACCTCAGAAAATAATTTTTATAAGCTAACACACTAGATTACTGCTCACGAAGAAGTTTCTAAATTTGAGTAACTGTTGCCAACTTTATGTTTGGGAAACCAGCTGGCAAATCTATGTCCTAAATACAGTTAATGAATCCTAGTTAGTAAATTAGTAAACTAGGCTCGAAATAAGGAATATGATCTGTACACATTTTCTTATAAGCTTCTTCTGCAAATTTTACGTAGTCACGTACGAGTCTTGTGTTTGACTTTTACGGGGCAAATTTTGCTGGTATGGTGCCAATTAATTTCAGATTATGCGGAGTACCTTATAATGGAAATTTTTTACTGAATACTGTTTTGAAGCTTACACAAAGTGGAGTCTTGCAAGTTTTGTACAAAGATGAAAAGATTGTTAACCATATAACTTTTGCTCTTGGTGACAGACTAGCGCACATATATAATATTGCGGAGTCAAGTACCATATAACTCTTTCAAGTAAACCATGTGGTATGTTAGTGATTTACGGTAGTGAATGGGATTGTCTACCACTCTCTTGAGATGGTCCTTGTCCTTTCACACCTTTTTATCTCCTAACCTCCGTGTGTTTGTCGTCTCCGGAAATAGATATGGAAAAGACAAATGTACAGTACATAACTCGCCAGATAAAATTTTGGAAATGCATCTCAGGATCGTTTTACTAAACATTGCACCGAGTTTTTGAATAATGAGTGTGCCTTTGAGTATTCTGTTGAACTGCTGTATTTATTGGTACTTGGTTGATGGCAATTGGCAGGAGGTAAAACTTAACTTTACTGATTCTGGATTGACGAGTTTATTTCTTTAAAATGATGGGATGTACGTCACTGCCATCCACTGTTTTTCTAACCATAATTGGAATTTTCGATGATGTATGTGTGGATTGCATAGTATCCGTCCACACATTTTGCGTTCTTGTAACTTCTGATTTCTGCTCATGTTTTGACAGACAACATATGAGAATTTCCGATATAGAGCTGACAACCGAATCAATGTTTATGACCGTGGCTGTTTAAATAACTTTCTCGAAGTGTTCTGTACGAAGGTGAAACCTTCAAAGAACAATTTCCGAGCTTTTGTACAAGAGGAGACCCAAAGATCTACAACTGTACCCATCGCCCGTGAATCCGAAGCTGAAGATATAGGTGACCGTCGCATGAAAGTAGAAGATGACATGGACATAGGTGGAGATCTTTTAAAGATCTCCCAACGTCATAATATTGAAGACATTGAAGCAGATATTCGTAGCAGAGGGAGTGATGTGCCGCATCATAATTCCTCCGAGGCCGATTCTGCTCTTGGTTCTGATAGACGAGGCCCTGCTGTGCAACCCGACACATGGCACTCAAGTTGGGGGAGAAGTAGTGGGAGCTGGGAGATTGCAAATGAGGTGGTTCGCACAAATTCAAATGTCACAGAAAGTAGAAGTTATGCCACACCGAAAGAAGCATACCAATGAGCACAAAAGGACCGGTTGGCGGAGCATATATCGATTAAGAGGTGACATGTACAGTACTTGGAAGGAGCCATTCACTTGGACAATTGTTGGTGCTTTCTGATTTTCGGAAGGAAAGATGCCATCTGTGAGGTAATCTATGCAAAGTGGATTTGATTTCGTATACCCTAGAACTTGTTTTTCTCATGTCATCTATCTTGAATGGATTGGTCGAATCTATTTTTGACAAAAACAGTGAATAGAAACGTCTTTATGTGGGGAAGACTAGGGAAAATGCCTTATCTTTTTGTATTTTCCCTCTAACATTAATCTGGTGTCTATTGATGTGCAATGGTGTGCTTTTCCATGGATTGATTTTTCTCATACTGGGTTTCATTCTTTGTGTAATTAACTCCCTTTCTCATATGTAAAAGATATCCAGTTTTCTGGTGTGATTGGTATTTGTTTGCTCCCAAATTTGCAGTATCTGGGTGTAAATTTGGTCTGTTGATACATGAAAGCTGATTTGCTTATTTTTCATTGTTTGAGGTTGAGGTAGTGTTTGGATTAACTTTTTTTTTTTTTTTTTTTTTCAACCGTATACCTGTACTCATTCTTGATGAACGGTATATCCACGTTGAATGCTGCTCCCGACGTCCTGCGTCTCAAAATTGGGAGCATGAGCAATGTCGTGTGGAGGTAGAAGGCTATGGATCGAGACTAATTTGTTTGAGTCAAGTCTCTATCTAATATGTAAACATTCTTTCAAGGCATGAATCTATTTTATATTAATTGAGTCAAATAAATGAATTTTAAAGATAAATATGAACTTTATTCAAGTTGATCCTAATAAAAGCATTATTTAAAAGAATAGAAGCATGTGTTCAAAATGCACGATTACTACAATAATTTGAGCTAAGATATGGACTAATATAATAATAGAGCATTAACGTAGTATGGTTCATGTCAACATCGTGGCCGGTGCAGTTGCCTTTCCCACTTCTGTTTTACAAGCGACTTAGCCTCCGTTTGACAATAAATTTTACAAAAAAAATGAACCGTGCTAGCGAACTGTGCGGTTGACACACATGCACAAGGTGGGAAATATTTTTTAATTCGACACAGGACCCATGCCTCGGCTGTGAGGGAGCGGTCATCCATGGTTTCAGCGCCGCGGGTCGTTTAACATTTTTCAAAAAAAAAATTCAAACTTATTTTAGATCACATTTTCTCAGAATAAAATATTCTACATGTAAATTTAGTATTTTTTTTAACTACTTTTTAAGTACACATTTTTCAAAACTAATTTTCTTCCAAAAAAAAAAAAAAATCTCCTTATAATGATCGTCGAAAAGAGGTTTATTCTTGCGATGTTTCGAGCCAGGGGTTGAAGACGAGAAAGTGCAGGCCTGTCCCAAGTCCATTTAGTTTTTCTTGGGTTCAGTATAATTTTTATTTATTTATTTATTTTTATTTTTTTGGACTTTGCCTTGGTCGGAGCTCAATTTCCACACGCTTAAAAAATTATTAATGGTCAAACACTCAAAAGATACTTTGTAAGGTCGGAACATAGAGGTGAATTCTAAGAATTTGTGTATGATTTTCGAATAATGCTATCTAGTACTAGTGGTGTTAGAATATCAATCTACGTGGCACATTTGATAAATTCAAGTAAATGAATCACGTGATATATCATTTAAATAAATGCATCATTTAATGGTGCTTGACACCAGTACACCAGTGATGTTGAATAGCGTTACTCGTCATTTTCTGAACATGCTATGAATGAAATCAGCTTATATAGGAGATCCACGACCACCACTTTAATCAATTTTGACATTGCACAGGAACTTTGAGGCACTAAGCGTTATTCCTTGAAATAGCTATAGCAACCACTAAGGCCCATGTTTGGTTTAGATAAAAATTAAATTTTTAGTAGATTTTGATAAAAAATTGATGGAATGTATGGTTAAAATCAATGTTGACTTTGTCTTGATTTTATTTTTAATTCAAATTTTTATGTACACCAAACGGGGGTCAAGTTTAATTTGTCCGATCAAGAATGTTGATTGGTCGACTCGCCTACATATTGTGTGAAAAATGTTGTTACAATTGTAATGATTTATTCGATCTAACTTTACTTCAATGGAAAGTTATAACATATCTATGCTATGACCCAACGACATAAGTCCGACTTCGAGATTTCTTTAGTCAAACTTTTATATTAATCATCGAAATTGTGCCTAATGAACGATATGTCGGTATAGTCGAGGCAACTTCAAAAGTAGAGACCCTTTTAACCAATAGTTCAAATTAAGCTGAACATCGGACATGTGTTGGGAAATTATTAATTTGCAACGTGGGCAAATATATATATAATTAATTGTATATAAAAACTATTTTAAAGTTAAACCCAAAATTAAAATGATCTAATAAAGAATTAAGTAATTGGACTTAGGGTATCTAAATAAAATATGTGTCGAATTATATGTATATAGATCAAATTCTTTTAGAATTGTAGTTCATGATGGGCGAAATACGTGTGAAAACTATATATAGGGTTACAGTCCCCAATTCATATACAACTTTAATTATTTATGTCATCCCATCAACAAAAGAATTTATAAAGGAAGCATATTGAATATGAAGATCCAAAAAGTTAAAAACCTACAATCAATAACAGGCAATATATAATCAAGAATCAAGAAGAATATTTCAAGAATCAAGATTGAAGATTCGGAAGACAAGATTCAAAGATTATAATTTAAAACTCATTATTTGAGAGACGAATCAATATATATTTCGTATTAATTATTTTTCCTTGGTAATTTGACATGAATATCTTGACAATTATGTACAGTTTATAAAGTTTAAATTTCATAAATATTCAATAACATATAGTTTGGGCACGTATTTTATGTGTGCAACATCGAGTATTGATATGGATAATGTCTTTCTATTGTGGTGGTAATATTCTATTTTAGTTGGAAAATGAAGTGCCCCACTCGACCCACACCCACAAAATCACTTGTTATCCCACGTGGGTTGTGATCTCATCTATAAGATAAAGACAACTATTGTTTATCGATTATATGTCTTATTCTAGACAAATGTGACATTATAGAGGTAGAAACAGACAAAACTAAATCTTGTTTGAGACGTACACTTCTGCTTTAAGGAACTACGGATAATATATTTTTATTTATTTAGATATTTTGTTCATAAAATATCTTAATAATATGCAATAAGTTATCGATGTCGATTTTGTTTAGAGCTAATCCACCCACAATTTGTTGGTTCAATTGCACAAATTAGAAACTCATTCAGGTCGGATTTACTATAAAAAGAAATATCAGGGACGGTTTAAGATTTTCATCATCTTGCGATGATAATATATTTTTATTTATTTAGATATTTTGTTCATAAAATATTTTAATAATACGCAATAAGTCATCGATGTCGATTTTGTTTAGAGCTAATCCACCCACAATTTGTTGGTTCAATTGTACAAATTAGAAACTCATTCAGGTCGGATTTACTATAAAAAAGAATATTGTGGACGGTTTGAGATTTTCATCATCTTGCGATGATATTCCATGGAATTGAACATGATTCGATTTGAATGATTTGTGACAAATTTTCAAATCAAACCACTTAAAATAAATAAATAATAAATTGAGTTGACTAACTATAGGAAATAAAAATTCATGATGTGTACTGAGAATTTTTATCTGTCTTCGTTTGAATATATTTTTAGGCTGGAATCATGCACTTAAATACCTTAAATCGTGATTGTTACTAAACTTATGCTGTAAAAAAATATGGATTTAACATTTTGTGATTACATTATCGTGACTTCTACATGATAATGGAATCCGTGGACAACCAACGAGGGATGGTCATAATAAAGTTTGCAAGTCGATGAGTCTATATTGTGATTCCTCCATTTTCAATTAAAAGATGTAGCTGGTTGGTGATTTAAAATATGACTTCGGCAATCTCCATATTTGTGAGAAACAAACTTGTGTTTATTTCATATTTCCGCTTGTTGTGTAGAATATATTCAGTCTGTGACTTAAGTTTATGCATTGCTTATTTGTGACCAAGAGGCTTATTAGTGCTTATTTCAAGTATAGAATATTTTCAATTTGTGACCTCTCATTATTGACTCTTATACGATATCTTTATGGTGGATATTATGACGTGTGTGACCCTAAAGTTTTCTCTAAGAATTGTGCCTCGTGTGATTTTGTGACGTTCATGACACGTGCATTGTGTGACGGTGTAATTTGTGATGTTACAATTATGACTTACAATTCTTTTGATATTCTTACGACAATGGTCTCTAGTCACGTTGGACTATTGCATGGAGGCCAGAAATCAACGTGACTTATTACAACTGTCAACTTTTGATTTCATCATCAATTAAGTGCGACCTATAAGATTTGTGACTGTGACAAAATGTTACAAAAATGTGATGGTCTATCGCTTATGTTATATGTACAATTGAAGAATATTATCCAAAAAAAAAAAACATATGAATTTGGAAAAATGTAACTTCATTCGAAAATTATAACTGCGATCTATGATGTTGTGTGATTGTCACATAAGTGTTACTATGACCTAAAATATTTGTAATATGGTATGAGCATGTAACATAAGAATTATCTTATGTTATCTCATTTAAAACATTCAAAACATCAACAATTTGTGTAATCTTATTTTTAAATATGCATTTGCAACAATACCACACTAAACAAGTTTTGAATATTTTGTAAAATTGAAAATAACAACTCAAATGCGCACTTCACTTTCTAAAATAAATCAAACCAAGCCAAACTAAACTATTTATGTCCATTTAATTGGATTGTATAAAATTTAAATAAATTATTTTCAAAATTTTTATTAAACAATTTGGCAGTTTAAAACAATAAACAAAAATTGAAATCTAAATCAATTCTTTTGAAACAGTTTGATTCGATTCAAAATCAAAACATTTCACAGACCAACTTGGATCCAAATTAACGATCTCAAAAATGCAACGACTTTGATTCAATTTTGTGGTTTCATGATTTTCTTATTCAACCCTAATATCTCATATTTGTCTTATCCAAACAGATTACAGGAGTGTTTGTTTCTCATTTTTGCAAAAATGAGAATGAAAAATATAATCGTTATGGGCTCCACACAAGATATAAAAATTCAAATTTGGTGACTTAATATGATGGATAACGATCATATTTTTCATTTTAATGAAAAATAAATGGAAAACAAACAGGGACTACATAGCATCTCCACTGCAAGCATGGGTCTCTTATTATTGCAAATCAATCAAAGTACTATCTTGATGTAATACCCGATAGTAGACAAAAATAAGACTTCCCGTTACAAGATTAATCCTGCTACATAAACGGGCTAAGTGACAATTTTTTAAACAAATAAACACATGACGAATTCTCATTGAAAGTTAAAAAAAATACAGAACACCGACGATCAAAGGCTGACATTTCAGCTCCTGGAATAGGCAATTGTCACTAGGCCTAATGTGCCTTTGAGCGATTTCTAAATAAAATAAAAGTTAATAACATAGTTCGATATGTACTAACCTAACAAAATATATGTCACGATATGTTTAAATGAATACATCAAACTTGTACTCTCGTAGGTCACCATCAAACTATACATCAAAATCCTCGACACATTTTAAGCTAATAGACCCAGCAAAAATGGACAAAAATTTAAGATAATGATTATTACAACTCCATCAACAAAAAACGCTCCTTGGTTAATGGCATATAAACGAATGAAACGTGTCTGTACAAAGGACACAACGAGCATAGGGAATCGTGTCTCCTTTAAAAACGACATTTTAAAATTGAAAAAGTTTACTGATACCCTATATACAAAAATTATTTACATCGAGAAAAGTCATTTAAAATTTAATCACTCATCTGAATTATCGACATTTTAAAATTTAACTACTCATCTGAAGTTTAGCCTAGTCGAATTCCAAATCTGCGACTTTTAAAGTGTGATACAAAATTGTGTCTTGATTATTGTCATGAACAGTAGAGAGGAATAACGTGAATTCTTGTATTTTAGTCATTGTTTTTATATTTAAGTGAATTAAAGAATTACCATTAACAGTATTTATTTATTAGAAATTAAAAGATTATATGACAATTTCGTTTCCAATAAGTGAAATATTGGACTTTATTTTATCATTACTCTATTTTTATTTCAAACGAATTATTCTATTTCATTATTAATTAGCTCGTCAAATAAAAACATTTATTTAAATTTAACATAACATAAATAAATTTGATTTAAATACAAAACCAATTACTACGGCCAACACCAATATTTCTATTTGTAAGCTAATGAATTTTTACGAAATGACATGAATGAATAAAATTACAACTTCAATTATTTATTAAAAAAAAAAAATTCACCACCACACGTGCTTATTGTCTGCAAACAAATGGAAGTTTGATTAAAATCATTGACCAAAATAAGTTGAAAATTTTGAATCTTTAAAAAATAATAATAATAAATAAATAAATAAATAAAAATAAATCATCCCTGACTGGTTGATCATTTATGCCTATTCACTTACAAGATTAACGTACAAATCCCATCTAGAAACACCCATTCTTTAATTTCTACTTATCTTTAATCTTCATACATTTATAAAAATATATATAAGGACCTGTTTGATAAAAATTGATATTCAAACTTTGATTTAATTAATTTTAATCACATATCTTTTGAACCACATATTTAGTCAACGTTTATCATATCTATTAAAATTTTAATGTTAATCCGTATCAAATAGAGGTTAAATATTATCTCGTCCTATTTGGTATAATTGAAAATTTTGATAAAAATTTAAGTCAAAATCAACCAATTCATTTTAATTACACATTTTATGATAACCACAATATTTCAACTATGTATCCATCAACTTTTACAATAAAAATCTAACATTTAGCTGCACTACACTAAACTGGGCTAAGCATAAACCCCACCAAAAATCTCAAGGAAAAACATAAAGAAAAAAAAAAAGAAGTATAAAAATTTAGCTAGAAGATGAAGGATAGTGGGTTGAACTGGTCCATGGCGGTGCAGGAAAATTTGGTGTGCTTTCTTGAGTTTGATTTCCTTGTGTCTGTGTCTGTGACTGTGACTGTGACTGTGAATTAACTGTTTGTTGTTGACTGGGGAACTGCAGAGGATTTGAAGAAGTAGCCGCCATTGACGAGGCATAGAACATTTGTTCTAAAAAGCTTGTAGGCTGCTGTTGTTGAAAATCGGCAGTGTTTTGAAGTAATTGCGAGTATTCCCAGTAGTCCCTTGCGGTTTCAGATATTTGAAATGGTTGGTTTTGGAAGAATGCTGCTGCTGCTGGTGGCGACGCGGCGGCCGCCGCTAGGGTCGTGGTTTGTGGCGGTGGCGGTGGCGGTGGCAAGTTTCTGACAGTTTCAGGGAAATTTAGTTTGGCTTTGTTGCCTCTGAATCTGAGTGCAGCTTCATCATATGCTCTAGCGGCTGCTTCAGCAGTTTCAAATGTGCCTAGCCATACTCTTGCAGCTTTGTGTGGGTCCCTTATTTCTGCTGCCCATTTGCCCCATGGCCTCTGCCTTACCCCTCTATATTTTTTTCTTCTTTCTCCCTGTTCTTCTGTTGAGGTTTCTGGTGGCGGCGGCGGCGGCTGTAGCTGGTGTTCCACAGTGGTGGTGGGGGATGGTGTAACACTTGTGCCACCTGCTTCTGCCACCTCTGGGACCAAAAACAATAAAAGATAAATGATCCAAGTCATTAAAATGCTTATCTTGAATTACTACTAGAAAACGGGCTATTAGCGACGCCTAACCAGTGGATAGAATTTGTCAATTTTTTGGCGACGATTTTGGACAAAAGTAAGTCGGTTCGATGTTATTTCACGTGAATCATAAGGTCTTTCATCAAAGTGTTCTGAAATATCTTCAGAACTAATAGCGCGAGTGCAGATTGAGGAACTCGAGCACCAACCTTAAGGATCGACTCGGATTCCACGATGTCGATTTTGAACATCATCAACCATGAAGTAGAAAATTTTTTAAGGATAAATCAGTGTTCAGCTTTGGAAACTAACCAGTTTTGACAGAGAATGATGATTCTCCAAACCCGCCATAGATCCTCTGGACTTGCTCTGGAAACTGAGTAACACTATAATCTTGATCTCGCGTTCTCTTCTGTCCAGTCCAAGATCCTGTACTCGACGAAGAATAAGGCGATGATGGCGAATACTGAATATTTCCAGAGCCACCAGCACCACTTGGATCAGGCCTAAAGCTCCACTCTCTGTAACTCCGTCCCGGGATGGCATGCGTTAGAGTTGGCACCGTTTCCGGCATCTCTCTCGTCTGACTGTATCCTGAAAACATTGGTTCCTCCGCCCCAGATAGTAGAAAGTTTCCTTGTTCTTGCTGTAGCTGCGATTGCATTCTTTCCCATGTTTGTATTTGTTCATAAGGCTGAGTAGTGGTGGCAAAGCTGGTAGTAGTGGTGGAGGTGGTGGTTTCTCTACTGCCTGATGCCGCCGGAACTCTGGTAAACTCGCCGCTTTCCCCCGGATTAGCCACCTTTAATATTACGTAACTGTACCCGATAAATCAAATTAGCAAGACCCCAAATTCCATATATATACAGCTTCAAGATCAACCTGTACATCCACTTCTGTATAGCAAATCAAACTTGAAGCTTGTTCAATGTAACAGTTCTCTCTCCCCTTCTCTCTCTCTCTCTCTATACACACACACACAAATACAGCAGGATCACCTTTTAGCAGTAAAAATCGACAAGCCAAATAATTAAAACCTGCTAAAGAAATTGCTTTTTGTTGAAGGTATGATGCAAAAGAAACAATCAAGAAGAGACTGGTAGGCAAATTCACACCGTTTGACTGAGGATGATGATGATGCCAGAATCTATCTTTTCCCCTTTGGAGCTTTTAATGTCGGTTTTGCACTTCGAGAGACGGAAGAGAGTTTATCTTTGAATTGGGTTCTTTGTATTCGATATTCATGAATAATTATGTATAAAATGAAAAAACGAAAACCATGAGTTTTATTATTTTCATTTTTTACCTTTTAAACGAGGTGGTTCTAGGCTTTTACGTTTTTCAATTAAAAATGGAGTAAAAATATAAAAATACGAATATCCCTCATTAGAGAGAATTTTCGTTTATTAATATTGAAAATAATATTTCAATTTAATTTACTTAAGAAAATTTCGTCTATAAACGAAAAGTATAAATGAACAAAATTTCATTTTGTTAAAGTAATAGTTGTAATAATACAAATAAGAAATAAAAACAAAAACAAAAGAAATCTTAAGTTGGTGATGAAATATTAAAAAATAAAAAAGAAAGTGAAGAATAATTTAAGTCCTTGTTTGACAAAGATTTTTCAGGACATATATGATTAAAAAGCAAGAAAAAATTATGAGAAAAATGTGAAAATAATATTGAATTGTAAAACGTGTTGTTGAAAATGAATGAGTAAGAAAAGAGATTGTCAAATAATCAAAATTAAACAAGAGCAAATCATTCTTCTTTAGTAATTGTCGACGAAATTATGCACAATGTTTTTACCCATTATCTTTGACAAGCAAACATTAGCGATCATTCAAAATATTGTTGATAATTTTTTCCAAATTTTCAACCTATATCATGTTGATGTTCAATGCTTTCACTCTATATATATATATATATATATTTATTTATTTATTTATTTTTTCAAATTATTTAGAATCGGTTGTACTAATGTACGTCACTATTTACATATTGACTTACAAATACATGTTGTTGTAAGATATGATTTGATTAAAACATCTTTAACCAAATAAAAAAACTTTCCACTTTTTTTGACATCTCATCAATCAAACTTTCTGTAACTCTTTATGTACAAACAGTATATCCATTTAGAATCGATTGTGATCCATGTACATAACTACTTACAAATTGGTTTACAAAAATATATTGGGGTAATTAGCACAAAACGTCCCTACCTTTCGATGTTTTTTGTGGAAAACGTTCCTACCTTTCGTTTTTTGGCGGATTATACCTTCACCTTTACCTTTTTTTGCGCAAAACGTCCTTCTGTCAACTCTCCGTTAAATCAAAAGGTAATTAGCACAAAAGGTCCCTATCTTTCAATATTATTGTGCAAAACGTCCATACCTTTCATTTTTTTGGCATAATTAGCACAAAAGGTCCCTACCTTTCAATGTTATTGTACAAAACGTCCCTACCTTTTATTTTTTAGCATTTTCACCCCTACCTTTCACCTTTCATTGCGAAAAAGGTCCTTCTCATCCATTTTTTCAATAAAATGATGATTTTACCCTCCTATTCAAATAAAACAAAAAGAAAAGAAAAGAAAAATAAATAATTAATTGTAATTATAGTCCTAAATCTTTCAAAATACATAGATAAATTCTAAACTTTTCACTACTGCCACTTTCATAACCCCACCAAGCCACCACCTATCCATTTAGCACTACCTTTCGACCACAATACCTATCGGACTCCACCATCACCAGCCTCACCTCGCTTTTTTCAATATCCTCCTCCATAGTATTGGTCACCAATCTGTCCAAAACAACCACATTTACGGTGGCAGAGTCTGGTGGGAATGGTGGCAGGAAGGTGGTATTATGTTGATTTATAGTTGGCAGCTTGATAGGTTGTGAAAGTGGTGGTGGTTGGGAATTTATGATTTCTTTGTAATTTTTTAAAAATTTAAGGACTATGGTTGCAGTTGGTTATTCATCTTTTCTTTTTGTTTTATTTAAATAGGAGGATAAAATCGTCATTTTATTGAAAAAAATGGATGAGAAGATCCTTTTTCGCAATGAAAGGTGAAAAGTAGGGGTGAAAATACTAAAAAATTAAAGGTATAGACGTTTTGCATAATAACATTGAAAGGTAGGGACCTTTTGTGCTAATTATGCCCAAAAATGAAAGGTAAGGACGTTTTGCACAATAATATTGAAAGGTAGGGGCCTTTTGTGCTAATTACCTTTTGATTTAACGGAACATTTTAACGGGGAGTTGACAGAAGGACGTTTTGCGCAAAAAAAGGTAAATGTGAGGGTGTAATCTGTCAAAAAACGAAAGGTAGGGACGTTTTGTACTAATTACCCAATATATTGTAGTGGAATATGATTGAATTAAAATTTCTTCAACCAAATAAAAAAAAATCACTTTCTTTTTGATGCATCATCAATATGTAACATTTTCTGTAACTCTTTATGTACATGTAGCAATATTCATTTAAAATCGATTGTGTGTATACTACCACTTACAAATTGGTTTACTAACATATGATTTGATCAAAATTTCTTCAACCATATAAAAAAAATTCCACTTTTTTTGACACATTATCAATCTGTAAAACGTGTTGGAACTCCTTGTGTACAAATAATATTATTCACGGTTGATTGTGCTACATATACATCATCGCTTACAGATTGGTTTACAAATACATAATATGTGAGGTACGATTGGATCAACATCTCTTCAACCAAATTTAAAAAAAAAAAAAAAATCACTTTTCCCTTTATTTTGACACATCATCAATCTGTAACACTTTTTATAACTCTTTATATACCATTATTATTCATTTAGAATCGATTGTGCTACATATACATTTATCGCTTACAGATTGGTTTACAAACACGTGATGCAATGAGATATGTTTGGATCTAAATATCATCAACCAAATAAAATTAAAACCTTCCCACTTCCAACATTTTTGGGCTTTTAGTGAAAGTATATAACCCACCCTCTTTCCATCATTAAATTGTCATAACCACGTAGGGGAAATTTCTTTAAAATCACACAGACATCCTCACTTCATCATGTATGTGGATGGTTTCAACAAGTCCACCAATAACTAAAGACATAAATGAAGTTCGATAATATTATTGTCTCTAATTTTATCCCACGATATATATTACAAATATTGGTTCGTATCAAGTATTATCAATAATTTTTACAGTGCTCATTTCTTTCAATAAATTTTTTTATGGTTATTTTTAAAACATCAAATTATTGTAATCGAACTTTGTCAGCGATCACATATCGGTATTCGGTACTCATTCATAATATTGTTGTCGATAGTTTTATTCAATTTACGGACATATGTTAATTTATTCAAGTACTCGATGTTCATTTTTTAGTGAAAGTTCATAATCCTCTTACTCCATTAAATTGCCATAACCAAGTAGCAAAATTTCACCCAGATCATCTTCATGTATGTGGACACTTTTGAGAAGATCCAAAAACTCAACAATAAATAAAAACACAAAGGAAGATGTCACTCATCACGCATCGGTGAACTGATCACTTATAGTATTATTTTTGCTATTTTTGTTCGAATTACGGAAAGATATTGACTTTTGTCGAGTAATATTAATAACTTCGTCGGTGTTCATTTCCTGTATTAAATTTCTGTATGTTTGGTTTTTGAAATGTCCTTTTGAAGATTTTGCTTAGGGCCTCAAATTGCTTGGACCATGTCTCGTACAACACTAAATTATCATAATATTATTGGTTTTAATTATAATGTCGGTAATTATATCTGTTGGGTCGAGTTACAGTGCCCGCATGAATGATCGTCGGATTGACACAATACAAACGCATGGGGAGTCGGGGTTATTTTATTCATGGGAAACCACGCTGAGACATGTGAGGGTGCGGTCACCCGTGAAGTCATCCTCACTGGTCGTTTGGCTTAACTCATATCTGTATTGCTGACAAATATTGATCAAGTGCTATTAGTGATTTTGACGTGATCATTTCTTCCTTTAAAATCTTTTTTATGGTTATTTTTTAAAATGCCCATTTAAAGATTTTGCCTAAAATCCCATAATGTATGGCTGCTTCTTGTAAAACACGAACTTATTATAAAATTATTTAACTTAATTTTTGCTACGTGAAATGGTCAATATTTTAAGCCTAATTTTTATGTAAGTACATTATCCTATTGCATCATTAAGGACATGTTCAATAGTAATTATGAGAATTGATTTTTTGACCGTTAGAGATAAAATTGAGTTTCATCTATGAGCGAAGAAGTTAAATTCAATTCTAACATGCAGAAAACAAATTATGAACACCATACGACCAAAATTTGCTACACATTTCCCAATACATGGATTAGAGCATATGATTTTGGTCAATTCCGCAATTCAGGACTCGATTAGTGAAGTGCACTTAAACAGCAAAATCACAGGCACACATATTAGAAATATGGAGCATGCTTGGTGTGTACAGGGTTACATGGGCCCTGTATAGCACCCTATAGGTGGGGCGCCTGCACTTTACACTTAGATTTATTCTAGAAATATCTCTTCATTAAATTTAGTGATCACGACGATTAACAGTTAAACCAAAGTTGGTGACTACCAATGTTTTAACGCACGACATTATTATCAATAATTATTGAAAAGTATGACTTGGTGATGGCTAAGGTATTGTTATCAGTAATTAAAAATTTTGAAATTATATTGACACTTTAGTCCGTTTTTTCCACGCCAATACAATACTCCGTCAATCAAAGCATAACTCAAAGCTCGTTTGGTTCACTGTGGCTTTAATGATTGCTTAAATTAACCATGCCACCCTTTCCTTTCCCCCAAGTCTCCCCCTTCCTTGCCTCTACTCTATTGCTTGAGAAATCTCGATCAGGGGAGCAAGGGAACACAAGAGAGAAGAGGGGCTGAATGTAAAGAACGTAATGACTATTTTTTAAAATATAAAGAAAAGATAAAATAAATACGATATTTCAATATTATAAATAAATCACGTTGTTACGCTTGATACTTCTTTATTTATTTAGTTGATCTATCAGAATGGTTGGTCGATATTTTCAATTTAGTAGAACTCAATAAAAGAAACGAGTATCGTTTCTTATGGACTCGTTAAGAATTATTCTACTTTTCTTCCATTTAAATTATTTTTATGATTATTCCTCAAAAGACCCCTTTAAAATTTTAAAAGACCCCTTTAAAATTTTATCTAACACCCCTAAGTTGTTTTAGCCTCCTCTGATACAACAAAAAAAGTGGGTAACTAGTACAAAACGAATGTCCTTATATTTCACTATTATTGTGGGAAATGTCATTTACCTTTCTTTTTTTAGTATTTTTGTCCTTATTTTCACATTTCATTATGTAAAAAGTCCTTTTTAGCAATTTTCTGGATTAAAAGTTGTGAAATGATAAATATATAACACAAAAACAAAAACAAAAAACTAATTGCAATCACGGTCCTCATTTTTTTTAAAAAGTGCAAACGAGTTCAAATAAACTATTAAAATGATAATTAGCACATAATGCCCATACCTTTCACCATTATTGTGAAAATCGTCCATACTTTTTATTTTTTGACATTTTCATCCTTTATAGCATATTTAATTGTGCAAACCACCATTTCAATTCATTTTTATCCAATTTTTCAATAAAGCTATGAAATGACGAATATACCCCCCATTTAAATAGAAAAAAGAAAATTAATTTTTAATATTTTGTTTGGAATTCGTTTGTACATTTTTAATTTTTTAATAATTTATTCGAGACTCGTTTGCAATTTTTTTAAAAAAACTAAGATTATGATTGCAATTAATTAGATTATAATAGGAAAAATTGCAGAAGCGGTCCTAAACTTTTTTAATTTTTGCAGATTTTTATTTTAACTTTCATTTTGTACCAACGAACGTCCCTAACCTTTTATAATAAATATGTATCTGAGGTCCAAATGGATAGTTTGACCGATAGTTGATCAAAGAATTGACTTTGACTCCAATTTTGATTAATTATAAAAGGACAAAATTGGCAACTTTACATTTTTTTTGCATAAAAAATTAAATAAAAAAACCAAAAAGTGTAAGAAATCTCGCCCAACCCCCTACATCAAACCACCCACGATTCTTTATTTTTCATATTTTATTTAAATAGGAGGAATTTGATGAAAATAGAAAGAAATGATGGTTTGTGCAATCAAAAGTGTAATTAAAGGTAAAAATACCAAAAAAAAAAAATGAAAGATGGAGACTTTTTTCACAATAATAGTGAAAAGTATAGATGTTATGATCTCTTGAAATTCAAAGTTTTTCAATAATTCTGAACCTAATTTTATATAAATAATCATTTTTATAACATTTTCAAGGAACTCAATATGTTAAAGAGCTAATGTTTAAAAATATAATTTCAAGTAACACTATTTTTAACTTTATAAAATAGAGAACGAATTTGACTTTACAAATTTAAAGAGTCAAACTTATTTTCTATTCTTAGAGACTCTCTATTTTTAAATAACGTATTTTTATCATTTGGATAGTATTCATAAATTTATAGAGTTAAAATTTTGAAGTAATCCAATAAGTTTTTTATATTTAACTCTTATTTTTACTGCTCTCAAAAATATATATATTATTTTTCTTTATATTTTATTTCAACTAACTTTTTTTAAAATTATTTTATTACTTTCTCACATTGAAAAGCGAACACATTTTGAATGTATTTAATTTGAAGAGCTAAACTCACTCTCTAAATTAAAAATATTAATTTAAAGGGTATCTTAGAGTATGATTTTAAAGTTGACTCTTTAAAATAAAAAACATCTCATATTTAAATAGTCGTTTGGAGATGTTTTTACTTTATAATGATTGCATTTAATATATTACATATTTTCATTACTCTACTCATTAAATTATTCAAATAATATTTGAATTGATTAATCATTAACATTAAAAAATGTATTAACTACAGAGATTACCAGAAATTAATAAATATTTCTTGAAAAAACTTAATGTAAAGAACCAAAATGGAAAATACTGTTGGAGTGTAAAAAATTTTACTCTTTAAATTTAAAGATAATCTCGCTAATACATATTGATCTCTTGAATTGCTCTTACATCATTAAATTATCATAACTCATAAATTGGTAATATGTGCGAGCATTCGTAGTCAAAATTACCTTATATTATATGAGTTGGGTACATGAGATGGACTCATCAACATAATCTTGGCAAATTACGAACTCTTTATAACTCGATTAACTATTCATAATGAATAGTTTCTCACAAGTTTTTTTCGACTCATTCATATTGTAGCGTGTGGTAAGCTTTTTTTGTTGCTAAAATATTTGTTTTCAAGTTTGACCGACTAACTCATTAAACATCTATAAAATTCGATATGATGTCCAGCGAAAATTCATCATTTCACCCATCAAATTAGAGATTATGTATAACACCCAGATCGAAGTTTCCTTTGATTGGATGGGAAAGTGGGTTAGGCTTCACCTGCATTGGATTTGATTTGGGGGCTAAAGTTTGTGACTCAAATGAAAAGAAGAAAGATCAAACTTAGGCAATTTGTCTTGGAGGGATGACTTATGTGTTTGTCTCTATGTATGTTAATATTGTCACATTGATCTTTTACCATGATGTTGTTAACTTTAGTAGAACTCAATAAAAGAAACGAGTATCGTTTCTTATGGACTCGTTAAGAATCATTCTACTCTAATTAGTCGGTAAGAGAAATTATTTTTGCAGTCATCTTTAATAGTTTCCTGTCTTGTTGTCTTAATTTTTGTTATGTTCAACTAGGAGAAATATAGACACGTATATTCGTTAGTTCCTTCACAAACAGTAAAGGTCAACGCTTTCAAAACTATAATTATGACTTTATCCTATTTCTTTTTGCTCGCTTTTATTTATTTTTTTGATTTTCTTCATAAAATAGGGTGTAGCTGAATGTGTTTATTCAACTAAAATTAATGATATGAGTGTGGTCAACCCACGGCTCTTCTACGGACTCAGTAAAACAAAGTCGACTCTTGAAAAAAATGTTGCCTTGACCAAATAAATAAATAAATTGGGCGGAAACAAAAATAAATAAATAAATAAATAAATAAATAAATATATATATATATATATATAAAAGAATTAATTAAAATAAAGAGTAAAGCATTTCGCCTAAAATTGACAAATAACCGACCGGTAGAATAAGCATTTTAGAGATGTACATTTAACTTAATGATTTTTATTTTTTATTTTTTACTTATAAATAAAAAAAATTATTTATTTTGACACTATAAAATTAACCATAATTTAGCCGGGAAAGTAACCAAAATATAATTACTACTTGAATGGTTAGAAAAGTTATTAATAAAATATTAATAATTTGAAAAAATTGTATAACTTGTTAAATTACTAAATGATTAAAATAAAAATAACCCATTTCAAAAACAAAGTAAGATGGATAAGGCCATAAGGGAGGCGTGATATATGATTTGAAAATCTGTTAGATTATAATAGGAAAAATTGCAGAAGCGGTCCTAAACTTTTTTAATTTTTGCAGATTTTTATTTTAACTTTCATTTTGTACTAACGAACGTCCCTAACCTTTTATAATAAATATGCATCTGAGATCTAAATGGATAGTTTGACCGATAGTTGATCAAAGAATTGACTTTGACTCCAATTTTGATTAATTATAAAAGGACAAAATTGGCAACTTTACATTTTTTTTGCATAAAAAATTAAATAAAAAAATCAAAAAGTGTAAGAAATCTCCCCCAACCCCCTACATCAAACCACCCACTCACTGTACCCTACCCAAAAAAAATAAAAATAAAAAATCCACAGACAACCGCCTATACTGTCTTCGCCACCACCCACATAATGCCGGATAAACCACCTGATCTTGACATCACCTCATCCCACTCTACAAATCCATACCAAAAAACATTTTAAATTCTTCTATTCCATCATCTTCATCCTTCAATATCTTCCTTATTACTACCATTTTTTGAACCATCAGTCAATGAACTATATTTTTCTTTCTTTAAGCAGTCGTTGCCTCTTCCATCACACGGCGTGGCTTGGCCCGCCTACAAATCTATGAAAACGTTTCTCGAATCTCATCTAGGTCCTTCTTCGACATACGAAATTTTTCGGCGCCCAAATTTCCTCGCAAAACGACTACTGTAAGCAAAGGACAAAACATCGTCAACTTCTCATTATGCATAAGCCTCTGGATTTGCCACCTACAACGGAGGCTCAAGAATCGATCCAGCATGATGCTCAATTTGAACTACAATGGGCTCAGAAAAAATGATTGTTTAAGGGAAAATAGGATCTAAAAAAAGGGGATTTTTGAAGTTGATTATGAAAAATGAAATGGGTTTCTTGAATAGTGAGATTGAGAGAAGAAGATGAAAGGGGAAAATGGTCGAGAAAAAGAAGAATTGATTTCCAGACAGCGATTAATTAGTTATGATGTGATTATACGTAGTAAAGTGATCGTGGAGGTTGTGGTGGGGTGGTTGGTGTGGTGCGTTGTCTTAGTGTTTTCGGCGAAGAGATGCAAGAGATGACCTGGAGGATGGGTTTGGAGGTAGGTTTTTACTTTTCTTTTCTTTTCTTTTTTTAATTATTTAATTGTTAATATTTAGGGAAATACAAAGTACCATTATACCCTTTTTAATTTGGTCCAGATTGGTCAAATTTTGACTTTTCTAGTCAACTAACGATCAAATCATTCATTTAGACTTCAGATGCATATTTATGAAAGGTGAGGAGCATTTGTTGGCACAAAATGAAGGGTAAGGTAAATTCCGTAAAAATTAAAAAGGTTTGGGACCGTTGTTGCAATTTTCCCATTATAATATCTATCCATTGACAAATTGACAAGGATTGAGAGATTTGACAGTTGTTTGATCCCCATTATTTTTTAAGAATGTATTTTAAAATAATAGATTGATGGAGAATATATAGTTAAAAATATATTTATTTTGACACTATAAAATTAACCATAATTTAGCCGGGAAAGTAACCAAAATATAATTACTACTTGAATGGTTAGAAAAGTTATTAATAAAATATTAATAATTTGAAAAAATTGTATAACTTGTTAAATTACTAAATGATTAAAATAAAAATAACCCATTTCAAAAACAAAGTAAGATGGATAAGGCCATAAGGGAGGCGTGATATATGATTTGAAAATCTGTTAGATTATAATAGGAAAAATTGCAGAAGCGGTCCTAAACTTTTTTAATTTTTGCAGATTTTTATTTTAACTTTCATTTTGTACTAACGAACGTCCCTAACCTTTTATAATAAATATGCATCTGAGATCTAAATGGATAGTTTGACCGATAGTTGATCAAAGAATTGACTTTGACTCCAATTTTGATTAATTATAAAAGGACAAAATTGGCAACTTTACATTTTTTTTGCATAAAAAATTAAATAAAAAAATCAAAAAGTGTAAGAAATCTCCCCCAACCCCCTACATCAAACCACCCACTCACTGTACCCTACCCAAAAAAAATAAAAATAAAAAATCCACAGACAACCGCCTATACTGTCTTCGCCACCACCCACATAATGCCGGATAAACCACCTGATCTTGACATCACCTCATCCCACTCTACAAATCCATACCAAAAAACATTTTAAATTCTTCTATTCCATCATCTTCATCCTTCAATATCTTCCTTATTACTACCATTTTTTGAACCATCAGTCAATGAACTATATTTTTCTTTCTTTAAGCAGTCGTTGCCTCTTCCATCACACGGCGTGGCTTGGCCCGCCTACAAATCTATGAAAACGTTTCTCGAATCTCATCTAGGTCCTTCTTCGACATACGAAATTTTTCGGCGCCCAAATTTCCTCGCAAAACGACTACTGTAAGCAAAGGACAAAACATCGTCAACTTCTCATTATGCATAAGCCTCTGGATTTGCCACCTACAACGGAGGCTCAAGAATCGATCCAGCATGATGCTCAATTTGAACTACAATGGGCTCAGAAAAAATGATTGTTTAAGGGAAAATAGGATCTAAAAAAAGGGGATTTTTGAAGTTGATTATGAAAAATGAAATGGGTTTCTTGAATAGTGAGATTGAGAGAAGAAGATGAAAGGGGAAAAAACATCACATATTTAAATAGTCGTTTGGAGATGTTTTTACTTTATAATGATTGCATTTAATATATTACATATTTTCATTACTCTACTCATTAAATTATTCAAATAATATTTGAATTGATTAATCATTAACATTAAAAAATGTATTAACTCGAGAAAAAGAAGAATTGATTTCCAGACAGCGATTAATTAGTTATGATGTGATTATACGTAGTAAAGTGATCGTGGAGGTTGTGGTGGGGTGGTTGGTGTGGTGCGTTGTCTTAGTGTTTTCGGCGAAGAGATGCAAGAGATGACCTGGAGGATGGGTTTGGAGGTAGGTTTTTACTTTTCTTTTCTTTTCTTTTTTTAATTATTTAATTGTTAATATTTAGGGAAATACAAAGTACCATTATACCCTTTTTAATTTGGTCCAGATTGGTCAAATTTTGACTTTTCTAGTCAACTAACGATCAAATCATTCATTTAGACTTCAGATGCATATTTATGAAAGGTGAGGAGCATTTGTTGGCACAAAATGAAGGGTAAGGTAAATTCCGTAAAAATTAAAAAGGTTTGGGACCGTTGTTGCAATTTTCCCATTATAATATCTATCCATTGACAAATTGACAAGGATTGAGAGATTTGACAGTTGTTTGATCCCCATTATTTTCTAAGAATGTATTTTGAAGTAATAGATTGATGGAGAATATATAGTTAAAAATAAGAAAAAAATTGAGTTTGTGTGTAATATTATTTTATTGAAAAATGTGGGTTGAAAATAAATGAGAAAAAAATATAATTTAGAAATAATGGGATAAAAAGGGGCTTGTTTGGTATATAATTCAAATTGGAATCGAGTCAACTGGTTTAATGTTAGTCAAACTGCGTGATTCAATGTATAGGGAAGGCAGGCCCCACTAAGGGCGAAGGTTTTCGACCTTATATTATCGTTGCATTATGTCCATGTATTCACTTTTCTTAAATATATTAGAAAAAAAAAAAAAAAAGTGGGCAAGTTGGGCTATGCTTGTTGCTGAAGTAGTTAGCAAGGATGAATATTTTAATCGAAATTGAATCTTTCAATCGAAATTGGAGGTTTCGGTACGATTCTAGGAAAATGACAGTTTGATTTCAACTCTTTGAAAAAAGAGCCACGATTCACGTACAGATGTCAATTTTACAAGCCTTTTTCAGAATACACACATATGTGGAGCACACGTAATTTATTTATTTTAAATACATGTGGGGTCCCTGTACAGTGAGGGATCCTGTAAAACTTCTATGACCCAAATTCTGTACACTGGGCATTAGTGTTGAAAAAAATATATTTTTAAACAATATTTTGACATCATTTTAATTACACATTTTTCAATAAAATAATATTAAACCTAAATTCAAAATTTTTCTTTATTTTTTAACTACACATATTTCATCAATGCACTATTCAAAAATTCATTTTTATCAAAAGAATGTGGCTCAAGCAAGGGCTAAATTGAGAACCAACTAGATCCTCGAAGATTTTTAGTTCTTGAAATGGATCTTAAATCTCTCGACTCTAAAATTGAATTTACAATTTGTTCACCATGACCCACCCGACTCATGAGTAGCAAGTTTGCAAGGCTAGTAGTTAATACTTTAGTCAATCAAATTTATTCATCTAAATAATTGAATCATATCAGTTTTTATTTATTTATTTATTTTTGATAGACACTCTTGACCGCACTTTACCCGCTACTTCTTGAGGCGCCACACTTAGAATCACAACAGGAATTGGATGATTTTATGGTAAATATTGGATGCTATTTGGTGATTATTTATGATGAACTAAAAAAAGTGTTGAAATATGTGTTTGGTGACATATTTTATTTCTTGTATTTATTTTAGATATTCGGATGATTATTTGTACTGTTGGCGCGCGTGCTTGTATATATATTATGGGGAGTGTCAAACTTGAATCAATGGTTCAATTTCAAGTTCTTTCCCAGTAATTACATGAATTAAATAATTATATTTACGAAATACTTGAAATATAAAAGATGATTTTGGGTATTGAAATACCATCGACTCACTTGACGCCTAAACCTATAGACGGTGAATGGTATTTTTAATCAAAACCACTAACTAATTTTGATTGATTTTAATTTTTGAATCTTAAAATTGAGAACCGAGCTCTCTCCATCCTATTCTAAGAATTAGAACAAAATGTTCGATTGAATTGATTTTTTTAAAAAAAATATATAGCCCCTATTTGGTGGGGATTAAAATAAGATTTTAATATATTTATATAAAAAATGATAAAATGTGTGATTAAAAATTTGTGGACCCTATAAAATATGTAGTTAAAATTAATTATTGATTTTGACTTATGAAGTGGTAAGAAAGTGCACGTGACATTCAAAATTAAAAATATAAAAAAGTTAGTGATAGCTTTACGCCCCGTTTGGTACCCATTTTTTTCAAAATGTATTTTTCTCTTTTTTCTTTTCAACCGCAAATTTTTTATTAAAATAATATTACATGTAAATAAAAAAAAATTTCTTATTTTTTAGCCACACATTTTTCATCAATTTACTATTTAAAAATACATTTTTACATAAAAAGGTTTCTCAAACACCCCTTAAAAGAGGAAGATACATTGCTTCTAAAGTATAATATGAGGATTTAATTACTCAATTTTGTTATATGTATGTCATTGGATGTGGCAGGTAATTAGCCCTTGTTTCAGCCTTGTTATAAAGCAAAATTTTGATAAAATGTATTATGAAATTGTCTTCTTGAACAACCCCTCGACAACCAAGGGGGTTATGTGTTCAACTGGCCTTTTCAATAGTAATTTTTAAGATAATAACGTGTAGTTAAAAAAAAAGGGAATTTTATTTATTTATGTATAATATTATTTTATTGAATAATGTGAAATTGAAAAGAAGAGAGAGAAAATTTTATTAAGGCCCTGTTTGATTCCCATTTTTCTCTCTTCTTTTTCAACCACATATTGTTATTTAAAATAATATTACACGTAAATAAAAAACTTCTCCTTATTTTTCATTTATACATTCGCCATCAAATTACTATTCTAAAATCCATTTTTCTATGAAAATGAGTGTCAAACACCCTCTAAATATTTAAAGAGCATCAAACAAGGATAAATATGGAATATAAATATTTGCAATTGGTAGTCGTTGATTTCGTCCAATGGCAACCTAAATGGTCTTTGATTTTAACATCATTAATTCAAATCAATGGGCAAATTTCTTATGCATAGGGTGTCAAACTTGATGTACAAATAGATAAATTCTTGTTTACCTCCCTCACAAAGTTCTAGGGACGGAGCCATAAAGCCTCTAGGATTGGGGTTCAACCTTTTTAAATAAATTCTTGTTTGCTTACTTTAGTCATCCTTGCAGGACTTGACCTTGCATCTTGGTCAATGAGCCATCTCAGGCTCAAGTTGTTAACCAACGGCTCGAGCTTGACTCGTCCAATGAGCCGAACCATGATTGTGTGGTGGGCTCCTTGCCCCGCTGGACCCAAGCCATTTCCACCTTCAGTGGAAATACGAATATGATTTTTCAATTAATTTATCCTTTCCATATGCCACAAGAATTGTAACTATTCATGTTCTTGCACGTGTCCGGACAATAAAGTGTTATCCACTTTAAAAAAATAATAATAAAAAAAATTCTTTACATAGACGCGTCGATGCGTAAAGCGAGCATGTGTTCGGATTCGTCTTGTGGTTTCTTACAAAGCGGGAAAATCCGTTAAAATTCAAATTTCAAACCGATTTCGTCACCGTATTTAAACAATTTAAACATTTTTGAACCGTGTATATGTTACTGTACTCTTCATACTGTTTTCAAACTCTTGATTTCCACTCCCATAATTACAAATTCCAAAGACGGGTTGTACGTATGGATGAATCATAAAGAAACTGTATTTTCTTTGATTTTTCCTCTCAATTCTTGTTTTAGCAACCGGCAGAGATGGATTTTTATGTTATGAAACGGAAAGAACTGCAGTCATTATGCAAGAAACACAGTATCCCTGCCAACTTATCAAATCTGAACATGGCCAAAATGCTTTCAGAACTTTTCAAGGTAACCCATTTTGTTTCAGTGTATGTGCACGCTTGTGTTGCTAGTGTATTGATGATATTTAGGGTATTAATGTATTTTACTTTTCTTGGTTCTATAAATTTAAATTTACTTTCGGAGTTAGAATGTGATTATTTCTTGTTTAATTCAGGAAAAAGAAAAGCCTTTGATTAGAGGGCGGTCATGTTTAAAGGGGCCGGATGATAATGTGAGCGAAACTGAAGCTGATGTAGTTGGGAATAAGAAAGTTAAGAAAGTAAGATTTAGTCCAGACCATGAATTGATTGAGTTTACGAGGTCCAGGAAGGTGAAAGGAAGAAGTAGGCGGAAAACGACGTTGGGAGACAACAGTTTGGCTGTTGAAATTGTCAATGGTGAGAAGGTGGTTGCGGAAAATATAAATATTCGGGGTCAAGTTACGAGATCTAGAGGTCAGAAGTTGATGGATGGAGTAAATGAGAAGAGAAGAGGGAGAAAACTGACAAAAATTGACAACGTAAAAGATATCATAGCTTCAATTGATGTAGAAACTGAGAAGGCGTGTGAGAAAAAAATTGATAGACCAGATAGAGTTATGAGGTCTAGAAGGCAAACATTGGTCGACTTTTTTACGAATGAGAATAATAGAGGGAGAAATGATGTGGACAACGATGTAGTTCTTGCTACTGTTGAACATGAAGAGAGTAGAGTTGTTAATAGGAGGCCTTTGAGAAATAGAGAGATAGTGGATCGGGGTGTGAAAGAAAATGTGAAAGAGAAGGAAGAAGTTTTGGAGAGTACGAAAAATGTAGAGGAAAATGTGAATTTTGAACCTCAAATTGTATTGAGGAGGTCTAGAAGGAATGACAAAAAGGTTGAAGATGAGAGTGCAAGGAAATATGAGAATGATAGGAGGCGATGCTCGAGAAAAAAGCATAATGAATTGAGAGTGGAAGCTTCAAATTTGAATGCAGACAATGCAACTGAAACAGAAGTTGAGGTCAAGGGGAGAATTGAAGTTGAAGAGGTTTTGTGTCTTGAAGACCCTGCAAAAGTTCAATTGAGGAGAAGTAATATGCGTCAGAATACAACAGTTTCACATGGAAAGATGGGAAATGATGAGCCTTTGGCAGTATATAAGGATATAAATCAAATGAGTACAATAATAGAAACGGGAACCTCTACTGAAGTTCTCAAAGAGGATGTTAAGGTTGTCCATCTTACAGGAGTTACAAGAAGGTCAAGACGTAGAACTATGATATCCCAATCGGTAGTGGAAACTCACAAAAATTTGGATGATACAACAATTGTGAATGGTGAGTTGGGAGAACCTATAAGGAAGCCATGTCTTGTGCAGCCAGGTACAGCAAGAGAAGAGAATACGAGGAGATCAAGAAGGATAGCTTCTAAACACGAACCTGCAATAATGATGGGTGGATTGGATGGAAAAGCTAATGTTCTAGGAAAGAACGAAGCAAGGAAGCGAAAAAGGTTCTGCGTTTCAGGAGAAGACGTTATAAAGACTGAAGATGACCCTACTGAGAAGCCTCTAAGACAGTCCTTGCGAAATGCTATTGGAAGTGAGAAAGCTACTCATATAGCTGTTAAGGGTAAAATTGCTCAGAAAAGGAAGCAAAAAAGCAGAGTGGAGATGTCTAATTTGGTGGAAGCTTCACCAGAGGACATGTTAGAAATTGCAGAATCATTTTCTGTAGATGCCCAGTTGTCCATGCCGCAAGTTGAGGAAATCTCTAACAATGCAGCCTTTAGCTGTACTGGAATTGCAATGGATATTACGAGTGATGCGAGACAGACATCTGGTAGGAAAGCCCATGGAAAGATACGGGATGCTTCTGTTGAAGTTAGTGCTGGCAGTTTTGATACAATGGAAGTTAATGATCCTAAATTGGAAATTAGAGAAAATAGTTCATCCTCTGAAAACGTAATTTTGCAGATTGATAATCCAGAATGTAATTTGGAAATTTCCGTGAGCAAGTCTAAGGAGGTTGAGGACAAGTTTAATGCTTCACTAGAAATTGCGGTGGAGAATTCTTCTGAAGACAATATCTCTAACACTAACAAGGATGGGTCGGCAGCAGCCCTGTTGTTTCACCAAGCTGAGGATTTTAGTTGCATTGATATGCTAGGTGGCGGAGAACATATGAGCGACCTAAATATTACAGGAAATTCAGGGTTTTCTAGGGTCATTTCTTCAACTAATGGCCTTTCACTCGTCAATGAATCAGAATCCACAAGTAAGCATTTTTTTGTGCTTTTTCTGGGTGTTTTGCTGCTAGATTGCTTGTGAAATTTTGTAAATTCATTTTTCACTTATTTCCAGCTAAATTGGAAGCGATGGAGGCCGATGTAGATAATGACGCTTACACGACCATGCACCAAAGTTTGAATGTTGTTGAAGAAGAAGTTGATATTTTGGAAGATAACCTGGACCGTGTTGAACTAGAAGGTGTCAATGAGCTTACTTTGCCAATTTACAGCTATCCCAGTGATGTATACCACTTGGCAGCATCAAATCAGGGATTTAAGAAAGACAATGAAGATACTTGCACAAAAGCTACTGAAGATGGTGTTCTTGATCCGTGTGGGGAGACTGGACGCGAAACTTCCATAAAAGAGAACAAATATGCTGAGGATCCTGGATTTTCTATTAAGCCTGTTGCTGAAACTTCCCTTGAAACTAATGTATCCTCAAGGATCAGTTGTGCTGATCATATTGGTAAAACCTGATTGCCATATGGCTCTACATTTTCTGTATAAATTTTCTTAAATTCAAATATTGAATAATATTTTCTGGCTGTGCTATAGAGGGAGATGCTAATAGCATGAAGGCTGCAAGGATATTGGAGGAAAGGAAGCTGGCATTGAGCGAGGACGGGATATGTGCTGACACTGACAATGTTTTTATAGGAGAGGATGCATTTCTTCATGAGACGCAGAAGTCCATGGAGTATGCTAAAATTGGAGAAGGTGAACTCTCAAAGAAATATGGATTTATTGAGCCTTGTCATGGAGACAAATCTAACACGGCCATTCCATGGTATAACATAATTGAAGATCGTGGCAAATTTGCCTCAGCTGGAGCAATCTTGGGAAACAATTATTTATCATCTAGTGATCAATTTGATGGTATGGTAAAATTCTTCTAGATTTAAACTTACATCTTAATAATTACTGACATTTGGTTATGTAGTGGCGGCAGAGGACGTTGATGCCTTTGGGTTGGAGGGTGTATCAGAACGAGAGAAGCAACCATCAGGCACAATAAAGGAAGATCAAGAGGCTTACGATATGATTGAGGAAGACAAAACCTTTGTTCAAGAGGAGAACCTTTCAGATTTTGCTGAAATTGTCAAAGATGAATGCTTTAGGAATCGTGAGACTGCCCCTCAAATTAGTATTTCTAATCTTTTTGATGGTGAAAAAAGCGCTAGGACCATCCCACAAGATGCAGATATCTGTGATGGCGAAGACTCCTTTAAGAATGCTGATATGTATAGCAAGATTGCTGATTCTCCTTCCATAGCCTCCCAAGCCATGTCTGGATATTGTACTGAAATTAACATCAGTGCAAGTAAATCATGTTCAATGGAAGCGAGTCTGTTTAGACCAAATACTGTTCATAACTCCCTAGGTGAGCACCTTATATTTATGTTTCCTTTGGGTTTATTCATTGATTCCGTATGGTCCAATTGAATTCTCTTTGATGCGTGTGAAAATAAAGAAAACACTGTATGTTTTAAAGGTTCAATTTAATACTGAAGAAAAAAGCAAGCTGAAATTTCATTTCCTCTCTCATTTTTTGCTTTTAACTATTAGCTAGATGTGCTTTGATATAATAGTGTGATGAAAGAATTTTTTAGGCAGTGCAGGGCTAGAATCACATAATGAAAAGAGAGAGGATGGGATTAACTCTACGAAGGAATTATACGCAGAAAACAGTTTGTCAATTATACGAAAAGATGCTGTAGTAGGAAGGACCGTAGATTCTGATAGGAAGTGTGATGACATCGTGAAAATCGATGCATCAGTCAGCAAGGACACTGGAGGAGAAGAGCTTGTTGCTGTTGGCTCTGGAGAAAAAACCTGGTCCAAGCAGAGTACTGATAACGAAATAGAAATCCTTCTGCCCATCAGTTGTTCTCAGCAAGGTGAAAGCATCTACTGGCATGGACTTTTTGCAATGGCTTGCTTTTAGTTTCTTACAAGGATCTTCTTCCATTGCAGGTCCTGCTGCTGTTGACAAGGACAAATCATTTCTTCTAACCACTCCTTTTAAAAGCAGAGACGCAATTCCGGGTAAGGATTATTTGTTGTGTAATAAACCTAATTCTAATGGTGGCCGGCTCGGCCCATCTATCCACAAGCTCAAGTTTTTTAATTTTTTTTTTGACTTTTTTGTTTACATTTTTTACGAGCTGTGTGCTTGTGAGCTTTAGGCTTGCTTGTTCGGCTCGTCGAGCGAACCTCCTGCTTGCTTGGGCTCAAGCTCGTCCCGAAGCTAGCCAAAGCCGTTCATTGATCGAGTCAAGCCGACGAACTACTCAACCCTTTTGCTACCCCTATCTAATTCCCACTTTTGGTTTCAATAGTAACGAGTAATAAGAAAAGGACCAAAGAACTCAGACTCGGTGCTTGTGTTATAAAATTTGTCTAAAGTCCTTTTTTTTTCCAATTGGTCTAACTTAAATTTTAACCTCAAATTTCATGAGACCTACAACTTTTATTAATTTTCTATCGTATATTACATCAACTTTTATCAAAATTTACTAAAATCTTTTATCAAAAACTTTGTCAAACAATCACTTATATTGTTTTCCACTTGCTGTTAGTGTATTCATTATACTGGAGAAGAATACAAGTTTTTCCCGTTACCTCCATTGCACACAAAAGGGTTTCTAAATAAATTCTTCACAGGAAGAATGTTATTTCAATCTCCTACATGTATGAAATGCCCAATATTAGGTTGATCAATGGTCGACACATAGTCCAATATTCTCTCAACATTTTTTCAAATTAATTTCTTCCTAGAAAAGGTAGGTCTTTCATTCTTCGATATTATGCTGCTACAGTTGGAGAGTCGAAAAGTCTACTTGCAAAACATGTTAATGCTGCAAACGTTATACAAGAGAAGGAAACAGCTTTGAGTATTGGAAGTAAAACTGCAGATTTCGCGGCATCTGTACGCACAATTATTAGCAAGGAAGATGAGGGAACCCACAATCAAGCGAATGAGAGCTCTAAGGATGATGAAAATGAGCCTGGTAAGGCCTAAAGTTTTTCTTTTTTTCATTAGGTAATGACTTCATCCACGAAGGATATTCATTTTTCCAATGCTTTTGCTGCGACAGGAATGCTAGTAAATTTATTTGCTACGCCTGTTGGTATTGCAAATGCCATCCAAAAGAAGGAAGCTTGGAGTATTGGAAGTAAAGCAGCAGGGTATACCATGTTCAACCAGACTACTAGCAAGGGAGCTGACGAGAGCTTCAATGAAGACAAGAATGGTTAGTTTAGTTATCAAAATTCAGTCTTTCCTTTTATAATATAATTATCAATATGTTCATCATTCATCATCTCTTACCTCTGAGAGAATCTACTGCAAAATCCATTCAATTTACCAGCCAATAATGCAAACCATAGTGAAGGAAAACACACATATGATCCTGCAGAAGTTGTGGATGTAGACATACCAATGGATATTGATTGCATTAGAATGGAGTTTGGAAGCCAATTTAGATTGGCGACAGGAAGTATGGATTCTGAGAAAATTGATGCATCTGTCAGCGAAGACATTACAGGAAAAGAGATTGATGCAGGTGGCTCTGGAGAAGAAAGCTGTTCGAAGCAGAGTAATGCTAACAGAATAGAAACACTTCACCCCATTACTGGTGCTCAGCAAGGTGAAAGCTTCTACATTATCTTCTTATTTGAATGGTTCGCTTCTTGTAATTTCTTACAAGGATCTTCTTCCATTTCAGCTCCTGCTACAACCAATGAAGAATTATTAGTTCCATTCGCAATACATGGTGATACAAACGCTATACCAGAGAATGACGCTTTGAGTACTGTAAGTAAAACAGCAGGGGAAGCAATGTCTTTACACAGTACTATTAGCGAGGGAGATTATAAAATCCTCAGTCAAGTGAATGAGAGCCCCGAAGATGATGGAAATATGCCAGGTTAGGCGTAAACCTTTTTGTTCATTAGATAGTGAATTCTTCTGGGTAGCACATTCATTCTTTCAATTTGTTTGCTGCAACAGGACTACTAACAAACCTATTTGCTACCCCTCTTGGTAATGCAAATATTATCCAAAAGAAGGATGCCTGGAGTACTGGAAGTAAATCGGCAGGGGATATAATGTCTTTGGACAAGACTACTAGCAAGGGAGCTGACCAGAGCAACAAAGACAAGAATGGTTAGTTCAGTTATCAATATTCACCATTTTTTTACAGGATAGTTCTCATTTCTCAATATGTTCATTATTCATCATTTCTAATCTTTCGAAGAATCATCTGCAAAATCTATTCACTTTGCCAGCCAATAATGCAAAAACTAGTGAAGAAAAACATGATCACGATCCTGTGAAAATTTTGGATGTAACCATATCTAGGGATATTGCTTGCACCAAAATGGAGTTTGAAAGCCATTTTGGATCAGCAACAGAAAGCATAGATTCTGAGAAAATTGATGCATCTGGTAGAGGGGTCATTAGAGGAGAAGAGATTGATGCAGATGGCTTTGGAGAAGAAATTTGGTCAAAGCAGAGAGTAATGCTAAAATAATAGAAACCCTTCACCTCGACATTGGTTCTTAGAAATGTGAAAGCATCTCCAGTATGCAATTTTTGAAATGTTTTGTTTCTTGTAATTTCTTACAAGGATCTTCTTCCATTCCAGCTCCTGCTGCAACAGATGACTTTAAATGTCCATTTGCAACAAGTGTTGGTGATGCAAACACTCTACAAGAGAGCGAAGCTTTGAGTATGGAAAGTAAAACAGCAGCGGAGGCAACATCTGCACACAGTACTATTAGCAAGGGAAAGTATGGAATCCTCAGGCGATCAAATGAGAGCCCTGAAGAAGATGCAAATGAGCCAGGTGAGGCCTAAACTGAACAATTTTCATTTGGTTGTGATTTCTTCTACATTGCACTTTCATTCTTTCACTTTGTTTGCCGTAACAGGACTGCTTAAAGGTCTATTTGATACCCCTGCTGGTGCTGTAAATACCACCCAGGAGAAGGAAGATTGGAGAATTGGAAGCAAAGCGGCTGGGGATACAATGTCTTTGGACAAGAATGCTAGCAAGGGACAACATGGAATTTTTAGTCAAGCAGATGAGAGCTTCAGTAAATACAGAAATGGTTAGTTTCACCATCTTTTATTGGATAAATCTCACTATGCCCACTTTATCTGTAGCTTCTTATTAGATTAACTTTAGAATTCATTTAATTTACCAGTCAATAATTATATCTTTAATGAAAAAAGAAAACGGTTATGATATTGCAGAAATCGGGGATGTAGCTATGTATATGGATAGTGCTTGCAACAAACTTGGATTTGAGAGTTACAGCCAAATGAAGTCTCACAATACAGATGAAGAGGAATGTAGAATTCAAATTGAACATACTGGCAATATGGTGTCATATAAAGGTGAAGAGTCTAATTATTTGTCATCCCCATATTTTCACCTGTCATTTGCTCGTAACAATTTCCAAATAGTTGTGCACAACCTATTGTTTTATTTTTATTTTTCATTTTTTGTGCAGAACATGAATTCAGTAATCTCTTTGATACACCAATAGATAGCACTAATCCTGGTCCACCAAATGAAACCTCCTGTCATGGACCTGAAATAGCAGATGTGACTATGTCTGCAGACAAATTTGTGTCCAAGATGGTTAGTGCTGAATTCTATAACAGGAATTTTCAAGAAACAGAAGGAGAAAAAGAAAGCAAGAATGAGAAAACAGTACAAAAATGTGCAGTTCAACAAACTCCCTCTCAAGAAGTATCTGAAACCAGTTCTGATGTGGGCTCGGAAGGTTTGTTCATTATACTTTTATTTAGTAATTTCAACGATCAATATCTTATTTCTTTATTTGGGTGTATGCATAAAAGATCTACTTAAAGTGCTGTTTGCAACACCAGTCAAAAGTGTTACATCCTGGAAGGAGAATCAAACTTCTGGAAGTAATGCAAGTGCAATAGAGCAGAATGCTAATAGCGAAATGGCCATGGAGCAAAGTGCTGGGTGCCACGAACTAAATGAACGTTCAGACAATGGTGAAACTCCCAGCATATCTGCAGAGGCAAAGGAGATGAACAACATTTTTCAAAATGTGGATGATATGGATGAAGGTTAGTGCTAGTCTATAAAATAATCTACAACAAACGTCAAAGGTATTTTTTTTTTCTTTTGATGATTGACAAGTTTGTCGTGCTTATGTGATCATAACATGCTTCCAAGTAACTATGGCAGCTTCTCTAACTATTTACTTGAACATGTATCCACAGATTATGGTGCTGAATCCCCTATGTTAAGCTATTTGGAAATGCATGTACCCCTTAAAGAAAATAAAGAAGTGGAAAACTCAGGGGCAGATACCTTGAATTTCAATTTGGTACATGGTCATTTGAAGGATAGCACAAAGGTTGAAGAAAATTCAACTGCTATGCTCATCAAGCAGCAATTTGCAATGCCAGATCGTCAATCAGAAGAAAACATTGAGTTTAGGAGTAGCAGCCGTGCTGGTTCAGTTTTGCCTGTCTCTCAAGAAAGCTTGAAGGAAAGTAATGTAGCCGATATCATTAAAGCATATATCGATTCTGAATCTACTATATCAGTTGGCGTTGATGATCCGAGACATGTTGCAGAAAGTATTGATAATGAACATGCTAACTTGGTCGAGCCTCAAGCACAATCTCATCTTAAACCTGTCATTGCTGATGAGGAAAATGATAAGCATACAATTGAAAATAAAACTAGAAAAGTGGAAGAAGAAATGCAGTTGGTTGAATCTGCTCGCGAGTCAAAGGAAGCATACACTGATCTTGCTAAAGATGGAGGTATACAAAATTTTAATGATTGTCACAATTGTATTTTTGTTTTTCAGCTGTTTAGACATAGTGATTTACATGATATTGTTTGCTTATTTGAGCTTCTTTTTCTCTTTTGGTGTACCTAAGATTATGCAGCTAACAATGCATTGATATCGAGAAAGAAGAGCGACTCGAGCAGGTGGGATAATCAAAATGACTGCCATGGCTCAGGATCCCAGCTGCATTCAACTGCAAATAATTTAAGAACCATTCTAATACATGGAACACCTAATAAAGCTATCATGAGAGGCAATATGAAAGAGAATGCACCAGATAGCAAGAGGGACAATATTGGTAACTTAACAATTGTGAGACCAGCTAAAAGACGTGCCTTGCAGGATCTTCAATGGAAGTAGAGGTTTTTGATTTCCCATTGTGTAATTTATGTATTTGGATAAAAAAAAAATTTAGGAATTACTATATAAGAAAGCATATCTCATGCCTATATTTTCGTGAACATGTCTATGTCCACTTCGTATCACTATTTTGTTTATTGAAGACCCCAACAATTCAGTGACCTTTTGTGGATGATTTGAGTTCTGAATTGAATATGCTTCGCTTTCTCGTTCTACTACATACACTCAAGTATAATCCAACATATAGTTTTAGAACACTTCATCAAGTCTTTAGGTTCAATGAGTAAATACATCATATGAGTGATTGCAAACATTATATTTTAATCCCTAAGTAAAAGGTGTGTTTGTGAAAGTTAGGGATGCCAAATGGCTGAGCTAAGTTGGCCGTATGAGCTTGGCTAGTCCCTTGGGCTCATTGGAGCATGAGCTTGAGCTCAGCTCAGCTCATACATGAGAACAAATATGTTGAGGATCTTCGATTTTCTTTGGATTCAGTTTTTGAAACTTTTCTTGAAACTAATATTGTTGGAATAAATTGGGTTTCAATTGGATTATTTACTGTTTAGATTATTGAAATTAATTGTGTGAATTGATAAAAGAGGAAAATGCAGACAAACCTATTTTTTAAGTTCTCATTTCAATAATCAGGTACAAAGATTTATCTTTCAAAAAGTAGGTGGATCCACCCCAACATTGCATCCCATGTATGCTCCACACCCTTGCCCACACAAACGAAATCTATGACTCTTTACCAACTCCGACCAAAATCCTTCTCAATGTCTCTATCCGTTCTTTCTTAATCAGCCCAAGTCGCCACCTACCATGAGTCCAAATGTTAGGTTGTTGGTCAATATGGGTGGTACAATTGTTATCTTTATAACCGTAATGCTTTGCGATTTGTGACTAATACGTAATTGTAATCATATATTGTATGTCATTGCAACTTTATCCTATTTAATTACTACCACTTAGTTTTTAAAGGAATTGCATTAGTTTCTTAAATTTGAAAGTGTATCTTGAAACTATGATAACTATGTAATTTTTCCATTGAAAAGATCTTTAATTAAAAGATAATTTGATAATGAAACCCGTTAAATCTTTATTTTTTTTTAAAGTGAAAAATGATGGTATTAATCCAACATTGAAATGTTACAAAAGTTCGTACTTATTTATATTGTGGAACACCAGAGTAATTTAATACTAATAGTTCACATGCATCATGCATGGTCATGGTCTGCCCTCAAGGCCATCTTTAGGTAGTCGCCAAGGCCATGGGCCATGCTCATTGCATTGGGATCTTTGGAGACGGACTTTGAACTTCACACACACAGTCTTGAGGAACCATAAGGTTTGTAGAGACGGAATCGTGGTTCGTGAGCTAGCGTCGTTATAGTGTAGCATGTGACATCTGCATGGCTAGAGATGTGATGAATGGATGCGTTCATTCCTATGCGGTTGATGTATGGTGAAGAATCGTGGACCATCACAAAGGGACACAATCTAAATCGCCCAATCTAAAGTGGTGTAAGACCAAATCCAAATGTCATGGCATACCTTGCTTTATCTTCCTTCTGGCTATTGTTTCTTTTGATTGTACGAGTTATTAATTTGACCACAAATGTATCCTCGAGCATCCATTGTTCTGATCATATTGGTGAAACCTGATTATCATTTAGCGGATCCAGGAATTTAGTCAACACGGGCTGACAAGCCAAAATAAAAATAAAAACCACACATAATCTTTTTTTTTTTTTTTTTTTTACTTGAATCTTTCCTTTTAATTAGCTTTGGATTGGAGGGACGGGCTCTAGCACAGCCGGCCTGTCCCTAGATCCGCCTCCATACGACTCTACATGAATTTTTTCCCGTGAAGATGAATTCTCAAAGATTGTAATGGAGACAAGTCTAACAATGCAATTCCATGGAAATTTTGCCACAACTGGAGCCATTTTTGGGATCAATAATTTCTCGTTATGGATCAGATGGTGTGATAAAAATCTAGAGTAACGACGTGACATAATATTAAAATTTAGCTGATTTTCTTTTCTTCCTTTTTCCCTCTTTTCTCTGTCTTCCAAATTGTTTTCTTTCCTCTTTCTCTGTATATCAATATGTAAATAATTGTGTATGAGGAACATTATTCACAAATCTATTACAATTATTCTTTTATATCTTATTAATCACTGATATTTGGTTTGCCATTTGTTCTTCATGCCTTCAGCTTGGAGGGTGCGAGAAGCAATCATCAGGTAAGTTGCAGGAAGTTCAAGAGGCTTCGGATACGATTGAAGAAAACGAAACAAGAAGAGAAGAATTAGGGCAAAGAAGAAATCAATTTTTATTCACATAATTAAGGGTGCCTATTATATTGAAACCCTATACATACAACTAATCTAAGAGCTAAATTCAAACGAAATTCTAATAAATTAATTTTTCTTTTATCTTAGTAATTAAATCTCATCTATAAAATTACTATTTTAATTAAACTCTTATTTAAAAATCCTATCTAAACATTATCTTTATCTCTATTTCTATCAAGAACTTTCTGATTTGGTTGAAATTGTCAAAGATAAACGCTTTAAGAATCACAAGAGTGCCCAAAAAATGAGTATTTTGAATCTTTTTTATGGTGAAAAAAGTGCTAGGTTTATCTCACATGATGCAGATTTCTGCGATTGTAAAGACTTCGTTAAGGATCCTGCCATGCACTGCGAATTTGATAATTCTTCGCCATAGCCGCCCTAGTTTAAATGCTTGCGTGAAAGTGATTATTTGAAAAGCAAATTTTTTTATATTTTATTTTTATTGAAAGACTTGTAATAAAATGTCGTGAAAAATATTTTTTGAGAGAATATGTGCTATGAGTTATTTTAAGTGTTGTTCAAATCATTGGTAAAAAAGTGTGCCACCTCACATAATGTAAATAAAAAAAATTGTTAACCATAATGTCACTGTAACAGGATTGATATATATATATATATTATTATTATTATTATTATTATGACGAAGGAACCCGCAGCCTAATCCTTCGGGTGCATGCTGGGTAAACCCTCGGACTGACGCAATAGCATATAAATTACGCCAGCCAAGTAAACCGTACCAGGCAAACCCTGTGCGACAAGCTTGATCGAAAAATTGTTGGTAGGAGAAATCGAACTGATTATGTATAAGATATATTGCGTACTGATAATGACAACTGGGAATGAAAAAAATATATTTCGGACTGATCATGCAACTCACGCGGAATTTTAAAGCCTCTATTTGGGAATTTTATAAATGGTTTACAATTAGACAAAGTAGTGAAACTCACGAAATTTATGAAAAATAATGAGGAATATTTATAAGTATATGGTTGAAATTAATATTTGACATTCTCTAAATTTATAAATCGATGAGTTTATAAATGTTTACATTTTAATCTACCTATGTCCAGTAAAAATTAAAATCAAATTTTTAGTAAATTTTAATAAAAATTGATGTGTGTGATTAAAAAGTTGTGAATTCGACGAAATACATGATTACAATTAATTTTTTGACTTTTACATAGATTAAAATTTTAATTCCTACCAAACAGGACGTTAGTAACTAAGTGCTTGTTTGAGTTAATAATTTATCAAATTTTAATCTTAATTATGCTTATTTTAAGATTCGTAATATTTGTTGACTTTCAAAATGTAAATTTTGATTGCGATGAAATCTAACATTAGGTTGGACACGACTTTTTGAGTTGATCTAAATTCATTTTAATTGCAAAGAATAAAAGGAGGACCTAAATGTTAACATATGAAAAGGTTCCCGTCCTTGCTTGACATTTTGGACTAAGATATCGAAATTGATATCACACACTATATATCACATTATGATATTTTTGCAGACTAATTTTAATTATTGTTTTTTAATTAAACATTTTTTTATTTAAAAGATATTTCGTATATGTGATTTATAAATTTATTATCTTCTTTTCCTAAAATCTAACCTCAAATCAATACAAATTAATTTGAATAATGAATAAAAATATTGAAAAAAAATATTAAATACTTCATTTGGCTCTTCCTCTATAGTAGAAACAAATAAAAATTATAAACAGTCGATTAAAACAGTATTTGACATTAGTTGTCATTTTGTAGCTTAAAATTAATTTTTTATTCATTTTAAGTTGGGGTAATTTTACAAATTCAAAAACCTTTAAGGATGCATGATAAGTTTATTGGAATTTATAGTGAATGAGAAAATATATAAAAAAATTACGAAATGATGTAGTGGGAGGTCTCAATTGAAGATTAATTTATGGAGGAAAAGTTAATGAGATATAAAAAAATAAATTTGAGATGAAAATGAAATCGTAATTGAATTTTTGGAGAATAAAAAAATAGTTACTAAATTGGTATGTAAAACTTTACATAATATAATACAAATGGTATGCTTTGCAATTTTTAATTATGGATATATTGGTCTATTTAGCCCCCGTTTGTAGGGATGTCAACGGGGCGGGGTTGGGGCGAGGCACCTCCTCCCCACTCCGTCTCACCCAAACCTCGCGTCCGCCCCATCCTGTCATGGCAATTTTTTGTCCCGTTTAATTTTTTTTCTTTATTTTTGAGTTATGTTATTATTAGATAATAATATACATATTCAAAATGAGCCTTTAACGGATGAATTGTTTAGAAGTAAAATTATTTTTAATCATTTTTTCCTTCACGGGACGGATTTTTTTGTCCCATTGAGACAGGGCGAATTTTTTTGCCATCACTACCCGGTTGACAGCCTTAAGAAAGCGATTTAAAAATTTTTTTTGCAACGTAAAAGCATTTATGGACAAAAGAAAATGCAACTGACAGACCTGAACTAAATACCGTGTTTGCCCTCGGTTTGTGATGAAACTTTACTCATTTGCCCTTCAATCTTTCTCCCCAATTTCAGTTGGTAACTAGGCATTTATTCAAGGGCAAAATTGGAAAGATACACATCATTTTAATAATGATTATTTCGTGCTAAACACGAATACATCACAATGCAAATGCGGGCCCCATTATATTGCTGCTGAAAAATCTTTTTGGTGAATTAAAATACTTATTTGGTGGAAATTAAAATAAGATTTTTAATAAATCTTAATAAAAATTGATGAAATGTGTGGCTAAAAAGTTGTGGGATCAATAAAATATGTTGTTAAAATTAATTGTTTACTTTGATTTAGATTAAAATTTGAATTTGAATTGGTACTAAAGAGGGGTAAAGGATATCAAACAAGGCTTAACTATTTTTTGTGGTAAATTTGTAAATTAATTAGTAAATTTTTTTTTTTTTTTTTTGGTTTGTTTGTTACTATACTGTAAAATATAGGAAAATTGTAGCATCGATCCCTAACCTTTCACTTTTTTGTAGACTTTACCCTAACATTCTATTTAGGATATCAAACAAGGCTTAACTATTTTTTGTGGTAAATTTGTAAATTAATTAGTAAATTTTTTTTTTTTTTTTTGGTTTGTTTGTTACTATACTGTAAAATATAGGAAAATTGTAGCATCGATCCCTAACCTTTCACTTTTTTGTAGACTTTACCCTAACATTCTATTTGTGCTAATGAAGGTCCTTAACCTTTGGGAAATAAGCACCTGAGGTTCAAATGGATGAGATTTGATTGTTGATTGACTAAAAAAGTAGATTTTGACTAATTTTGACCAAAATTAATTGAATAAAATGGTAACTTTGTGCTATATTATACATAAAGAAGATGTTTGATGGGAATTGAAATTAATTTTTTTAGTAGATTATGATAGAAGTTTTTGAAATGTATGGTTGAAAAGTTGTGGGATCCATGAAATATATGGTTAAATATTGATTGTTTGATTTTGACTTAGATTAAAATCGAATTTTAATTCAAATCAAATAGGCTCAAAATAATTTCAAAAAACCAAAAAAAAAAAAACAAAATAAAAACAAAAAAGATTATGGACTGTTGTTGCAATTTTTCCTGAAAGAGTAGGGACAATTGTTGCTATTTTTTCAGATTTAGTTTGAATTTTTTGTTTATTTATTTAATGTAGTAATTTTAAAATTAATATTTTGCCCATTTCTATTTGATCAAAGTTAGTCTAAGTCCACTTTTGTTAGTCAACAACGGTCAAATTCCATCTATTTGGATCCCAAGTGCTTAGTTCTCAAAAGTTAGGGGTCTTCGTTGGCACAATTTGAATGTTAGAGTAAAATTTGCAAAAAAGTAAAAGATTAGGGACATGTAAAGTAATAGATAAAGTGTAAATTTGAAAATATGACATGTAAAGTAATATATATCCCATATAGAGGGTGTGTTTTGTAAATTTTCCTACTTACCATATTTCTACTATTTGTTGGGAGGTTTGGTGGAAATATTAAAAAAAAAAATTATAAGAACTTGCAATTTTCTATCAATGATGAATTAGAGTACACTGACTCAATACCAATATTCTAAAAGGCATAATGCTTAGCAATGTGTGGATGTCAAGTTATGGAGTAGGTTTAAGTGAGATATAGACGTAAAAAGACGTTTTCTTATTTTAATTTTTAATCAATCGAAAATTGTTTAATAATTAAAAATAATACACGCTAAACATCTAAAATAAATTTATACATTTTCTCAAAGTTTTGAACAAAAAGATAAATTCAAAATATAAATATTAAATAGTAAATAAATAAGAAATTTTGGGAGATTTCCTTTATTAAAAGCTTCAAGCAACTATCTTGAATTTAGAATCGACTAAATGAAGAAATCAACATTTAAGTTTTAATTTAGAAGAATTGTAAAAAAAAAAAAAAAGGGATAATTATACACGCCTAGGCTCGCATTAGCAGTCAACGATTGCTGTTGATCGCTAAATAAGGCATCAAAGCCACTTGACTTGGCATTTTCGCTGTGCACGCCAATGCACGTCTTTTAGAACAGTGATCAATACCGCAACAAAATTGAAAGAGAAATTTGCAATTGCAGTCCTCAAACTTATCATTGGAAGTACTCATATTTCATTCAATTTGTTTCAACTTTAGACTCTCAAACTATCAATTTTAGTACAAGACAGTCCCCACAGGATGAAAATGATCCAAAATTGAAAATTCTTCTACCAGGTAGTGACTTAAATTTGGACATAGCCAAAATAAGGGTATTTTCGTTAAATACATTTGTTTAGCTATTTTTTAAATTTTATTTTTGAGATCTATAATGGCAGACGAAAATATCGCGTAAAGAGATTAAGCACAGTTCAATCAACATAATTTAGCCTCCATTAAATTTTCATTCCATTACATTTTATTTCATTTTTCTCTTTCATATTTTTAAATACACAATCTTTCATAAAATAATATTACAATGTAAATTGAAAATTTTTCTTTCTTTTTCAACCACTCATTTTTCAAAAAAATACTATTCCACCCATTTTTATTTACATGTAATGGGGGCCAAACGAGGACTTAATCAGATTCCATCAAATAGGAAATTTGATAGTTCGAAGATTTTAAGTATAAAAAAAAAATGCATGTATGGCAAAGGTTAAATTTTAATTTATACTCATCAAAATTTTTTATTAACATATTTCATTTGACTCATAATAATTCATCGTTAGAATTTTGAATGGACTTGTTTAAGCTCCATTTTATTGAAAAATAGTCTTTGAAATAGTGAAATTTTAGAAAATGTGTGAATTTTTAGGTAGGAAAAAAATTTTAAATTTACATATAAAATTATTCTATTAAGGGTTTGTTTGAGCCACATTATTTTCAAAAAAATATATTTTTTAACAGTGATTTGATATCATTTCAATCATACATTCTTCAATGAAATAATATTACACGTAAATTTAAAGTTTTTCTCATTTTTTAACTATTTATATTTCATTAATTTAACATGAATAATGTATTTTTTTTTAAAGTGTGGCTCAAACATAGGTTAAAAAAATATTTGATTGAAAAAAATAAATAAATTATTTTAAATATTTTGAAGCCTGCATTTGCAGTCTTGCCAAATCCCAAAAAGATATCTTTTAAGTCTGACCTTTGAAAAATATAAAAAAATATAAACAAATGGTTTAAAGTTGTTTCCCTCAAATTACTAATCATTTGTTTCTTTTCGAATCCTGAAGGTTCGGGCGCAACATTTCAAAAAGTTTCATCTCCCTCTTTGAAAGTTGAACGCCAATATCCTTCGGGTAACTTTCATTGCAAAGTCGAGTTATTTACTTCTTTATTAGCTATTTGCCACTTTCCTGTGTAATTGAGTTTCGAATTGGTTGGTTTTTTATTAATAGTTGCATAAATTTGATATGTCTATCTCTGGAGTTTCTATTCTGGCATGTTAAGAGTGTATTTTTATTCAGTTTCTTGAATTCGATTGCAGTCTACTTCTAACAATTTTTGAAGGCCTTTTTCCGTATGCACCTTAGATTAATTTTTTGTGCTCTTTCACAGTTTTGGCTTATCTCGCAGGTTTATGTGTTAGAGACTGCTATTTGAAGTGTTATGTAATTGTGGACTCCCGGGATTTTGTCTTGTGTTTTGCTCCATTTCAAGCAAATTTTGAGAATCTGCAGAGCTCGGTAGGTTTGGGTTCAGTTGAATTTTGAGTGCTTTTGGGTACTGTGCTCTAATTTAATGGATATCGAGATAAATGTTATTGAAGGGTTTTGAATAGTTCCTATTGGAGTTCATGGTTCTCTGTAGTTCATCAGATGAAATTCATAGTAATGATTTAACAAAAATACGAAGTTAGGGTCGAAAGTTTCATGGAGATGCCAATGAGTCTAGTCTTGAGATTAGGAAGCCAAATCCTGACATGTCAAGGGTTTCAAGCCACCTCATCCGAAATCTTAAGTTGTTTTGAAGGGAACAAATTTATTCATTCATAATTTGCCTCCAACAAGTTGCCTCATTTGCAAATTGAGTTATTTTTGTTTTGTATCAAAGACTTGACACTTAAACAAATTTTCATAATTGTGTGGCTGCGAAATTCATATTTTTGTTTTCTCCTGCTGTATCATGTAGAACCATTTCATCTAAATTCTTGAGCTGTAATCCTGAGAACAAATTTATTGATTTTAATTTTGGCTTCCACAATAGGTGATTACTGATTAGTTCCAATCACTTGGCATTTACTTTCAATTATTTGTTATCCTACTTTCAAATTTCAGAGGAATTAAGCATTCCTTTTTTGCTCCCAAGGTTGAGAAACAAATGACATGACAAAGAATTTTAATTTCTTTATGTGCTTCTTGGTATTGTGAAACAGGGATGAGAACTGAATCCCATGTCGAAAACTCGTGTTAAGTTTGTTCTTTATGAACATTTAAAGTCTTAAGTTTTAGTTATAGAAAGCTTTGGCAGCAGAGTTTTTATTCCTACCAAGGTCTTATTACTTCTCCTCCTTTTATATCCCTTCTCAGACTCATTGTTAATCCATTTTTCTATGCCCCTGTTTGGTTTGGACAAAAAGTAGATTTTTCGGTAGATTTTGATAAAAGTTGGTGAAATGTGTAGTTGAAAAGTTGATAAAAGTTGTGAGCTCCATGAAATGTGTGGTTAAAATGAGCTTGGAAAAAAATGAATTTTAAGAAATGGTGGCCAAACGTGGGCTATATAAGTATGGACTAATTCCCTGGTGCATCTTTTAACACTTTTCTGATGAGATAACAAACTATTGCATCAAAACTTGTACTCGTATCATCTCATCATGATCAAAAGTTAGTTTGCTTCCAGGCACCTGCTCCTTTTGCGGCTAAATGGATTTAATTAATGACCTTTTAGGGATATCTAATTTTTGAATTCTAAGAATGAGAGACTTTGATAGTACTATGTAGGAAAAGGATGGGAGGATTTGAGTTGAGAAGACAAAGTCAGGAAGATGCAATACTGATGATAGAGTAGTTTGCCAATAAAAGGCTACAATCTGGAACCAACAGATGACTGAAGCATGAATGATGGCATTATCGAACTTCCATGAAAATTATCAAATAAGTCTAGTAGAAAGGTGCATTTTAATTTCTTGTCATCCTGAGTAATGGGTACCATGAGAGCAACCACCCAATGGATCTTTACTTTTTTGTTTCAAAAGAAAATTTCCCACTTGAAATCAGCTTCAGGTTTTGCCATTGAGGAATGAGCCCTGTGACACCATATATGATAACTGTATTCTGTAAGAGCTTTTCCTATACATTTAAACTGGGAAACCAAAAAGAGGCAATTAACCCACTTTAAAATTTGTGTTAAAGGCTTTCTGCTTTACGAAAGCCCTGGTAGATTTGCAGGCTGCAATTCCAGCTATTTATTTATATGTAATCCAAGGTTTGAATGTTTGAAGTTTTAAGAACAAAAAACTATGTTCACCCATACATACATCACATATACACGGAAACATGAATAATCATAGTGATAAGAAAGGCTTCAAGCTTTCTCTCAAGTGTTCAAGACACACAAATATACTTTGAAGAGAATATTCCAGTAAATTTTATGGTGTATTACTAGTCATGCATAACTTCCTCTTTTCCATTGCAATGTGATTTGGGCATTTCATAAGAGCCAACATAATACCTATCACTATTTGATAATGATCAAACAGAATTCATTATTTTGATTACAAAGAAAGATTCAAAATCTTTTCCAAAGACTAGGGTTCCAACACAAGAAAGATTCAAAATCTTTTTCCAACAACTAAGGTTCCAACATAACTTGAAACATGCAGATTCACAACCAACACCCTTGGATACTTAGTGTCTGTCTATTACTTCCAGTCTTAATGAGTGAATAGTGCCAACTGGCACACTTGCTTAAGTCTCTACGTCAGCATCTTCTTGTTGGGGACTAATACAGGAACTTTAAGATGTGATCTTACTCCTTTCCTTATGCTAATAGATGACCCATGTATATAACTTTTTGTGTTTGTCTTTTCAGCAAAAGTTTGCCTTGTGCCTCTTAAAGACCAAAGTTACTAGAGAGTTGAGCTCGATCTAATTAAGGTTACACCTATAGATGCCCAATTGTTTGACGTCCTCTTCACATTGACTACATCATGTCTCATTTCAACAAATCAATTCCAAAGTTGAAGATTGCATTGCTTGTAGTTGGAACCAGGGGAGATGTTCAGCCTTTTCTGGCCATGGCAAAGAGACTTCAGGTACTGTAACAAGATTTTTCTTTACCTGTGTGGATTAGTTCACCTTGACCTCGAATTAACTTACATGAAGGAAGCCTTTCCTCTTTAAGTATAAAGGAATATAGGATTCTAAATTCAGCTTAGATTTGACAGCCTCTACAATGATTCCGAGTATAACTGCAACACCTTTTCCTGACTACGTGATACTACATCAAAGTCATGTGAATTTACAGCTGTTTTAATTCATTTCTTATAGTACTTGCTCCTCCTTGTCTTACCGTACTTTCTCTGCTTTGGAATCATATGTCCATGTCTGAAGGTGAGGTTGATGTGATTAAAGCTTTTATATACTCTTGAGATCCTGTAAAGTCAAACTCATTATATTAGGTTTTGAAAGAATTCATGTCAATACTGGAAAGCTTTAGGTGAATAAGTAATTGACTATTGCATTCACAGGGTTTATTCAAGTAGTGCCCATCTTCTCCACTGTTATTGTGCGCCAGACTCATCATTATCCACTTTCTATTTGAACTAATTATTCTATCCTCTTCCAAACCCTTCAAAACTGACACCAAGTTTTTCGGATAAAAATATGAATGAAGCAAAATATCAGACTATTTTTTTTAGATGTTAGTAGGTGAATTGAATGTGTAGTGAATCTTAGCTAGAAATTTTTTATGGGCTGCGAAGCACGCATGATAGGAGTTCTTGTGAAACACTAAAAATTGTTGATATCCTCTTTTTATGCTAGTTCTCCACCTTGAGAGTTGATATACTACTATTACATTGCTTTTATATGTGTTCCGTTTCATTAGATTTTGAGAACTGATTGAATAATTATTGATTTCTTTTCAAATCTAAGATCTCAATGCGTATTTCTTTTATTGTTTGATAATAGATAATATACAATATGACAAAATAGCTTTATTTGACTAAGTATTCATTAACGATTGCTACTGCTTCATCATATGGTGCATATTTCACAATTTACTACAATTTTACTTTTTCCTGCTCATGTAATTGATTCATTTAAATTTCTAATTGATTCTACACATGGCCGCAGGAATATGGCCATCATGTTAGGTTGGCAACTCATGTTAACTTTTGTGGATTTGTGAGGTCGGCTGGTGTAGATTTTTACCCACTGGGCGGTGATCCTCGAGTTTTGGCTGGATGTAAGAGGTCCTTAACACACACACACACACACACACACATTCCTGTCATTTATCTGTGGATATTTAATATATTCCACTATGAAATTTTTGATTTGTACATAAACAAGGCACTTCTATCATGAATTTTTTCTGACCTTGATATCGTAAATACAAAATGATAATAGAAATATCTATTTTTCCCAATAGCCTCTCCCTTTGCATTCATCTTGTCTACATTTTATTTTACCACGCGAAGCTATTTTATTGAGAGTGAAAGTCAAATTATATCTAACGGAGTATCTAACTGAACTTGCAACTCTGCATTGTTTCTTCTGGAAACTACACCTTGAAATTTCTAAAAGGCAACTGTGTGATGTCTAAATCAGTTTCTTGAACATAATCAGTAAAATTATGACGTATAGTGTTTGTTTTGGAGTAAATTTTCTTCTTGCAACTGTAGATACGGCCAGAAATAAAGGTCTCATTCCTCTTGCACCGGGAGAAATATCCATACAACGAAAACAAATAAAGTCCATAATTGAATCTCTGCTTCCAGCATGCACAGAACCGGATGTGGAAACTGGTGAATCTTTCACGGCTCAGGCAATTATTGCAAATCCTCCTGCATATGGTTAGTAATTGGAATGTTTCCGTGTTTAAATATATAGATTGGTGAACTTTTGATATTTGCAATATATTATCATCCAAAATTCATGTATGAGCTGAATCACTTGATCTAAAAGCTTAAACCATGAGATGAGACCAAGCGTATGTCTTTAAATATTATTTTCAACATGTTTCTTCACGTGCAAGTTAGATTCATCATTTTCCATCAAATCCAAAAACGTGGACAGCTTCATTTATAATGGGTGGTGGCAAGATTTAAACTCAGGACCTCTGCTTGCTGGTTTTTTTTTATGCCACGTTGAACCACTTGATATAAAAGTTTAAACTGTTAGATGATGCCAAATGTATAGCATTAAGCTTCTGTTTGACAATTATTATTTCAAAACTTTTTTTTATATTTTTTATATATATACTCATTTTCAACCACATATTCACATGACAAAATATTCTACACGAAAACCCAAAATTTTTCTTACTTTTTAACCACATATTTTTCAAAAAACCACTATTGAAAACTCAATTTTACCCAAATAATGGCTGTCTAACAGGGGCTATATATTATCTTCAACATTATGTTTTCAAGTTTTAGTTTGATATTCCGACATTTGTTTTCCAGATTTAAAATTCTTTTCTGTTCCCAGGGCATGCACATGTTGCTGAAGCTCTTGGTGTACCATTGCACATCTTCTTCACAATGCCTTGGACGTGAGTTTAGATTATCATTTCTATTAATGTCAGTCTTGTCTCTGTTTTGCTATCATTTTAAGTGGTCCAACTATATTTTAATTTCCAAAACGAGTTACAGACACTGATCTACCATAGAAATAAATGTATGGGTTTTTTTTTTTTTTTTTTTAGTCAAAAAGTTTTTGGGAGAAAATAATTTTGTTGAGTAGGACTATATGTATTCTATCAATCTGCACATCTATTTTATTTCTAATGAAGCTTTCTGTTTACTTTAAAAGAGAAATAGAAGTAACGTATTCTGATGGGCAGGCCCACGTATGAATTTCCCCATCCATTTGCACGTGTACCTCAAAGCGCAGGATACTGGGTATGTTGCAATCTGTTTGCAGACTGTTATTCTTTTGGATTTTGAACAACTTCAATTTGATAAACAAATATGTTTTATGATATTTCTTGCTTGATACAGATTTCGTATGTTCTTGTGGATCTAATAATATGGTGGGGCATAAGAGGATATATTAATGACTTCAGGAAAAAGAAGCTGAATCTTGATCCTATTGCATACTTAAGTACATACCATGGGTCAATATCTCATTTACCAACAGGCTACATGTGGAGTCCCCACATTGTGCCAAAGCCCAATGGTAAGCGTGTCTTTTAGTTGCATGAATTATATTAATAGGGACAACGATCTCAGTGCTGGGAAGCTAAACTCTTCCAAAATCTAGTTTCAGTTGATGTTTTCTATATCACAATCTTATTTATAACTAATTCTTTCAACTAATCTGCAGACTGGGGCCCTCTGGTTGACGTTGTTGGTTATTGTTTTTTAAACCAGCAATCAAAACATCAACCTCCGGAAGAATTTGTTCAATGGATACAAAAAGGACCTGAACCTATATATATAGGGTTTGGAAGCATGGTATGGTCAATATAGTGGTTGATATAAAACTCCACGCTTTTCTGATTTAAATTAATAAATGAAGCTTTTCTGAGTGGTATGTTGTGATTGTATAAGGGAATGTTTCTTAATGTCTATAATGATTGGTTACTCCTTCCATCTCTCTGCATTATTTTCTTTATCCTCTTCTTCCTTTTAGAGACCTAGCTCTTCCAAATTCAATTTTTGGCCAGCGGTAATGTACCAAAAAATGAGAAATTAATTTATTGATAAAACTCTGACTATCGAGTTTATCCCATTTGTAGCTGCTGGCTTAGTTTATTGAACCTATACTGCACTTGCTCTGAAGGCATATGCCATCCCCAAGTCAATTGGACTTTAGATGTTGTCTTCCAAATTGGTAAAACACTTTTTTCTTATGCAGTATTGAAGGATGTACGAAGATCATATCAGATGTCCTTTTATCTAATTCAGTACTTGCTTTGTTAATACTTGTGTTAATAACTGTGATTATTGATTTCATTTAGAAAGATGTATGTGCTTTTAGTATACCTTTTGAAAGTTGTTCAAACATTGACACAATTGTTCGTTGCTTGGTAAGCCTCTTGAAGATTCAAAGAAAACTACAGATATTATTTTGGAGGCATTAAAGAATACGGGACAAAGAGGAATAATTGACCAAGGTTGGGGAGATCTTGGCACTCGTAAGTTTCTTTATTCATTTTTTCTTCGACATTTCATTACTTCTTGTTCAGATGGAAGCTTTATTGCTTTATTAAAAAAAAAAGTAACATCAGGTGTCATCTATTCAATGCTGTTTTATGAAATAAGTATTAGAGTTGGAAGAAGGATGCTTAGTTTTGCATTCCATGCCGTTTCACTGCATTCAACATATGCACCCTGCAACTTCACTGCATTCAACATATGCACCCTGCAACTCAATCCACACCCCCACCCCACCCCCCACAAAAAAAAAAGAGATAAAATGAAAAGAAAAAGAAAAATATGAACATAGATCTAAAAAGTATTTAAACACATACGGAGTGAAAAAAGATATTCAAGAAAGGACCTGCTGCTTATACCCATGTAAGCATCTGCCACCTGCACCTCTCTCTTTCTATGTTTTTGTGAGTATGGGTGAAATTATCGGTAACTGAAGTCAATTAGTAGACAAGATATTTTTCTGAATTTTGGAGCTTCGTATTATTTCATCTGTCTGCCTATCCCTACTTCAAAGACAATTCAACATGCTACATGAGGAATCCAAGGAAACAAAAAGCTTTTGACATCTCTTTTCATATCCTATACCACAAAATTTTATTGATGTCTGTACATATGCTTCTGAAAAATGTCTCTGTTTGAACTGCAGATACAGGCATTCCTGAAAGTGTTTTCCTTATTGTGGATTGCCCTCATGACTGGTTGTTCCCCCAGTGTTCGGCTGTGGTAAGTCAAAAGCTGCCTCTGGATTTTATATATAGTATTTGAGGGCTGATAGTATGTTCTCCCTCGGTTGTTAATGATTTGAGATGTTGGTAACATTGATTTGGAAAATTTTATGTGCTCGTTTATCATTTTGAGCAAAGAACATCTTTTTGGACTCATCAATATTGGAAATACATCAATGCAGGTCCATCATGGTGGTGCTGGAACCACAGCTACAGGACTTAAAGCTGGGGTAATTTTTCTTGACATTTTCGCAATATAGCATAGTGTGATGCTTCAACACATCTTAGAAATTGTCACAAAGACAGTAGTTCGGAGAGGAATAAAAAGATTGTATAGTTCTTATGTTCTTTGAATTATAAAGAAAAGACCCTGTTTTTATAATATTATTAAAAAACAAGGAAATTTATTACTAACTATCATAATACAATTTGTCCCATTAAGAATTTCCATAATCTAGCCTATACAAAGAAAAGGAAAGGTAAAAATGGAATCTTTTCACGTTAGTACCATAAAGGCAAACCGGTGATTAAGGAAATCAAATCTTCCAAAATAAAATGTCATTTCTTGGAATTTAGTTATTTGCAAATGGTTTGTAACATCCAAATTAATTGAACAGAAAGCTTTGCTTGTTGGTTGTTGTGGATGATTTATACCAGTAAAGAAATATTTGCAGATTGTTACTGGACCATAGGAGATACGAACCAAATGAGTGAAATGTTTTATTTCCGATTCATTCTGAATTTTTTGCATCTTTCACGATAATGTGGTTGGCCTAATGTTATGTTTTGCATCATTTAATGCAGTGTCCGACAACCATAGTGCCCTTCTTTGGAGATCAGTTTTTCTGGGGTGAAAGAGTTTGTCAGAAAGGACTGGGACCAGCTCCAATTCCCATATCCCTGCTCAGCATGGAAGCTCTTTCAAATGCAATAAGATTCATGCTCCAGCCAGAGGTAAGTGTGGTCTCCATTTATTTCATATTATGAATTTTGTTGAATAAATCTTGCAAATAATGGATTAGTTTCCGTATTACAATTTATTACTTTTTTCGTTTTGACCTTTTCCCTTTTGAAGTCCCAAACAAAATGCCGTGACTGTTCCCCCTTTGCTTTTAGCTTATAAATCTGTTTCTATTCCCGAGTCACTTGCTATAACATCCCATGTGATGAAGCTTTAAATTGCTTCTATCAAGTTCCTGCTAGTTTAACTCGATTTCTTAAATTATCATCAACTTTGATAGTGCCGATAGCTGATGTTGCTCAATTTGCTAGTAGACGAAAGAAAAGAGAGATTGTGTGTGTTATTCTGTTCTCTTTAATGGTTTCAGTACCTGAGAGATTATTAACTCACCTTTTGGGGTCAGGGAAGAGGATTTTACTTCTGTTCTAGACAAATAACAAAAGTAACATGAACGTGGGTATGGAGGTAAAAGCACATCTATCGCCTTTTGGGAGCGGGGAAGAGGATTTTACTTCTGTTCTAGACAAATCATAAAAGTAACATGAATGTGGGTATGGAGGTTAAAAAGCATATCTATCGACCAAAGAATTTTAGGGTTGAAGGCCACTATTTCCATTAATTCACCCGTACTAAAAGAAGCCCAAAGTTGCTAAAAAAAAAGAAAAAAAGAAAAAGTAAAAAAAGAGTAAACTAAGCCCAAAGTTAGTCATACCAGAGTGAATGACTTATAGCAGGCATTCTGACATCTGATGAAAGAAGCGAATCAATTAAGGGAAGAATTGATACCTTTTACCTGATGGCTTGTTTACTATACGGTAGTAAACAATATCAATAAAGAAAAAGAAGCTAAAATCTTGTCTATTATAGTGTTCCCTCGAGTTCAGTTTTCCATACCAAACATGCATCTAATGTTTTCACTAACATGAGACCATTGATCTATAGATTCTACCCAGTTGCTAAAAATGTATTTTGGTGTGATTCACTTTTCCAGGTGAAATCCCGAGCAATGGAACTGGCAATATTAATTGAGAATGAAGACGGTGTTGAATCAGCAGTTGATGCATTTCACCGGCATTTGCCTCTAAAGCTACCATTGCCTACATCATCTTCAGAGAAATACAACACACCAAATCCTTTCCAGTGGCTTTTCATTCAAATTGGGAAACTATGCACTCTACCTTGTGGTTCTTAAGGTTTCCAAATATAGATTATTTCAATGTACATAGATATCTTTTGTTCTTTTTTTTTTAGGTTTTTTAGCATATTCTTTCGTTTCATTTTGGTGTGATAGAAGGCATGTAAAAAATTCCATGCAACAGTAAACAATGTTTGATAGATTATTTGTTACTGCAGTAGCATGAGAGGAAACTTGTATTTATAGTTTGAAGTAATTGTGTTCGGTATCTTCTGGATATTTGGAATTGTCTATGTTAGTTTGCAAAATATTATGCGAATTGTAAGAATGCATTTAGGTAAAATATTGCATATAGTAGATATATTATGATTAAACATGAGTTCTTATAGTACTCATGTTATGGATAATTGGTATGAATTATTTACATTGTTTGCTTTCGTTGTGCAAATTGTCTTCATCGTTACACTTGAAATTTGAGTTCTTAGATCAATAATTATTTCCATAAATCACCACCCTACTTGGCTCATTCCGTCTATTTGCTCCCTCAAATGGTTGTGTGAGATTTACTCGTTTGATTTGTCCGATAACATTCAGTAATTTTTTCTCGTCTAATCTTGGTCATTCTAAAATGGTAATATGTGTATGTATTATGTTTAAATTTATGTGTATATGTAAATAATCATGTGTATGTATGTATCTACAATCATACTGAGAACTTCTTTTGCAATGGATTTAAATCATTGTTCATTAAATTTTACCTTAGGTCATCTGCATAAAAATTCTACATTTATGATTATTTGCATCCTCGAAGGGACTTTTGAAATGGTGGTTGTACATAATCTCTAGCTTGATGGGTGAAATGGTGAGCTTTTGCTTGACAAATATCGAATTTTGTAAAGATAAGGTGAGTTAGTAGGTTAAATTCTATGTTTGCTACAAAAATCTTGAGTTTGTTTGGCAAACATTGAATTTATTTGATAAATATTGAGTTTTCTATACAAAAATTGAGTATGTTAGAAAATATTGAGTTATTTCGACTGATTTACTTCAATTACACAATTTTTGGTCCACAACTCCAAGTTGCAGTTCTCTTTTTCGTTGAAATTTAATTAATTATCTTTTGAGTATATTATTTTCCGTGTGAAAATCTGTGTAATAAAAGTTGTACATTTATTTTTTTATAGGAACCTATGTGTTAAATATGTGGAGAAGTTGGTGCGCAATTTTTGTTACATACAACTTTTGTTACACGAATATTCAAAGGACAAATAATTTACCATCGAAAATTCCTTAGACAAATGAAGTATTTGCTGGGGTCACAAGACCTTTGGAATATCATAGGGGAGAGATACAACGAGCCAAGAGATGAGACTGTGTTATATCTCAATGACAAAAGGTCGCGTTGAAGGATTCAAGAAGGAAAGACAAGAAAGTTCGGTATCTCATTTATCAATCACTAAAAGCAAATATTGAAAATTTGAATAATATTAGAATTATGAAGAAAATTTGGAGGCCATGACTATTGAACTTATAGGGTCTTTTCAAGCATACGAAGAAAGGCAAGAGAAGAAGCAAATTAATTTGAAGCAAGTACTTAAAACATAGATCGTGTTGAATGAAAACAATGGAGGTGACTTCACTGACTTGAACGATGAAAGAGGAAAATGACGTGGTCATGGTAATGGTCGTGGTTGAGAAAGAGGATAATATGAGACATCTAATTGTGAAGAAAGTAGACAAATTAATTTATCTTCAAAAAAAGGCCGTAGAAGAGGTAACAATTCAAAGCAAAGATATGTCAAATCTCAAGTACAATGCTACAGTTGTAAAATTTTTCGAGAATTTGTAGAAATATAGAGCTAATCAAGTTGAAGAAGAAGCAAATTTTGTAAAAAGAAGGAAAAAAAAAAGGAGAAGGAATAACATGAATGAATGTCGACAATTGGGATATTGACATCGGTGCTAGCAATAACGTGTAGAAATTAGAAAAGAAAATGTTGAATCGGTAAGTGGCAACATCACATTTGGAGATTAATTCAAAATTCCGGTAGGTGGCAACATTGATATCCGAATACGCTAGGAAGATGGAAACCACGAATTTCTTTCAAATTTTTATGTTCCTATGAAGAATAATATTTTGTGATTGGGGTAAAATCTTAGAAAAGGCTATGACATTCACAGGAAAGAAAAAAAGAAAAAGAAAAAACACTTTCAGTAAGAGACTACTAAAGTAACTTGATTGCTAAGGGAGCAATGACAAATAATAGAATGCTCTTGTTGGATATTCAAAATGATGTTGCAAAAATGCTCGAGGGCTTGTGTAAAAGATACATCATGGCTATGTCATCTAAAGTTTAGACACCTAAATTTTAATATTTTAGAGTTGCTATTCAAAAAGAGAATGATGAGTACATTGCCATTCATCAATTATCGGAATCAATTTTACAAACGATGCCTACTTGGAAAGCATTCTCGAAAGAGCCTCCACAATAAACAAAGACCAATAGAAGAGAAGCCACTAGAATTCATTTATATCGACGTGTATTGGCCAATCCATTATAGATCCCTCAGGAAGAGCAATTATTTCGTCTTATTTGCTGATGATTTTAGTAAAAAAGAAAATATGGGTTTATTTTCTGAAGGAAAAATTCGAAATTGTCCGGTGTTTTCAAGAAATTTAAATAACTGGTTAAAAGAAAAGCGGCCTCAAATTTAAAGCTACGAGATTAGACCTACAAGGAAAATTTACGCCAAAAGTATTTGACAAATTTTTTGAAGATGGAGTTGAAGAAAGCTCGACATCTTTGCTTAAGAGTCTTTGGAAGCATTGCCTATGCTCATGTGCCCGAACAAAGGAGATCCAAGCTCAATCGAAAAAGTGAAAAACTCCTCTTTATTAGCTATGATACAAGGTCTAAAGATTACAAGCTATATAATACAATCACCAAAAAGTTTATCACTAGTTGAGATGTTGAATTTAATGAAGAAAATTCATGGAGGTTGAACATTGAAGAAGATGACTTTGATTTTTCTCCGATTTTCGTGAAAGAACAAGAAAGGGAAGTAGAGCAAGGAAGAGAAGAAATACAAAAGCATACAACTCCACCTCATTCACCACAAGCAAGCTCTCATGAATACTTAAGAAGAAGGTTTAAGCTCGAGCACACTACCAAAGAGACCATAGACAATGAGCTTACAAGCATTGTATGAGGTCATCAAAAATTAAAATGAACTAACACTCTTTTGTCTCCTTGCGGATTGTGAACCAACAGGTTATGAAGTGGGGCAAAGCACAAAATGATGAGAAACCATGGGTGACGAAATCAAAGCAATCTTGAAGCATGATACATAGGAGTTAGCAACTCTTCCAAAAGGCAATTGGAGTGAAATGGGTGTAAAAAGCAAAGAACAATGCTAAAGGAGAAGTTGAAAAATAAAAATCAAGTTTGTTGCCGAATACACAATCAGAGTCTCGAGATTGACTATGATGAGATATTTGCTCCCTTTATTCGATTAGAAACTATAAGATTGATTATTTCTTTGATTGCTCAAAATAAATGAAAAATCTATCAAATAGATATGAAATTCTCTTTTCTAAAATGGATATTTTGATGAAGAGATTTATATTGCACAATCAAGTGGCTATAAAGTGGAGGGAAGAAAATAAAGTCTTAAAATTGAAAAATACATTATATGGATTAAAACAAACATTGAGGGCATAGTATGGTAAAATTGACATGTATTTTCAAGATAATGATTTCAAAATGTGTCCAGAAGAACATGCTCTTAAGGTTGAACAAAAATCGAGAAACGTTGACAGTGTACGTGTATGTTTATGATTTGATCCTCACAGGAAAGAATTCAAGTTTATTTCTAAAATTCAAAAGGAGTGAGATCAAATAATTTGAAATAGGGTAATTATATTCACCCCATAATTTTTATTTTTTACACCATAATTTAATTACATTTAAGATTCTTAATTTTTGCTTAGTATAGCACTTCATAACGTTTTTTCATGTTATTCTTATTTTCATACTTTTCATTAATTAACATATTTTGTATTTGATAATAATTTTATGTCCAAAAATTCGTAAAAATACTTATTTTTTTCATCATATTTTTAAAAAAAAAAATAAAAATAAAAAGTGCTAAACAAATTTTTCCCCCTAATTTCAAAGCTTGAAAATAAAATATTTTGATATAAATCAACATCAAGAACGAGACATACTAATTAATGGAATGTTGAAGATAAGAATTCGAAGAAAATAAGTTAAGAAAATAATTGGTATAATATGCAAAGATTGATGAATTTAATTGTAATTAAAATGTGATGTATGACTAGGGGTGGGCATGATTCCATTTGGCTCTGGTTCAAGGGGACCTAGCCGAACCATGAACCGATCATTTTTTTGACAATGTAATCAAACTGTTTTTTTAAGATATGGAACCAAATCGAATCCGAACCATTCAATTTTAGTTTGGCTTGATTTGATTTGGTTCTAGTTTTATTTCTTATATTTTCAAACTCGCATCGTATCCATAATTTAGTGATATATACCGAAATAAAAAAAAGAAATATCAAACATTAATTTCAAATTATCAATCAATAAGATTACAAAAGTCCAAATTAACAAACAAAATATTGTCATAATTTGAATATATCGATTAATTTCTATTCCCATATAAAATATTGTCTAATAAATAATAATAATGATTCACTAAATTAATTGTAGCAGTTTTGACGGCACACCCTCACAATAAAAGATGAATTATACAGTTGTTTTGTAGTCCATTTTTACAAGCAATCATTAATGGTTTAATATTCCATGAATGTTTATTGGATTTTCTTCTATTTGTGAAGAATACAAATAATTTATCAAACAATGAAAATGAAAAAAATAGTTTAAAGACTTTTTAAGTAATTGACAAATTTCATTTTTCATTCTTCAAAGAATCTCCTCCACTGACGTGATGAAATACGATGCTAGTGTGTTGTAGCATTGTGTAAATCGAAAATGAGTGAATGAAAAATGATTCAAAAGAATACAAAACTAGGGTGCACATAATTAGTAGGCTGTCTTTGATGATCTAGAACTGATTAATGGACTGACTCCAAATGAGTTTCGATTCAAAGAACTGATATCATTAATTTTTTTTAGAATTGAATCAATTCGTTCGATTTGATTCAATTATGGTTTGGATATTTTATCACTCCTAGGTGTATCAAATAAAAATTATTGTGACAATATAATCACTATTTAAAATATTCGATATAAGATTTGAAATATCTATCTTAAATTGACAGTACATGTTAAACCAAAATTCAAATTTTCAACGAGAGAGCACTGAGAAAAATATATATAAAAAGAAAAACAGTGAAAAATTTATTTCAAATTAATTATAATATTCACTTAATAAGTTAATATCATCTAAATAATAAACTCAAATTAATAATGCTCAAAATTACAAAAAATAAAAATAGTAATTCAATTTGGCACTTTCAGAGCTATACTTTCCTTTATGAGCCACCGGTCCCGGACTTGCACCACTCCAACTACCATAAAAATGCATCCACTGTCAAGTGCAAGGTGTTGGATATTGGTTAAATAAATTGAGAATTGAAAATCGATTAAAGTTCGTATCGAATTCGGCCAAATACTCAAAAGCTCGACTCAATCCGTTTAGGCAAAATTGTTTGCCACTTCGCCGCTTCGGGGCGCACAAACGGGGATCGACCTGCCC
>NC_036259.1:6715956-6724054 GCF_002742605.1 Olea europaea var. sylvestris | reverse complement strand
CGGGGGCAACGCCCCCGAAAGAGAATTTTGATTTCTCTGCATGTATTGAAGGGTATATTTGGCATTTCGAAAACCAATATCGGATGAATGAGAAATTACGAAAAAGACCTCAACCATTAGTGAATAGACACCTTTTCATAAATATGCATTGTTTGGAAATGGTGCATGGTTTGGTCTCAACCATTTCGTCCACACCCCTTCATGGTCTATAAATAGGACCCTTTGGGTGTCCTATTCCTCACAGTTTGATATGCAAAACGTTTCTCATCCTCTCTTCTATCCAAAATCAAAATCATTTCGTTTATTTTGATTTTCTTTCATTTCATTCTTGGAGTACATAAGCCTAAATTGGTTCGTTGTACTTGTATTTTGGAGTGCTACAAACACAAGTGTAGCCGTTGTATCTTGGGAGTCGATTGTCGAAATCCGTAGGCAACGTTGCGGGGCAAATTCGACTTAAGGACAAAGAGTCCAACTCTTGCCTCGGCTTTGTCACCATCATTATACTTATTTCAGCGTCACTATTCACAAAATTCATCCAACACAAGGCGACGCCACCGCAGAGGTGGCGGCCTGGGCCTGGCTGCTATCGCGTATGTGAGCATAGACTACCTCCGCCACATCTCACCGGCGTGGCACGAGCGATTGCAGCCCGCTCTCTGGACCGCCCTAGCCATTGCCGCCATTGTTCGCGTCCCGTTCTACAGGCACTGGTCCTTGGAGCTCCGGTCTGCTCTTCCTTTTATCTTCTCCATGATCTTCATGCTCTCTGACAAGGCGACGCCACCGCAGAGGTGGCGGCCTGGGCCTGGCTGCTATCGCGTATGTGAGCATAGACTACCTCCGCCACATCTCACCGGCGTGGCACGAGCGATTGCAGCCCGCTCTCTGGACCGCCCTAGCCATTGCCGCCATTGTTCGCGTCCCGTTCTACAGGCACTGGTCCTTGGAGCTCCGGTCTGCTCTTCCTTTTATCTTCTCCATGATCTTCATGCTCTCTGCTCTCCTTTTCGAAGCCATTTCTGTTCGGTCCGTCACGGCTGTACTTGGTCTGGACTGGCACAAGTACGCATTCAACATTATATACGTGTAGTTCTTCCAGCTCGATTTTGTTCGGCTGTTTATCGTTACATTCTTTTACGATTTTCTTTTCTAGGTCAAGGGTCTGGAATTCTAGCATCGTATGCGGGTTTGAGGTTTGGGGCATATTTGTGTTTGTCAGTGAGTGAGAGAATGCGCCCGTTTATATAGTTTTAAGTGTAATCCATTGTGGTATTTTGAAAAGTAAATCTGAGATTGAATATGGAGGATTAAGGATCGTGGTTGGACTTAATTTAGTGCTCTTTGAACTGGGACATTAGTTATGGGATTTTATATATTGAATCTGAGAATGAATATGCTGGGTTTTTGTAAATCTACATTTAATAATGTTATGTTCAATTTTGGTAATGTTATCTCTAATGAGATTTTCTAAATTGAATACTTATAGTTAATGATCTGGGTTTGGTTTAATTAGGCGTAGATCTACATTTCCTCTTTTCTGCTTCTACGTTCAATTTTAGTAAAATTACTTTATCGATAACAGGATTTGTAGAATGCTGAGTGACCTTATACAGAATCGTGATTGCGAACAAGAATTTCCTAATTATGTCAAGATCCTGAGCTGAAAAGAAGAGAGCATTTTTGGGTAATACTTGATATATTAGGCCTTATTTATGGAAACTGGAAAGTAATTAATGTTTGCCTAGAAAATTATTTTGCTAGTTAATTGCATGTGCACTAGCCTTTCTGGGATCTGTTGTTATCTATGACAAGTGAAACATACCTATGCATGATTTTCTAAAACTTCTATTTTTGGGTTTTTCTATTTTAGGATGAATGCTCTATATATATGTTTGGATGTATTCACAAAAAGATGAACGATTGTTAAAAAACTTGACCTAAATTGCTGTGCCTTTCATCTTTCTAAATTGTTGCGTTACTTTAGAATATTAATAAAGCTGTGTGGATCAATAAATAAACCTAGGGTACCAAGAAAAGAAGTGAGATAATTATTGGATAGCCAATTCTAACACGTAGTGAGAAGGCACTAACTTGAAGGGACTTATCAAGGGCATCAATGCATGTGTAGTTAAGCTTTGAATTTTGAAGGTTTTAATTACGTTAACTTCGAGATTTATTGACACATTATTTTCTAGATTTCAAGTTTTTGAGGACAGTTTGTGCGATAGATGATCTACAATATCATCAATGTTCGTATACACTAAGATCTAGAAAACCTTAGTTGACAAAATGTCGTAATTATCATCACTTTTCTAAACCTTCATTACCAACCGAAACTTTGTTCACTGGATGTATAATGCACTTGCTAATGTTTGATAGTGCTCAACCGCCTCTTCCTGATGTTGGCCAGTGGTTGCTGCTGGGATTGAATGAGAAACTGCCTCAAACTGTGGTCAATATACTGAGATCTCGTATTATCGGGTTGCATCATTTCCTGATGTTGTTTATAATGCTTGGCTTCTCTGTATTATTTAACTCGGTTGCAGCTCCTGGTTTGGGGCTGGGTGCAAGATACATGTTCACAATGGGTATTGGACGGCTTCTTCGGGCCATAGCTTTTGTGTCTACAATTTTGCCATCACCACGTCCCTGGTGTGCATCAGCTCGGTTCCAAGTCCCTCCATACCCTCATCCTTGGGCTCAGAAATATCATGTTCCATATGCTACAGATTCTAATGCTATACGCCAAATCATTCGTTACGATATTGCATACGGTATTTCCTTAGTTGCATAACTTTTCGTTTCTTCTGTTAAGTTTTTAATACCTTTTATCCACCACTCTTTCTGGGACTTCCTCACTGGGTTCTTCCTTTACTGGCCTATCGGGAGAGACAAGCTTAGTAGTTTACATGGACTTACTGAGAACATGTTGTTGTTGACAAGATTCTTCATTCTCTTTCAGCTGATCCAGGGGAGTACAATGTTGACTTCCAACCAGATTGGGGTTTGATGACATTTCTTGCTAATTTCCTACGACCTACAGCTTCTGAAGGATCATCTCCGTGGTACCATCTACTAAAAAAAGCTGGGGGCGGGTGCAATGATCTCCTATACAGTGGCCACATGCTTGTTGCAGTATTGACAGCTATGGCATGGATGGTATGTATCAGACACCCTGTGCATGTTTGATACACAGTGTTCGATAGGATTAGAAAGTATAATGAACATGACTTTTGCTTATTTTTCCTTCTTAATACACTTTAATATCCAGTTCTTCCTAATAACGGGCCAAAAATGTTCTCTAACCTTGTGGTAGAAACTCCTTGAAGTTTAGATAATTTATCTGTGATTCATTTGACTCTCCTCCTTCGATAAACAATGCAGGAAGCTTACGGAGGTTTTAGCTCAGCTCTTATCTGGATACTTGTACTGCACAGTGCCCAACGAGAAATTAGAGAACGACACCATTATAGTGTGGATTGTCTTGTAGCCATTTACATGGGCATCTTTCTGTGGAAAATGACGGGTCTATTCTGGCCAATCAAAGATGCATCCAGAGACAGGAGGCTAAAAAAACTACACAAAATTGAAAAACGACTAATACAAGCTGCAAAAGACTCTGACATGGAACAAGTGCGGGAACTTCTGGGAGAGGTGGAGTTGAGCAGTCAAGTGAGCAAGAGTCCTAACAGCCGGGTTATGTGGTTGTTTTCTGCTGCTACAATTTTCTTTACACTCGGTATTGTTCTTCTTGCCTTCACATTGACAAGTGACGGCTAACTTTCCACTTGATTCGTGTGACACGTTTCCCAATACTCCTATGAGAGAGATTTAAATTTCACTGGATCTTAACACCAATGGAAGAACTTGGAGAGGACTTCCATCCTCTAGGCGTTTTGAGGATTTAGAAACTGCATATGATGATTTTTTTTCATGTTTTGAGGACCAAGCAATGTCTACTTATAAAATTTCCACTAGATGAAAGGTATAAACGTATGTGAAGTTAGCATGTACAGGAATACGATGCCTTGTTATTCATATGTTTGGTATGTGAAAATGTCATTTGCCATTTGTAACACCCATTATGAAGGGTGAAACTTGTGCTGCCGGTTAAGGATATTATTTCTTATGCAGAAGTTCCAAAATGAATTTATCACACCCTATAGTATTTTATCTTGAACGATGTTGAGTCTAAAATCCCAGTCCAATATCCCTCTTTGTTCAGTAAACAAGATCCCAGCTCTTCCAATGAATTCATATTCCCTCTCCACCAGAATCTGCTATTGACTGTCTGTATATCTCTGCATAAAGAAAGTGGTAACCAGAACAAACATGGCTGTTACTGCAAAATAGGACCTCGCTCACAACACGTATTTTGCAGGGAAATATTTCCATAATATGAAAATTTTGTCCACAAGGGTGAAGGCTGGAGACTCCTTTAATTGGAGGAGTATCACATGGGGACGGAAAAGGGGACTGAGATGGAGACTCTATTCAAGTTTTGACTTTCTGCCCGTTACGAAAGATGAAGGGTCGGTGCTATAGGAGCGTGGGATGTTGAAAAGATTGAACAACTTTGGGCTCAGTGGATCAGACATGCATTCTTAATAGAATTATTTGGCACTTCAAAGCTAGTTACTATTAAGCCGTGGGGTTCCATACTAAAAAGTCAAATAGTTGCTTAAAAGGTTGATTCTTTCCACCGGACTAATCTTGAAATTCGTGTGTTTATTTTTGTTTTAGTCTTATCGAATTGATTGTTCTTTTGAGCTTAATAGGCTCTAATACTATATTAAGTTTTTGGGTTCCATCTTAAAATGTCAACTTTATTAAGAGGAGTAATACAATATAAGATTCTATCACTTAACAAATACAATATTAAGATTTGAGATTTTATCTTAAAATGTCAATATTATTAAGAGGAGTAGCCGAAGACCCAAGCCCTTACATATTGGTCTATGTTTTCATTTTTATTTGATATGAAATTTTATCCCTTAACATGCCCTACAATATGGTGGCTCGTTTATATATGTCTTGGCATGTGTTTTCTTGTTTTAACGAGGCGGTAAATTCTCTTCAATTGATGGTTATCTCTTTTGTTCATGTGTCATGCTGGTTCGCTTTTGTTATTAGTACACTTCTTTCCCTCAACGTCAGCATCTTGTTTTATCATGTAAACCTGAAATTAATAAAACACCAATCTCCATCAAACAAGATCAAACGTCAAAAATTGATGGTATTATTTAAAAAATAAATAAAAATCACACAATTGGGGATTAAGGTTTCTAGGAATGGTAATGAGAATCTAGTTCAAGGGTATTTAAAGAAAATTTCACGAATGCATCCTTTAGGTATCCTTAAACCATTGATAGATCAACATTCTCCCCGCCCCCCTTTTCTAGATGCCCATTACACCACGTCAAGTTGTTATAACTTGAAAAAAGAATAACCCAAAAGCTCAACAGAAACTCTTCAAGTCAAAAATCAACGAATGATCATTAACATCAAAAGTTTTTTGGGCCCAGATTTATATTGTAACCTTCTGTACAAACCAAAATCTCCACTTAGCGGCAAAATGAATCACAGGGACTCAATAACACAGATTTTTCCAAAACCTGAAGTTTTAGGGTTACACAGAGTAAAAACGAGAGAAGAATCAGAAGAGACTCGAAGAGAGAACCCAGAAGCTTCTCAAGAAATCAAAGAGTCAAAATGTGACGGTAGGGCAACCACTCAGGTTCTTCTATGCAAGCTAGCATAACCGTGGATCGTTAAGTGGTGATCTACTATCCAGAGCAGCACATGTATCCCTTTTATTTGGGGTTGGGCCCATTTTGGTTTGTGTTATCGGGCAATGGATCATATTTAGAAAGGGCTTCGCCCATATCATCATCGCCCAGAGCTGGATTCATCATTAATTGGCATCACAGCCCAATAAATCTCACCCTTGACGCCAATGATTAAACAAATAGAAAATTGTAACAATAAACTCCATAAAGCACATTCAAGGTCATCAACACCAAATTAATTGCACCTACAGAACCACAAAGATTACCTAGTATCAATTCTTAAGATTTGCAAATAGGATTTAAGCTTATGTAGAAGAAGTACCTTGGTTCCCATGTCAGCTAGGTTAAATTGGGTTGGGATATTTTCAAGTAAAATGGATTCTTTTTGAATTGTATCTCTTATAAAATGTATTCTAAGATCTATATGCTTTGTTCTTTCACGAAAGATGGGATTTTTGCATAAGTGAATGACACTTTGACTATCAAAATAAACCACAACAGGATTTGTAAGTTTATTTACCTTATGTAATAAACCTTTTAGCCAAAAACTTCTTTTATTGGTTCAGTTGTAGTCACATATTCTGCTTATGTGGTTGATAGGGCTATTATTGGCTGCAATTGAGACTTCCAACTTATACATATATCACACAAAGTAAACATATAAGACGTAGTTGATTTTCTATTATCCCTGTCCCCAGCATAGTTTGAATCTACATACCCCCTCAAGATAACTCTCTCTTTACAAGGTTTAAAACACAGTCCTAAATCTGCAGACCTTTTTAAATATCTCAGTAATCATTTCATAGTAGATCAATGGTCAAGGCCAAGGTTAGCCATGAATCGGCTCAAGATACTTATAGCATGTGCAACATCAGGTCTAGTACACACTATAGTATACATGACAGATCCAACATCATTGGCATATGCGACTCTTTGCATATATTTTATGTCAAATTCATCTCGAGGACTCTGTTCTTCACTTAGTTTAAAATGATATGCAAGAGGTAATATAACAGGCTTAGATTTATGTATAGCAAACCTAGATAACACATTTGTCACATATTCAGATTGTGTTAAAATAAGTGCTTGTTGTGACCTATTTCTTTTTATATCATACCCAAAATCCTTCTAGCATGTCCTAACTTCGTCAATTTAAATCCAGCACTTAGCACTTTCTTAATTTCAGTTAAATTATTTATTTTTCGGCCTATTAGCAACATATCATCCAGATCAAGTAAACTGTCATAGAATTGCTGTCATTCTTTTTAAAATAGAGGCAATGATAAAAGGAGCTTCTAACAAAACAAACTAAAGACACAAAGTTATCAAATCGTTTATACCATTATTTAGGAGGTTGTTTTAAACCATACAAAGATCTTTTTAAAAGACAGATATGATTTGGTCTTTTAACATCAATGAATCCCTCTGGTTGGGACATGATAAGTGTGTTTTTGCACACTTATTTAGGTCACAAACATGACTTAATAATGAGCAAAATGATTGAATTGTGACTTAATCTCGTTATATTTGTGAATTGTAGGGAATACCGATGAACATGGTGAAATTCAGAAGAAAAGAGCCGAAAAAGGACTAAAATGGAGCAAAGTGATAGTTCGAGGACCAAGTTGCAAATAATCAATAGATGAGACGGGAAATGGAATGAAGATTCAAGAGTGTTAGAGGTTAATCAGATGAGGAAAGGAGTCAAGAGGTGAAATATGATCGAAGTATTATCAAGTATCAACTTTCAGGCGAAAAAGCTATGCTCGTGATTTTTAATCTCTATTTGAGATTCATTTTTGACATAGTAAACATCAGAATTTGAGGAAGACTATTTCAATTAAAAGTGTAGATCTTTGAGTTTTCTTCACAATGCACTTTGAATCACTTCAATCGAAGATCAGGAGAGAATTTTATGACCAAAATACTAAAAGTTGTCCAGCGGAAAGAATGGTATAACATGCGGTCGCATAGAAGCCTCCGAGAACTTTTTCTCAAATTTTTTTTACTCTATGTGACAGCATAGAAATGTACTATGCGGTCGCATAGAACAAGATTCGGGGCCGATTCAGCAGTTTCCTTATTTCGTCGAAACTCTTATGGAAAGGAGATTTTTAGGGTTCTATATAAACTAAAACTCGACCAGAATGATGGGACGCCACTTTTACAGAATTGGAGGGGATTATACACAATTTTGGAGGATTTGGAGAGGAAGAACAAGGCAAAAACAAGGCAATCCACTTCAAGATTCAAGATTTCACTTCAAGAATCAATTGGGTGATGTTCTTCCTTGATTTTAATTATTG
>NC_036259.1:6693961-6715564 GCF_002742605.1 Olea europaea var. sylvestris | reverse complement strand
ACTCGGACTTCTAAAGTCCACTTTATTACTTGTCACGACCCGTACACTTGCGGTAATTTAAATCGAAAGAAATATTTCGCGAACAAATTTTTGCCGTCATTGCCGGGGATTGAGTTTAGTTTAATTTTATTTCTTGAGGCACTAATTCGAACTTAATTTTTATTTATTTTACTAGCATAATTTTGTTTTTATTTTTATTTTTATTTTAGTTTATTATTCTCTATTTGTGTTTTAGTTAATTAAATTGTTTGAATCTAAGTGCTCGTACTGGTTTTAATTCCCAGATTTGCATGTCATGATTGCCTGGAGGAGAATTGATTCCAGCTGATCCTAAAATTGAGCGCACCTTTCACCGACGACAAAGAAATCACCGCGAAGCACAAGTACAAATGGCCAACGAATTAAACAATCCCATAATTCATGCTAACGAAGGAGAGGCAATGGACGAAGGGAATGAGATTCTGGGGGATTTCTTTACTCCTCAAGTGATTCAAAGCCAGTCCAGCATAGTGTATCCACCGTTTGGGCAACCTAATTTTCAGTTGAAGACCAATGTGATACAGCTGTTTCAAAATGGACACCAATTTTATGGCAAGGCTGAGGAGAACCCACACACACACGTATCTCGATTTTTGGATATGTGTCAACATTTCAGATACCAAGGGATTTCGGATGACGCTATCAGGTTGAGGCTCTTTCCACATACATTACGAGACAGAGCACTTAAATGGTTGGATTCACTCCCGATTGCAAGTATCACTACATGGAATGAGCTGGCATACAAGTTCTGCACAAAGTTCTTCTCCCCAGCGAAGATAGCAAAGCTGAGACATGATATATCAGTATTCAATCAAGGAGAGACTGAATCATTTGATGAAGCCTGGAACAGATTTAAAAACATGTCCGGAAATGCCCTCAGCATGGGTTCGATAAAAAGACCCAGATTCGATTCTTCTACACAGGATTACTTCCATACCATAAGAGCATAGTAGATTCAGCATCAGATGGCTCAATATCCACAAGAACAGTTGATGGGGCATTAGAATTATTTGAGCGAATGGCTACCACATCAGCCATGTGGTCTTCTGAGAGGGCAACTCCAAAGAAAACTCCAGGTGTCTACGAGGTGGATACTTATTCAGCAATCTCTGCAAAAATTGATTCTCTGTATCAAAAGGTGGAAAGCATATCACAAACATCACAAGCTAAGAAGAGCAATTGTGAGGAATGTGGAGTCGAGCACAAAAAGGCCGAAGCTACACTTCAAAATCAAAATGCAGCCATCAAAAATTTGGAAACTCAGATGGGGCAGCTAGCCATCGCATTGACTGGCAGAACACCAGGTAACTTACCAAGTAACACGGAAATCAACCCAAAAGAGCATGCCAAGGCCATCACAACTCGAAGTAGAGTGCAGGTACCTGATATGCATGTCAAAAGGCCAGTCAAGAACAAAGAGAATACACCTTCTGTAGAAGAAGAAACTGTGGAGTAGGATGAACAACCAAACACATCTACTGCAAAGGAAAGCTCAGAAAAAGCAGGGAATAAAGAAACAGTTACAATCAACCATATGAACCTCCAATTCCATTTCCACAGAGGTTGAAAAACCACAAAATGGAGCAACAATACAAAAAATTTCTGGAAGTCTTCAAGAAGCTCCACACCAACATCTCGTTGGCCGATGCTCTATTCCAGATGCCCAACTATGCAAAGTTTTTAAAGGACATATCATCAAATAAATGCAAGTTGGAGGATCATGAAACAGTAATGCTAACCGAAGAGTGCAGTGCAAGAATTCAGAAAAAGCTTCCACCAAAATTGAAAGATCCAGGGAGTTTCACTGTCCTTTGCACAATTGGTGATTTTTATTTTAATAAAGCATTATGTGATCTTGGTGCAAGTGTTAACTTGATGCCACTCGCTATTTTCAGGAAACTAGGATTGGGAGAGCCTAAAACAACTATAGTAACTCTACAATTGGCTGATCGATCGCTTACACATCCACGAGGGATTATCGAAGATGTATTGGTCAAAGTGGATAAACTTATATTCCCAGCGGACTTCTTAATTCTGGACATGGAAGAAGACAAGGACGTGCCTATCATATTGGGGTGACCATTTTTGGCAACTGTAAAAGCTCTCATAGATGTGCGACAAGGACAATTGACTCTGAGACTGAGTGAGGAGCAGGCCACTTTTAATGTTTTCAAAGGAATGAAATATCTCACTGAGCCAGACAGCTGTTTTCAGATTGATGTGATTGACATAGGAATCCCCTACAATTACGAATTGAAGAAACCACCAGACATACAGGAGGCTGATATGATGCACCCTCAATCCATTCTCACTGACTCAAAGGAGATCGAAGTATACACCATGGAGTCTCAAACAGATGATGAGGGAGAGTCACACCACGTGAAAAAGGACAGGTTTGAAGTGTGGAGGATAACTGCAATGTGGAACAAGACCATATTGAACAAACTATGCAGGACCTCCCAAGCTATATTTAAAGTGCCATAACACACCTATGCCAAAAGTCGGGCTATCGACTATAAAATAGCGATAGTTGGGAGGCAACCCAACGTTCTATCCTTTCATTTACTTCGTTTTGCAATAGTTTAGGAACTTTTCATTTTTTTTAGCATTATCAACAGTTTTAGGTCATCGATCATACATCCCTATCACATGGAGTCTAGGCATGGTCTACACGACTCCCAATGCACTGAGCATGAGTCATGAGATTGAAGTCCTATTTTAGTCAGTCATGTGTCAAATTGAACAAAGTGCATGTTTTGAATGAAATTTCTTTGGTAATGCACATTTTTGTGATGTAAACCTTATGTTGAGACATAAATTATGCATTCTACACATCAACAATGTACACATGCACCTTGAAGCAAATTTGGGGGATTTGTGCACTACGTAGGTTATTTCTTGGCTCAGTTGCATCTGTTTACACCATGAGAACTAATACGCATACTTTGCACTTTTACAGGATGTCACTAAAAAGAATGTCATAGGGAAAGGAGAAACACTGCGAGTCCTAGTTTTCATTCACCACTTCCATATAAATCAGGGAAGTACTCGTACCCCATCTTGCGCTTTTAGTTTATTATTGTCCTTTAATTATGTTTGTTTACACTTTTATTTCATCTTCACATTGAGGACAATGTATTATCTAAGTTTGAGGGTGGGTGACATAATCCTGGACACGAACATCTTTTCATCATTTTGCCTATATTCATCAATATATATGTTTCATGACTGCATATTATGTGCTTGATGAGTGTTAAAAAAAAATTCTTTGCATTTTATTTAGTCTACTATATTTTCATTTTTGCATACTTGTGTGGGCTTGATAACCTTGCCGGCTATGATGTGACTATTGGATTGGTATAATTTATAAACTTTGGATATAGTGCTGAATAGATTAACCAATATTTGTGATGCAATACTTGACATTATCTATGCATGCTATTCATGTTTGACATGTTAGGTGAATGACTGGATTTTGAGCATAGAGTAGGAAAAGAATGATTACCCTCTATTGAATTAACACGTAAACCACCTTAAGACAGTTTGGAATTGGTTGAGCTATTATAGGGAACATTGAGATAAGCGGGGGCTCCGTGCATGAAATTTTATTGTGTGGATTGCCTAGACCAGTGAGGTGAAGATTAGGTGAAAATCTTAAATTAGGGGTTGGTTTTGGAAATTAAATGTCTAGAACAATAAGGGCATAAAATTAATTTGTGAGAATAAGACACTTCTTTTCATGCCTTTATGACCCGAGCAAGTAAGCCTGTAAGGATATTTCAAAATTTGGTGCCCTAAAGTCAACTGGCCTGAGAGTAACCGGCCTAAAGCTCGCTAAAGGGATCATATAGAAAGCAAGAGGGAAAGAGGCTAATAAAAACTCATCTGATCGAGTCTTTATAACTCGAGTGAATAAGCCTGCAAGGATTTAAAACCTAGTGCTCTAAAACCAACTGGTTTGGGAGTAACCGATCTAAAGTTCGCTAAAGGGGTTATATAGAAAGCAAATGAGAAGATGATAATGATATATAAAATAAAAAAATAAAAAATAATTCAGAAAAATTAGAGAAAAGCGAGAAAAACAAAAGAGAGGCAATAACATAAAGAAAAGCCCTTGGACATTTGGTTGAAGAAACTATACCTTTAAGGCGAAGCAAGTAACCTAGTTTAATCTTGAGTGTCGAAGCAATCAAACTTAGGAAAGCCTTCACTTGTTGACATGTAAACTTGTGATAGTGAGATCAATCCAAACTACGAGAGGGTAAGGACTATAGCTATGAAAATTCCTAATTTTAAAACACAATCCCGAGATAATTGAGTGAAAAGAATAATTTTGGGGGTTGTGTATCTCTCGAGTGAGTAAGGATACATTTGACCACTTGGGGTCGGGACTCAAATTCAGCATGAACCTGATATGTTGGCATGAATTCACACATACACACACACGTCGATTTGCATTTAACAGGTAAAGGTTGATGTCATTTTTCCACTGATAAATTTTCATAAAGTCAAATACTTAGTCCAATCCTGAGCCACAGCAGGGTATTAAGTCATGTTTGTTCAGAATTAAGTCACTATCTTGTTTGAGGACAAACAATAGTTCAATTCAGGCGAAAAAGCTATGCTCGTGATTTTTAATCTCTATTTGAGATTCATTTTTGACATAGTAAACATCAGAATTTGAGGAAGTCTATTTCTATCAAAAGTGTATATCTTTGAGTTTTCTTCACAATGCACTTTGAATCACTTTAATCGAAGATCAAAAGAGAAAGTTATGACTAAAATACTAAAAGCTATTCAGCGGAAAGAATGGTATAACTATGCGGTCGCATAGTATAAATTCTATGCGGTCGCATAGAAGCCTCACGAGAACTTTTTCTCAAATTTTTTTTACTCTATGCGACAGCATAGAAATGTACTATGCTGTCGCATAGAACAAGATTCGGGGCCGATTCAGCAGTTTCCTTATTTCGTCGAAACTCTTATGGAAAGGAGACTTTTAGGGTTCTATATAAACTAAAACTCGACCAGAATGATGGGACGCCACTTTTACAGAATTGGAGGGGATTATACACAATTTTGGAGGATTTGGAGAGGAAGAACAAGGCAAAAACAAGGCAATCCACTTCAAGATTCAAGATTTCACTTCAAGAATCAATTGGGTGATATTCTTCCTTGGTTTTAATTATTGCTTTTCTTTATTTCCCATTATGTTAGGCTAGATTTTCATGTGCTAGGATTTGCGATGAACCTTACATTATGAACCCTTAATCTTGAATTTTATTTATTTGACGTTAAAACATGTTTTTAATTATTGAATGATTGGCATGGATTTTATTTTCTCTACAATTATGTGCGCAATAGTTGTATGAGATTTGTGGCTTGTTTTACCCTCGAGAGATGGAAAATGAGTTTGACATTATGTTAATTGTCGTAAAGTTCGATAGGGGATAGAAATATACCGCTATGCTTTATGTGATCTTTAAGTATTCATAAATTTTTAATGCATTTTTATATGTTCGCATCCGTCATAGAAATATAGTCGGATCGCATGTGAAAATAGGTTTAATTCTACTTGAGAGAGATTGTTAAACAAATTAGGAATATTGGTCTTCATAATTGAATCGTGTTGTCAATTTTATAAAATTCGAATTAAAGAGGATTGATATAAAGGGATTCGGGATCCTAGTACGCATTTCATTATCATATTTTTATAAAACTTGCATTTAGTTATAATCACGCATTTAATTTAGTTAATTTAGGCTTTATATTTATAAGTAGGTTATTAAATCACAATTTAGTTAACGAAAATATCAAGAATTTCTATTGTTTCGATTAAGGCGACGATAGGTAAAATTGAACTACTCTTTCTCTGTGGGACGATACTCGGACTTCTAAAGTCCACTTTATTACTTGTCACGATCCGTACACTTGCGATAATTTAAATCGAAAGAAATATTTCGCGAACAGGACATATATATAGTTTCAACTAGGTCACCATGCAAGAAAGTGGTTTTAACATCCATTTGCTCTAGGTCAAAATCATATTGAGCAACCAATGCAAGTATCACTCTTACTGTAGTATATTTAACTACAGGAGAGAAAATCTCATTGTAATCAATGCTTAGTTTTTGGGTAAAATCCTTTGTTGCTAGTCTGACTTTAAATCTAAAAGGCAGTTTACAGGAATTTCCCTCCTTAATTGTATAAATCCATTTACAATCTACTATGGACTTATTCTTAGACTTGGGTACAAGTTCCTAGATTTTATTCTCCATTAGGGACTCAATCTCCCCTTCTATAGCAAGCTACCAGTCTTTTGAATGTGGACAATTGATGGCTTCTTCATAAGTTTTTGGCTCTTTAAAAGCTAATTCTTGGTATAATAGGACAACAAGGGACAAATAATCATTCATTCTAACAGGCTCTCTTATCTCCCTTCTAGTCATATCCCTAGCTAATTGATAATCACATAAGGGGTTTACAATGTCACCAGCAGAATCTAAATCACGGTCCCTACCAGTTTCATGTGATCCTGACACATCACCACTCTCTTCATTTTCACCTTGATCTTCTTCAATGAGTTTAGGTGAGGGTCCTAGCTCAACCTGCAGCCTGGCCTTTTCTTCTTTAAGATCTTCAGGAACATCATTAGAGGTCTTATCAATCAGAGAAGGCAATTTAAATTCATTAAACATGACATTTCTATTGGTTATCATCTTAAAACCTCTACCATCTCTCACCCAAAGTCTATAACCTTTCACTTCCTCAGGGTATCCCATGAAAACACACTTCTAGAACTTGGTTTCTAATTTTCCCATACTTTGGTGAAAGTAGGTAGCACGGCCAAATGTTCTTAAACAGGTATAGTCAGCCAGTTTTCTTGACCAAACTTCCTCAGGTGTTTTGCCATCTAGAGTACTAGTAGGTATCCTATTTATAATGTATACAGCTGTCATAACAACTTCACCCCACAAGACTTTTGGAACCCCTGAACTGAACATCATACATCTAACATTGTCTAAGATGGTCCTATCTATTCTCCCAGCTACACTATTCTGCTGTGGGGGCATATGGTACAGTTTTATGTCTTAGAATCACATCATCTTTACACAATCTTTCAAAATTAGCATTACAAAATTTCAGATCATTGTTTGTTCTTAAAATTTTGACCTTTTTACCTGTTTAATTTTCAATTAAAGTTTTCCATGTATTAAACTTTTCAAAAACATCTGATTTTTGTTTTAGAAGAAAACCCATACCTTTCTTAAAAATCATCAATTAAAGATAGAAAATATATATTTCCACCTTGGGTAATAGTAGATGATGGACCCCACAGATCTAAATGTATATACTTTAGGATGGATGTTGTAGTGTGCTTTCCAGTATTAAAATGAAGTCTATGTTGCTTGTCTAAGGTACAATACTCACAGAAAGGGGCCTTAGAAATAGTTTCTTTTCCAAAAACAACCTTTTTACTAAAAATATGAAGTTCTCTATCACTAACATGAGCGAATCTGTTATGCCATTTTATGGTTGCATCAATTTTAGCACCAACAGATTCAGTAGTGTGACTCATAATGTTTGCTCTAGTGACATAGATTCCATTTCTTTAGATGCCTTTGAAAATAACTAAAGAACCTTTAATTATTTTCAAATAACCATTTTCAATCCTTGCTTGCAAACCTATGAAATCTAGATTACCAATTGAAATTAAGTTTCTATTCAAATCTGGTACATGTCTTACTCTATCAAGAGTAAATGTGTATCCATTTTCAAATTTTAGAGTGACACTGCCAATTCCTTTAACTTTACAGGCAATATTATTTCCCATAACAATCTCTCTCCCTTCCAAATCCTTAAAGTTTTCTAACCAAGGTCTTCTAAACATCATATGGAATGTGCAACCTGAGTCCAGAATCCACACAAAACTCTGATCATTGTTATCTGCAAAATTTGAAGTATTCATATCAGTGGTGGATTCAATCACCACATAGACATCTACAGTCTTATCTTCTAATGGCTCAAAAACATTTCCTTCATCCACTTTCTGGTCATTTTTTTTTATGACGATCCTTGATATAGTGTCCAGTTTTGCCATACCCATAACACTTCATATTCCCATTTTTAGACTTTGACCTATACCTCCCTTTTCCTGTCTTCTTAAAGTTACCATTTCCATGACTATTATGATTGTTCTCGTTAATATTTTACCTAGTGAGAGACCTACCTCTTACAAATAGGTTTTCAGACTCCTTACCATGTCTCTCAACTTTTACCTCTAGTTCCTTACTCCTTAAAGCATTAATAACTATTTCTAGGCCCAAAGATTCTCTACCATACTTAATGGCAGTTTTAACATCTTTATAGATTTCAGGTATTGAATTAAGTAGGATCACAACCTTATATTCTTGTACCAACTTATTAAATGTATCAAGATTATCATCTAAGTCTCTAAACAAATCAATTTTAAAACTAAAAAATCTTTCTAAAAGAAAAATTTTATTAGGTAAAGACTTAGCCAAATAAAGTTCTTCTAATTTTTCCCATAAGGCTTTAGCATTATCAAGTTTTCCTACCTTTCTTAATACCTGATCAGATAAATGAAGGATAATGGAAGTATACAAATTCATCAGATTCGATTTTTTGTTCATCAGTCATAGTAGCAGGATATTCATCGGTCATAGCCTTTGAAACCTTTTGTTGAACAAGGACTCCCCTCATTTTTTGCAGCCAAATGGGAAAGTCCTCTTTTCCATTAAAAACTCTAAGTTCAAATGTGGTAGTTGTCATTTGAAGTTTTTAATCAACACTGAAAACATTTAGGAGTCAATGTTAAGCAAAAAGAGAGATAGATATTCCACAAATATGTTGAACAACACAAAGTATTACCCACAATATATGAAATATCAGGGGCATATAAACTATGAAAAATAGCAGAATAGTATGAATGTAGAATTAGGGAAAACACTTCAAGCTTAATGTGTTTTGAATTCACCAGGTTTCCGACACATTCAACACTAGGGGGAAGGATTACAGATTATAAGTAAGAGATCAAGGTAGACACAAAAACAAGATATAAAGAATAATGTGATACAGGATAGTAAAATAATACATAGCTCCAAACAACAATAGCAATGAGAAATATTTAAAAAACCGAAAGGAAGTATTCAAGGGTTAGGAAATTTAACCCCCAGCCCTGAGTAACACCTCAAGTACTTAGGAGTTTATCAAATAGTTCATTTAACATACGAAAAATAGTAAAAAAAAAATAAAAAAATCTGACTTATTCCTACAAGATTCAAACAAAAAATCATCAAATATTCAAAATTACTTAAAGAATCATCACCAAATCACCAATATCTGTGCACAATTGAATCTAGGGTTTCCAGACTGGTAAGATCTTTTAAAATTGGTTTGTGAAACTTAATTTCCCACAACCGAATCACAAAGACGAACACTTAATTGTCCGGAAAAGGCTCTGATACCACTGTTATAACTCGAAACAGGAATAATCCAAAAACTCAACAGAAACTCTTCAAACCAAAAATCAAGGAATGATCATTAACATCAAGAGTTAAAATGTTTTGGGCTTAGATTTACATTGTACCATTCTGTACAAACCAAAATCTCCACTTGACCCTAACCTTAATTTCAGATAAACAGAGGCAACTACTTCTATGTATCAAGAACGACCACAAAACACAGATATCCCACTCTTAGCCTCTAATTAAAATAAGTCATAGAGACTCAATCACACAGATTTTCCCAAAACCAGAAGTTTTAGGGTCACACAAAGTAAAAACGAGAGAGAGGAATCAAAAGAGGCTCGAAGAGAGAACCCAAAAGCTTATCAAGAAATTAGAGAGTCAAAAAGTGACGATAGAGCAACCACTCAGGTTTTTTTGATACTAGCCAGCATCACTGTAATCGTTAAGTGGTGATCTGCGGTGCGGAGCAGCACATGTGTCCTCTTTATTTGGGATTGGGTTTGGGCCCATTTCAATTTGTGTTATCAGGCAATGGATTATATTTAGAGTGGGCTTCGCCCATTATCATCACCACCTAGGGCTGGATCCATCATTAATTGGCATCACAGCACAATATAAGTCTTAATATGTTCAATTTGATTCCTAGGTATAGTTAAGAAAACCAATCACAATAAGCACACAAGTGAAGAGAAAATAATTAAGATCAGGTTGAGCCAATAAACAATAAATTCATGCATCAAATTTTAGTTTATCTTAATAGTTTTCACACTTGCTGCATATTTCGATCCATACTCATGATAATATTATTGGCATGATTACTGAATTGTAGTGTATGTGCATGAATAGGTCCGATCAATTACTGTCCAACATATAGTGAACAAGATGATTCCACCCCATGAACCTATTCGAGGTCCGTGTTTCAAACCAACCATCATCTGGATGATCTCTTTATAGAAGATATACGAATAATACCTAGCTAGTTAACTTTTTCTATATTTTTAGGTAATTGCTTTTAGAACATCGAAAGTAGACTACGTAGATTATGCAATCATGATTAAATTCCTAAAATTAAATGCTTTTACAGATGTAAATTCATACGCAAAGATATAGTAAATTGGGCATGTGAAAAGGGTTAGCTTTACTCGGGAGAGATTACTACATAAAACTCATTATTTCGACTGTTGTTTTGTCATATAATCAAACTTTGTTATTTTCTTAATAATATTTTAATTAATTTTTTTTTTTACACGTAACAAATTGTTCATATACAATTTTAAATTCGCCTACTCGAAAATAAGTAGCCGCTCTCAAGTCCGAAGAAAAGGATGAGGATTTTTCACTTTTTTTAAATAATAATAATAATAATAATAATAATAAAAGAACAAAAATTTAGAACAAACTCAAAATATGTTAGTTAGCCAATGAATTCGTACTCAGTCAGATGATTTATGCACAGGTTCAGAGTCATCTAACACACGAATTTATCATCTTCAATAAGGAATATTGTTTTAATTGCTTAGTAACCAAAGATTTCATTTTTGAAGAGTAAAGTAACTTACTTCCTCATTTTCATACTGTAAAGAACCTTATTTACATTATTTATGAATGTGCTTTTGATATTCTTCTTGAATTCACCTTATTTGAAAAAGTAACAATCTAAACTAACACATACAAATATAACATTCTTTATCAAGAGTAATAATATATTATTATTCTTGAATATTGGTACGTGACAAATGCTCAAATATTCTTTCAAAATATAATTTAAATTGCTACATTTTTAAAAATAATAATGCAATATTCTTTTTAAATATTATATAAAATAATAAATTATAGAGTAACGTTATTTAATACCACTAATGGTTAATACCAATTTAGTTACCAGCACAACTAGTATTAAATTATAGATTCAATTAAATAAATCACAAAATTTTAATTTTAATTAAGTTTATCACATAATACCATGTAAACTGACACTCTAGCACCATGGGAGCTGGAGTGAATTGTTTTAAAAATCTCTCAACTCATACTATTGTCACGGACTACTTACTAAACTTCAACATGGTACACACTGCTCATTGAACTTCCTCAGCTTGCGCTCCATCCATCATCCAAGAAAAATCGTTATCGTTCTTGCTCATGTGGCGAACGGAATTTTGATATGACGTCTAACACCCGTTAAACACATGCCAAAACACCGTATCAGCAAAACTTAAAAAAAAAAAAAAAAAAAAAAAAAAAAAAAAAAAAAGGATCCCAAAAGATCAAAAATAAAAATAAAATTTCTCCTTCTTCCCTTGCGCACCCTACGCCCCTCCACCACCACATCACCAAACCAAACCCAGAAAAACTAGCCACAATCCGGCCACGACCTGCCATCACCAACCTCAAAACCCAAAGCCCAAATTAAAACCCAACCACACCTTCATTTGTTCCATTTCACATCCATAGTTGACAACGGAATATAGTCTATGCAAACGCACTAATATTCATTGTATACTTTCAGAAAAGTAGGAAAAAATTGTTAACAATTTATAGAAAATATGTGGAGGATTTCATTTAATTTGTTGAAACAGGGGATTAAACCGATCGAGGTGTACGCTAATTCCACCGCCGACACATTGGGGTTCGCCGAATTGATGGGTCCATCTTCTTAATGCAGCTCCTCCATCGATGGCTCGAGATTGAGATCTACAAAAAGAAAATGGGTTGATTTTGGTGAAGAAGATATTCAATTTTTCATACATACATACAACATATTTGTGTTCATTTGTAGACAAAGAGAGAAAAAATGATGGAAAATTGGTTGTTGTGGTTAATGTTGACTTGTTGGTGCCTATTGTTGTTGTGGTTAATGTTCACATGTTTGTGGTGGCTTATGTAGGTGGTGACCGGTGGTGGTGGCGGCCGTGGCAAATGGTAACGGGTGGTGGTTGAGGGTTAATTTGGTTTGGTCGTGGGGTGGGGAAGAAAGTGAACAGTCCATTCTATTTTTATTTTTATTCTTTTTCTATTATTTAGCCCCCGTTTGGCCCCATTTTTAAGAAGTGAAAAATTGATGGAATAGTATTTTTTCTGAAAAATGAATAGTTGAAAAAAAATAAAAAGTTTTCGATTTACGTATAACATTATTTTATGGAAGATTGTGTGATTGAAAATAGGAGAGAGAAAAATATAATGCAATGAAATTTAATGTAATGGGGGTCAAACGGGGGCTTAGTGTGATTTGGCATGTGTTTAAATACATGTTGGACCTTTTTTGCTGACTAGGACTTCAAATGTGATCTGGCATATTTTTTACGGGTGTTAGACGTCACATTAGAATTTCATCCGCCACATCAACAGGAAGGATAATGGTTTTTCTTGGGTGATGGATGAAGTGCAAAAGGAGGAAGTTCGGTGAGCAGTGTGTAGCATGTTGAAGTTTAGTGAGCAATCCGTGACAGTGGTATAAATTAAGTGATTTTTGAAACAATTCACTCATAGGAGATAAGTAGCATTATTTTAAATTATATTCAAGTAAACATATGTCTATTAATTGACATAGTAAAAATTAACATATCCCATTTTGTTATATAATTCAAAATTAAGAAAATACAGACATTTTCTTTAATTGAGAAGAAGAGTCTCCTTATGAATTCAACTGATTAAAACTTCGTGTCTTTCTTTGAACTGAAATGAAATTACTTTTTAACATAAATTTGGTAGAAATTCATGAGTAGACAGAGAAATAAGTTTTGCTAACTCAATTGTCCAAAATTTTGTGTTAACAATGTAATATAACTTAAAAAGAAAATAATATAATCAATAAACTTATGTATATATTTTATTGACCATATATTTATCGGTTAGAATTAGAACCTCGTTTGACTCTTATTTTTTGAAATGAAAATAAGTTGAATATTATTTTTTTTTATTTTTAAAATAAGTGGTTGAAATTTTTTAATTTACGTATAATATTATTTTATAAAAAATTATATAATTAAAAATAAAAAATAAAAAAAAATAATTTAATGGGAGTGAAACGAGAGACTGGGGTCAAATTACAACAAACAGAAATTGAATTCATGAAAATATAATTGAATAAAGCTATTTGTACATTGTTTATAAGTTTCTCTCACACACAATCGACACGTTTACAGACACACTGACATTACTGTAAGAAATCTATACATGCACATATACGTACAATAACAATCCCATCCAACGTCCCACTATGTTTCTGATCATACCAAAATGAATCAGAAAGTAATCAGAAAAGGATGCGTGTGTAAAGGCGAAGAATTTGAGTAATTTCTCGATTGCAGAGATTGCAACCGTGGCTGTCGGCGCGATAAGGGGTAGTGAGCGAACGAGCCCGGAACCGTGGAAGGAAGGAGTTGGGGGTTTTGTTTAAGAAAATTGAGGCAGCGAAGAGGAGACAACAGTGGTGGCTCGAGACAAGATGATGAGTTTGGAGGAATTTTTGGCGAAGGCAGGAGCGGTGGAGGAGAACTTTTTGGAGGTGGGGGAGGAAAGGGAGCTTGAAAGAATTTACGTGTATGACAATTCTCCGGTGTTCGGAAAAGGAATGGCGGTAGGGGTGGATTTTGGAGTGCCTTCACCAGTGATGGGAATGGGAGTGTCAGTAGGGGTGGATGCGGGAAGGTCTTTGCCCGTGGAGGGAATGGGAGTGGGCGTAGGGGTGGATGTGGAGGGGCATTCACCGGTAGTGGGAATGGGAGAACCTTTGCCGGTGGTGGATGTTGGAGGATCTAGGAATGGGAAAGGGAGAGAAAAGAATGGTCTGAGCTCGTTGGGACCGGTGGATAGGACAGATCGGAGGGCGATTAAGAAAAGGGAAGTTGCAGCCAGGGCAAGGGCGCGAATGCAGGTGGGATTTTCCTAAATTTCTTAGTTGCAGTTTTGTTTGGTGGGATTTTTATACTTCATTCTAATTTTGAATTGATTTTGTTTTTTTGTGATTATAGGCAAGAATATTGGGATTGGAGTTGAGGAAGAAGAGTTTAGAGGAAGAGAATGACCAGCTAACGAAAGAGAAGGTAATAGCAATTGAATTCATCGTATTGATTTGAAGTTTTGCAGACCTAGGATGATAGTTTTTGAGACAGTGATCAATTTGCTGAATCTGATTGTTCTCTATTTATGAATGGAGATAAAAATAGTGAAAAGGAAGGTGACAAAGTGCTCGTTTGGATCGCATTATTTGAAATTTTAATGGTTGGAATATTGTTTTATTGAAGAATGTGTGGTTAAAAAAATAAGAAATAGTTTTGGGATTATGTATAATATTATTTTATTGGATAATGTATAGTTGATAAGAAGAGAGAGAAAAATGAATTATAATTTTAATGGAGGCCAAACAGGGACTAATTGAGATTCTGTCTTAGTATGTCATGAATAGTTGCATTTTGCAGTTAGAAGAATATCACAATGAGTTCCTCCGTCTTCGTCTGGAGTTTGCTTAATTACTCCTCACCGATGTTTTGCACGTTACTTTCTTTTAATTATATTGCTTCCGGTGATTGTTTCAACTTATGGTTCTGCAAAATGGTCGCAAACTAGCTTGTTTGCAACCTTTTCAAATTCTGCAGGTGATGACTAGCTCTTAGGCTTAGTAATAATACCATGAGATGCCTGCACAATATCTTCTTTGTTGATTGAGGTTATTGATGCATGGGAAAAGATACTTATTACCGTTGGTTGATTCGCAGTGTTTGACTTGTCACTCTTTCTATTGTGAATTAAGTTCATTTTGTCGGAATATTCCAGTAAATGTGGATAGTATTTGTTGGATACGGCGCCATGTAATGTGGAGATGTCTTGTATGCTTTCTTTTCATCTTGATCTCAAGATACTGTTGGTGTGCCTTATCCACAAGACACGTGCTATCAAATACATCAAATGCCTCAACGGCAGGTTTATTTACCTCTCCCCCCTTTCCATGAGAAGCATGTAGTTTAGAACGCTTGTGATTCATAGATGAAATCAATGCTCGTTTTGCTGTCTAATTGTTGTTCATGTGCCTACCACTGCACTAGATTTTCCCTTTTCAAACTGTCATTAAGTTTCTTTAGCTTGTGTGGTTTTTGTGGTTGGATTTGTTTCCACTGCAAATGCAACTTAGATTTTAAGTGAGTTTACACATTTGAAGATGAGTAGTGCTGCTAATAAAGCAGGCTACATTAGATAAATGGCATTATCTAGAATCTGAAGGCCGATTCACCTAGAATATATATCCCTATAATTTGAAGATGGAATGTCTTTCCCGTTACAGCGGAAGATCTTGAATTTGAGACTTTCTACACCAAAAATATTCTATATCTACTTATCGTATTTCTGGCCCTGCTCAGTAGTTTCGTAGCAGGTTTTTTTCAGACATTTTCTTGGAGTAGAAGGAACCGCCATTGGCCACAAACATGGAAAGCCACAAGTAGAAATGGTTGTACCAGCCAACACAACCCCACCTTCGAACCATTGCATCTCTGCACTGCCAATTAACCACCACAAATCTATCAGCCTGAACTCATATCAAGAAGTATAAACTCCAATGAAAAAGTTATATTGACAGGTTAGGGTAAATACCACATTACAAAAAGAAAAAATCCAAACAAAATATGAATTATCAAAAGGGGAGACTAATTCAACACAACTCGTTTTGGTTCTCGAATTTCAGAAATATTTTAATGGACCCCTAACAAGACAATACGACACCAAATCAAAGTAGAGAGAGAGAGAGAGAGAGAGAGAACTAATGGTGTTGAAGGTGGGGGTACTATCAGGGATCGAGATGGACGGTGTGAGTTGATGAATAGCAAAAATGGGGATAGGAGAATACTCTTGTTTCCAGTTCCCTCCTTGAATGAACTAGTTGAGAGAGGGGGAAGGAGATCTTAAGAATTACACGGGATGCTCTTTCCTGGAAGTGGTTATTTGCACTGTTAATTTGTGTTACCAAAAAAGGAAATGGAGAAAATACGTGGATGGTTATGTGTTTTTGTTTGCTTAGAGCCCTCGGACCAACCTGAACAGCGTATATATGTTGTGCTGAACCGAAATGGACTCCTATTTTAAAGGTATTGGAAATGAAAAAAGATGGTGATACTGTATTTTTGTCTTTTTGTTCTTATAGGCTTTGTGGCTCTCCAACTTCCACATTTAGAATCTTGACATTTATAGATTACTTATAATTAAAAGTTAGCATTTATAACATTTCCCTTTTTGTATTCCTTTAAAAGAAACGACTTGTATCCACGTCTCCTAAACCAACACTGCAAGTATCTTTTTATGTGCTCATCGATATAATGTGGACCACACACAGTCATCACTTGTGCTATAATGGCATTATGATGCAATAGGTAGTCTACTTTTGATTTTAGCTTGGTGGCAATGATGTGCCGGCGCTTGATGTAATGTTTGACTAATGAAACTAAGTGCTTTTATGATATTGCTGATACTGGTTAGGTTGTTGATATCCTATATATCAGTGGTCAAAATGCAATTGAAAGTAATCAGTGAGTTGAATCATAGATACATTTACTTCAGATTTATTGTTATCTTTCTTGGAGAAGGAGAAATTTTTTAACTCTACATTCAATTATGAACCACCTAGATTGAAAGGCTTCTTCTGGTATGCTTCATGGTTTTGAATTGTCAATGGTTTTCTTTTTACGCACATTTGAGCCGCTTTTTGGCTTTCTTAGTTGTGATGCATTCCTGGTACAATAGATTTGATGAGGGTAAGGTAGATATAAATAGCATGGTTTGTTGTCGTTGAAAAGTATCCAAGTGCAATGGATTTTTAATTAGACATATTGATGGAGTAAATGGAGGGGTGAATAAGGATTATGTGTCAGACCCCAAATTCATTCTGAATAAGGGTTATTTTATTGCTGCTGTTATTGGGGCTGTTTTAGTAAACTTAGTTACAAATATGATGCTGTCAGGAAGACTTTATGTATCGGTTGGCCTTTTGATGTGTAAAGTTCCATTTTTTATATTTATGTTATTTAATCATTTCTATGCCTTCCACAAATTTTCAAAAATTGGAAGTGGCAAATCTGTTTTTGGCACAGGTCTAAATATTTTCAATGTCTCCCTGCTCAATCGTGGTCTTAATTTCTAGATTAAAATATATGGTTTTCTACACTGGGTTGATAAGTAAAGGAGGATTATATATTTTAATGACTTTTAACTTTTTTTCAATTTTATTCTTCTTTGGTATATTCTTGTGCTGCACACAACCTTGTGTCCCAGGGCTTATATCGTTTGGTTGCTTTTTAGTTTTAATATTTGTTTTTGTAAAAATATACCTTGTATGTCTTGATTGTTTTAGTCAAATTTGATTGGAAACGTGTCAATGAACCATGTACGTGTGTTCTTGTTTATTCAATTCCTTGAACTTACAAATATATTTTTTCAATGAATTTTCTAATTCCAGGAACAGTTCGAAAAGGAGAGGCTTAAGAAGGTATCAAACATACTACTAACCTATATAATCTTCTACCGCTCCCCGATATTGTGAAAGATCATTGAAAAGCTTAATATTGTGTCCGGTCGTCCATTTTAGTTGTGAATTAGAGAAAAGAATACTGCTAGGAACTTTATCCTCAAAATTTTCGTTTACTGTATCATCAAGAGGCTGCATGATTTTGATATCAATCCTTCCTCAAAATTAGACATAAATTGAAGGTGGAATCCATTAAATGTCATAATTATCTTGCTGGGCTGCTTTTAATTAGTTGTCACAAAGTAATGGAGTGACAAAAACAGTAAAACGACAAATTTATAAGTCACAGTTAAGAGGTGTGAAAAGATTCCCCAGAAAAGGCTCTCCTACGCACAAATTTGAAAACAAAGTGAATATATAAAGATGAGAATGTAGCAAGTTTTGCTGGGGATTGTTATGTGGAAACAACTGCATTACTGATATTCTAGTTGATTTCTCATGCAGCTAATGGAGAAAGTTATCCCAGTTGTGGAAAGGCGAAGGTCTCCATGCGTCCTGCGTAGAGTTCATTCCATGGAATGGTAATCATTTTCATGCACGATGCTTGAGATGAGATTCAAATGCTCGGTTTGTGACGTTGAACGATGTTAAAAAAGCTAGCATCGTCTGCAGAAAGAAGCTTTCTTCAGTCCAATCATATACCTTAGCGTATCGTTACTTTTCAAGAGCAGAGTTCCTGTAAATGTATTGAGTGAAGACTGGTGAACTCCCTCAAGAGGAGACACAAGTATTTAGTACCTTGGATATGTTAATGTAAATGGATTCAGGATCTTAGAGTGTATGTATTCTGTATCATTTTGATAATGCCCAGTGTTTCCTTTTTCAAACTCATTTTATGTTTCAAATTTTGTTATTCATAAAGATAAATAGTATCCTCTAAGTGCATGTTTGTTATACAGGACAAGTCTTGGCAGTCGAATAAATTGAATTTTAACGCTTTTTTTTTTGTTTGGTTCCATAATACAGTGTAGTTTTCCTCCCTACTAACATGCCACGATGGAATGAGAGGATTGGGTTACTTTTCGATACAATGTTTTCTAAACATCTGTGCACTTTGTCTCATTTTAAAATTGTTATTTTTTCATTTTAAATGTTGGTATTCACTTTGAGATGTAGGTTTGTGTTATTCAACTCCTGTTTGTTCTAATTCTTTTGAATTTTTATTTTTATACTATATATTCAAACAATAAAATATTCTACTTATAAACTCAAAAAAATTTCCATACTTTTTAATCACAATTTTTTCAAAAATTCACTATTCAAAATAATATTTTTATTTGAAATGGATGGCCAGCAAATAGGGTCTCAATATGTCGAAATGAATTACAAAGAAGCATTTAATAAAGTGACTAAAAGTTTAGCAATACCAAATAATCGTCCATGCAAAGCAGCTTCGTCCAATCCATTTTGCTAATTGCAAGCCAACCATGACATGCCATCCTAAACAACCATAGAATTTAGTGGTTAACAATGTTTTATTATAGTGTAAATTTGAATGGAGGTCACCAAATTATAAAAAACCTCAATCAATTTTTAATTTTATTTCAAATTTAGATGTCATTAATGCAATTGACGTGAAAAATAGATAGCTTGCCATACAGGACGGAGTTCAATCAGCTATATACATGCATGCAAGCATATAGTGTAAACACATGAATAACGTTATAGAAGGATTTTGAGTTAAGGAAATTGTGTTACTAAGTACACACGAATTAATTAATGTGAAGATTTCAATTATGTTGCATTTTCAAGAAACACGTCATATGCGACATTCCATCGACTCCAATGTTCACGCAAGCAGGGGCAAAGCCAGAGTACAATAAATAAATAAATAAATTGCGTACCAAGTTGATGCACAGGAAAAAAATCTCCATAGAAAAAATTGGGAGACGTCTACAAACAAAACTTGAGTAAACGTGCGGCGTAAAGTCGCTCACCAATAAGGACAGCAATTACAAAATTTAATTTAATATCAAATTAAACTCTAATACAAAGGTTTAAACAATGTGAATTTCTGATATTCAATGATATTGAAAAAGGTTTCATAGAGACTATTCATAAAAACCTAGCAAAAGAAATGATTAGAGCGGGTTTGGTTTGCTGTTTTCCAGCCGTTTTCTGTTTTTTAGTTTTCAAAAATGCCCAAAACATTTTTGATATGTCATTACCGAAAATAAGGAAAAATTTATAACTGACAACTCAAAACGATTTTATTTTATTTTATTTTCGTTTTGAGTGTTTTCAGTTAAAAAACTCAAAACATGAAAGGAATGCTTAGAAGTACTTTTAAAATAAAATATTGTAATCCGATACAATTTAGTGAAGCATAATAATTTTAAAACCCACAATATTTTTCAATTTCCTTTATTGCTTTTTTCGTTGATCAAAATTTGGAAGAACTATTATTTCCTTTTTTACTGTCCGAGTGACAACAAAATACATTTGGAAGGATGGAGATCAGAAGCTATTTTCTTTACAACGATTCCTATTTTTTGGTCTATAAATTTATTATTTATTATTTTATTTTTGTAGCAAGAAAACATAGTAAATTCCCCAAATTTAAAATATATATTATCTAATAATATATTAACATAAAATTATTACGTTTTACTAAATAATCAAATTAATTGAATAAATGACATAAAACAATTTCTAAAAATTTATTATTTTATTTTTGTAGCAAAAAAAAAATTAAATTCACAAGTTGTGTGTGTGTGTGTGTGTATATATATATTATCTTGCAATATATTAGCATAAAATTATTATGTTTTACTAAATAATCAAATTAATTGAATAAATTTCATAAAACAATTTCTGAAAATTTTAAACAAAACACATTTTCTTGTTTTCTGTTTTGAGAAATTGTTTTTCAAAATGACAAACCAAATACGTTTTCTGTAATTTAAAAATAGTTCCTCAAAACAAAAAACTAAAAATGAATTCAAAACTGAAAACAAAAAACACAAACGCAAACCAAACTCACCCTTAATTTTTTTAATTAATTTTTAGCTTTATTAAAAGCAAATTTAATTTTTTAAAGTGAGTAATTTGGAGAAGTTAAGAAAAATTCTAAGAGCAATATGATTAAGTCAATAAGTTTGTGTTTAGTCAATTAGTTCGTATGCGCTGAATCAAATGATTTGTGCACTAGGTTGAACTCATTAGACTCGCAAACTTAGCCCCTGTTTGTTATCCATTAATAAATTAAATTGTTTTTTACAATAATATTATTTATCACACATTCATACTATAAAATATTCTACACACAAACCAATAAAATTACTTTATATTTTAACCATACATTCTCCAAAAAATACTATTCAAAATTCTATAATTTCTCCCATAATGGGAGACAAACAATCTCTTGCCATATGAAATCATGACGTATGGAATAGGAATATAATTGCTTAGTAACCAAATATTTCCATACTTGAAGAGTAACAATTTTTTTCTTATTTTTTATATTAAAGATTTGGGTAGATATTATTGATAGTACAAATTCCTTATTCACCTTCTTTATCAATGTGTTTATGCTAGGGATGGTAACGGTTCGATTTCGGTTCG
>NC_036259.1:6692321-6693252 GCF_002742605.1 Olea europaea var. sylvestris | reverse complement strand
GACATCCTCATCCAAAAAGTGAGCTTAAAAAGGCAAGGTACCCAACGAATTCTATTCTCATACAAGCCCGATAACCAATCGTTATCATGCAAGTCAAACCTATCGATTATCGCTCTAAAACCTTTTTCGAATTCATCAACAATTTGTGAATCATATATCAATCCATGTATAGATGAGAATATCTATCTTTTATCAATGTAATGGCCAAACTCTTCTGGCAACTTCTTCATAATGCGCCACAAATAACATCTATGCTTTGTATTAGGAAAGACAATCTCAATCGCATATTGTATGGTCTTATATTGATCAATATTATTCCGTGGGGAGGTTGGCCATGCATTCACAGAAGCCATGTTCTAAATAGCCACACAAACATACCTATATCCTCATTCGACAACAAACCACAACCTTGCAGTATTGATAGTCCGTGATGATTCACTCCAGCAGGAGTGGCGAAAAGCATGTTGTACTTATTCGTGAGATACCTGTATCAGAGGTGAGAACATCGTCGAACTCCTTGTATGCTTTCCTAGACCTATTATCTACCTAAAATACATTCTTAAGCTGTAACTCCTCGTATAAATCTATACTGAAGTAAAATCCTGAGCACCGTGCTTACATCTTTGAAAAGTAGGATTGTAAAGCTATGGCATCTCCTTCTCCAAATTGCAATCTTCTTACTTGTTCAATGTAGTTTCGATAATCATTTTCAACGTAAATCATATTCCCGTACCCATCTGCATCCACAACTGTGGAGGTGTAACTTTTGTGCAATGAAATTCCTACCATATCATTGCACTCAATTCTCGGTTGCATTGATACAACCTAGACTTGGAAAGACTGGTTTTATGATTGTGCTCACGGTGGATGGTGTTAATTCTTCATGTTCCAAAATTATCCGTAGATGCAGATATCCTCACTTTATAATATG
>NC_036259.1:6684616-6691675 GCF_002742605.1 Olea europaea var. sylvestris | reverse complement strand
ATATGCCAACAAGGGAATGTTCTCTAACTATCAAGAATTGAATGGGGAACAACTTTTTATAGAAATTGCTGCAAGTTTTAGATTGAAGGACAATGCAAAGTTACGTTGAAGATGACATTTGGGAAAGAGCTTGTTCTCAACAACGTCCTACATTTTCCGGACGTACGCAATAATTTAGTTTTCGGATCTCTACTTAGTAAAAATGATTTCAAACTTGTATTTGTGTTCGACAAGTTTATGTTATCCAAGAATGAGATGTATGTAGGAAAATGTTATATGTGTGATGGAATGTTCAATTTAAATGTTCTAACTATTGTACCAAAGTAAAGTATTAAGAATAAAATTACAAATTTTGTTTACTTGCTTGAGTTATCTTGTTTATGATATGGTTGATTAGGACACGTGAATTATAAATCAATATGCAAACTTATGAATCAACGTTTAATTCTGGCGCTTAAAATCGGTCATAATCACAAATGTGATGTGTTGAAATAGAAATAGCTAAAAACACCATTTCATACGATACAACGAAACGTGATACCTCTAGAATTAATCCGTAGTGACATGCGATTTGAAATTCATAAAAACTAGAGGTGGTATGAAATACTTTGTAACTTTCATCGATGATTGTACAAGGTATTGTTATGTTTTTCTTTTAAAAAGTAAAGACGAAGCGTTGGATGCCTTCAAATTATACAAGGCTGAAGTTGAAACACAATTTAACAAACAAATTGAAAATATTCGTAGTGATAGAGGAGGTGAATATGGGGCACCATTTGAAGAATTATGTTTCGAATAGGAATCATTAATCAAACAACGACACCTTACTCTCCTCAATTGAATGGCATTGCAGAATGAAAAAATAAAACGTTAAAGAAATGATGAATGCAATGTTGATAAATTCGGGTTTACCTTAGAACTTGTGGGGGGAAGCCATGTTAACGACAAATCATCTTCTTAACATGATACCCTGTAAGAAAATGGAAGAGACTCCATATGAGTTATGGAAACATCATCCTCCGTCCTACCAATACTTAAAAATGTGGGGGTGCTTGGCAAAGTTAGAAATTCCTAAGCTTAAACAAGTAAAAATCAAACCTAAAATGATTGTTTGCATATTTATTGGATACACCAATAATAGTAGTACATATCGTTTTCGAAATTCAAGATGTACATGAGGATACGATAATTGAATCAAAGAATGCAACATTCTTTAAAAATGTATTTCCTTATGAAGACAAGGAAATTGAAAGTTCGAATAAGAGAACATATGAAATTACAAAAGGATCTTCAAGTGAGGAAGAGCCAAGGCATAGCAAACGGGTTACAACGTCCACATCATTTGGTCCGGAATTTCTAAGCTACATGGTAGAAAATGACCCGAAGACTTTCGAAGAAGCTATGTCTACTCCGAAAGCACCGCATTAGAAGGAAGCTATCAATAGCGAGATAGATTTCATAATGCAAAATCATTCATGGGAGTTGGTTAATTTACCTCCCGGAAATAAGCCTTTGGGATGCAAATGGATATTCAAGAAAAAGTTGAAGCCAGATGGATCTATTGACAAGTATAAGGCGGTTGGTTGCCAAAGGATATAGACAAAAAGAAGGATTTGACTTCTTGGATCCCTACTAACCCGTAACTAGAATCATGTCAATAAAATTACTAATTGTGATTGCAGCAATATATAACCTTGAGATTCATCAAATGGATATTAAAATGGCATTTCTAAATGGTGAGTTAGAAGAGGAAATATATATGGAACAACCTGAAGGGTTCGTTTCTCCTAACCAAAAGCACAAAGTTTGTAAACTCGTTAAGTCCTTATATGGATTGAAACAAGCTCCGAAACAATGGCACCAAAAGTTTGACAAAACGATATAATCAAATGGATTCAAAATAAATGAATGTGACAAGTGTGCATACGTGGAAAATACACCAAATGCCTATGTAATAGTATGTCTTTACGTAGATGATATGTTGATAATGGGCAATAGTTACGAAGCGCTACTCAACACCAAGGGAATGTTAAAAAAGCACTTCAATATGAAAGACATGGGTGTAGCAAATATGATTTTAAGAACTAAAATCGCTAAAACGTTGAAAGGACTTGCACTTTCCCAGTCACATCACATTGAGAAAATACTTAATAAATATGAAGTATTCGAGAAAAGTCCTTCACAAACCCCTATTGACCCAATTTGCACTTAGTCAAAAATGAGGGAGAATGCGTGTCACTACTAAGGTATTCACAAGTGATAGGCAGCCTAAAACAAAGGAAGAATGCACAAGCCCACATGGCCGAGAAGGACACCCTATCCGAAGGAATACAAGAGATAAGCCTCTCTGTGGTTGTGTCCGAGTGCAATATGATTGGCAACAAAAGAAAATGGTGGGTTGACACTGGTGCTACTCGCCATATATGTGTCGATAAGGGAATGTTCTCTAACTATCAAGAATTGAATGGGGAACAACTTTTCACAGGAAATGCTGCAAGTTTCAAGATCGAAGGACAATGAAATGTTACATTGAAGATGACATTTGGGAAAGAGCTTGTTCTCAACAACGTCCTACATTTGCCGGACGTACGCAATAATTTAGTATCCGAATCTCTACTTAGTAAAAATGATTTCAAACTTGTATTTGTGTTCGACAAGTTTATGTTATCCAAGAATGAGATGTATGTAGGAAAATGTTATATGTATGATGTAATGTTCAAGTTAAATGTTCTAACTATTGTACCAAAGTAAGGCGTTAAGAATAAAATTACAAATTTTGTTTACTTGCTTGAGTTATCTTGTTTATAACATGGTCGATTAGGACACGTGAATTATAAATCAATATGCAAACTTATGAATCAACGTTTAATTCCGGCGCTTAAAATCATTCATAATCACAAATGTAATGTGTTGAAGCAAAATAGCTAAAAACACAATTTCATTCGATACATCGGAACGCAATACCTCTAGAATTAATCCGTAGTGACATGCAATTTGAAATTCATAAAAACTAGAGGTGGTAAGAAGTACTCTGTAACTTTCATCGATGATTGTACAAGGTATTGTTATTTTTTCTTTTAAAAAGTAAAGACAAAGCGTTTGATGCCTTCAAATTATACAAGGCTGAAGTTGAAACACAACTTAACAAACAAATTAAAAATATTCGTAGTGATAGAGGATGTGAATATGGGACACCATTTGAAGAATTATGTTACGAACATGGAATCATTAATCAAACAACGGCACCTGACTCTCCTCAATTGAATGGCATTGCAGAACAAAAAAAAAATAGAACGCTTAAAGAAATGATGAATGCAATGTTGATAAGTTCGGGTTTACCTTAGAACTTGTGGGGGGAAGCCATCTTAACGACATATCATCTTCTTAACATGATATCCCGTAAGAAAATGGAAGAGACTCCATATGAGTTATGGAAATGTCATCCTCTATCCTACCAACACTTAAAAGTGTGGGGGTGCTTGGCAAAGTTTGAAATTTCTAAGCTTAAACAAGTAAAAATCAAACCTAAAACGATTGATTGCATTTTTATTGGATACACCAATAATAGTAGTACATATCGTTCCCAAAATTCAAGACGTATATGAGGGTATGATAATTGAATCAAGGAATGCAACATTCTTTAAAAATGTATTTCCTTGCGAAGACAAGGAAATTGAAAGTTCGAATAAGAGAACATATGAAATTACAAAAAGATCTTCAAGTGAGGAAGAACTAAGGGGTAGCAAATGGGTTAGAACGTCCATATCATTTGGTCCGAAATTTCTAACCTACAAGGTAGAAAATGACCCGAAGACTTTCAAAGAAGCTATGTCTACTCCGAAAGCACCACGTTGGAAGGAAGCTATCAATAGCGAGATAGATTTCATAATGCAAAATCATTCATGGGAGTTGATTGATTTACCTCTCGAGAATAAACCTTTGGGATGCAAATGGATATTCAAGAAAAAGTTGAATCCGAATGGATCTATTGACAAGTATAAGGCAGTTGGTTACCAAAGGGTATAGACAAAAAGAAGGATTTGACTTCTTTGATACCTACTCACTCGTAACTAGAATCATGTCAATAAGATTACTAATTGTGATTGCGACAATATATAACCTTGAAATTCATCAAATGGATATTAAAACGGCATTCCTAAATGGTGTGTTAGAAGAGTAAATATACATGGAACAACCTGAAGGGTTCGTTTCCCCTAACCAAAAGCACAAAGTTTGTAATCTCGTTAAGTCCTTATATGGATTGAAACAAGCTTCGAAACAATGGCACCAAAAGTTTGACAAAACGATGTTGTTAAATGGATTCAAAATAAACGAATGTGACAAGTGTGTATAGGTAAAAAATACACCAAATGCCTATGTAATAGTATGTCTTTATGTAGATGATATGTTGATAATGGGTAATAGTCTCAAAGCGCTGCTCAATATCAAGAGAATGTTAACAAAGCACTTCAATATGAAAGACATGGGTGTAGCAAATATGATTTTAAGAACTAAAATCACTAAAATGTCGAAAGGACTTGCACTTTCCCAATCACATTACATTGAGAAAATACTTAAGAAATATGAAGTAGTCGAGAAAAGTCCTTCACAAACCCCTATTGACCCAGTTTGCACTTAGTCAAAAATGAGGGAGAATGCGTGTCACAACTAAGGTATTCACAAGTGATAGGCAGTCTAATGTACATTACGAATTGTACTCGACCGATCGTTACCTTTGCGGTGAATAAACTTGGTAGATTCACTAGTAATCCAAGCCATGATCATTGGAAGGCTTTGATAAGGGTACTTAGATATTTGAAACATACCTTAAACTATGGATTACAATTCACAAAATATCCTGCGGTATTGGAAGGATATTGTGATGCAAATTGGATATCCGATATGAAAGATTTCAAGTCCACTAGCGGTTATGTGTTTACCTTAGCTGGAGCTACCGTCTTATGGAAATCGACAAGACAAACATGTATAGCTCGATCAACTATGTAATCCGAGTTTATTGCTTTAGATAAAACTGGAAAAGAAACAGAATGGCTTTGTAATTTTCTAGAAGACATTCCATGTTGGCCTAAGCTGGTACCTTCAATTAGTATACATTGTGATAGTCAATTGGTGATGGAAAGGGCAAGAAGCAACATATACAATGGTAAGTCCAGACATATATGTCGTAGACACAACACCATTAAGCTACTGTTTTCAAATGACATTATCTCCGTAGATTATGTGAAATCAAAGGAGAACGTTTCGGATCCACATACGAAAGGTTTGCCTAGAGATCAAGTAAGTTGCCTATCGAAAGGAATGAAATTAAAGTCTACTACATATAGGGTTGGCAATGGGCCGAGGCTCGTGCTTGTGGAGAGCCGAGCTCGGTCTCGGCTCGTTGAAATTGGGCAAGCTCTGCTCGGCCCACGAGCTCATGGGCCAGGCCGAGCCGAGCTTCGGCTCGTGGGCTCGCCTTTTTTTTTATTTTTAAATAAAGAATAGAGTTTTAAAAATAAAAAGTGTTAAAAAATACAAATAATTTAACGAAAATAAGTTTTTATTTTTTTTATTTATATCATATTGTAATTTGTAATACTTTTTATAAAGTATAAAATATTTATATAATGAAAACGAATTATTTTTTGAAATATATTTACAAAAAATATATTTTTTTGATTTCTTTTTAAAGTTAATAAAGAATAGAGTTTTAAAAATAAAAAGTGTTAAAAAATACAAATAATTTAACGAAAACAAGTTTTTATTTTTTTTATTTATATCATATTGTAATTTGTAATACTTTTTATAAAGTATAAAATATTTATATAATGAAAACGAATTATTTTTTGAAATACATTTACAAAAAATATTTTTTTTATTTCTTTTTAAAGTTAATAAAATGTAATCCCTCCTCCTTTATCCGGGCTTGGGACCGGCTACATCAATTTTAAGTAAGGGGAGTTAAAAATTGTACACAAACAACTTGTTGTAATGTGTACAATTTTTTAAAGAAAATTAAATTTAACGATTAAAAAATAAAAAATTTTGATTAATATAATTAAATCAAATATCACTTACCTGACGACATGCAATTTCAGCGTATTTTTCTTGTAGTCGAAAATGAGCGTCCTGCCAATCCTTCACACACATTAACGCTTCCAAAACATCTTCTTTCAGTCAGTTCCTGACATCAGTCAAAACCCTTTTACCTGTACTAAAAGCAGACTTCGAAGCAACAGTGCTAACCGGAGGTGTCAATAGATCTTTTGCAATTGCAGAAACAATTGGCCAACGTCTTTCATACTTTCGCCAGAATTCAATTACTTCTTCTGAAATTTTTTTAATTGTTCTGTCTGTTGGCATATTATGATTGAAATAATCAATTAATTCGGCAGGTATCGCATTTTGAGTTTCGGCCCATGTTTGATGAGATGCAGATGTAGACGACATGGCACTAGATGAACACATTGCAGTTGCATCATATCTAAATGTATTAATGTCCTGAAATAAATTCATTATTTTCGCAGCATCTTCTTCAATTTCAGCAGAAGGAGTAGGTGCTATAGAGGGTACCTGACTAACATTTGCACCCATTTTTTCCGCATATAAATCATACATTCCATATAATGTTTGCTCTAAATTCTTATAGGTGATAGGTGTATCAAGTATTAAAGTTTTATTGATTTGATCAATTACGTATTTAGTTCCCGAAATATTATATCGGGGGTCCATTGCGCATGTTAAAGGAAATAACATAGGCAGTTCTTCCCAATATTTTCTAAACTTTAATTCCTTAGCAATTAAAATTTCACTAAAAGTAAGATCATTTTTATATTTATTGAATGTTCTTACAATTATATAAAGGCGTTCAAGCACCATACAGCTTGTGGGATAATAAACGCCGGATAAAATCTTTGTGGTCTCATAAAAAGATGTAAAAAATCGTTTAACTTTTAAAGCTAAAATCCAATCGGATTCATTTAACATACCATCATCATCACTTTTAACATGTCTATTATTATAAAAGTCAGTTATTAAATTTTCGAAACCTTCACATGA
>NC_036259.1:6628220-6684528 GCF_002742605.1 Olea europaea var. sylvestris | reverse complement strand
ATCGGCACAAAAATCTTCAAATGCTTGTTTTCTACTAGGAGAGATCGTAATATATACTAATGCATTCCTAATACTTTGAAGTTCATCCTTTATATATTTTAAACCATCTTGTACAATTAAAATTCAAGATATGACACACTCAACGAATATGAAACAAATATCCATCAAAATCAGGTTGAAGTGTCCTACACAATTTATCGACGACTACCTTATTAACACTAGCATTATCAAAAGTAAAAGATCGAATTTTACTCTCACAATGATATTCTCTAACAATACTGATAATAGCATTATATATATTATTAGCATTGTGAGGAAATTCAATAATTCTAAAAGTAATAATTTTCTTATGCATGCACCAAAGTGGGTCTATATAGTGTGCGGTTGCAACTATATATGCTCTTTTATTAACCCCTTCCCATATATCAGAAGTTAAGGATATAACACCCCCATATTGTTGCAAATTCATAATTAATTGTTATTTTGAATTATTGAAATAATTTATTGTATCGGCACGAAAAGTGTTTCGACTTACCCCAACGTACCTCGATTGTAGATATTCTTTCACGAACGAGACGAAGTGTTGGTTGTCTGTAATAGCCAGAGGCAACTCAGTGGCGGCAACAAATTTCACCATTCCGGTTCGACTCTCGTCCTTCGAATACACCCACGTGGATAGGGGTGAAGTTGTAGAACCAGCGCCTGGACTGCCAAATTGTAATTGTGTTTGACCAGTTGGAAGAAGTCCATGTCTGGCTGCACATGATTTGTAGTGGCGGTTGAGATGAGTGGTACCAATTCCTTCAGTACCAATTCCTTTTTGCTATACCAATTTTTATTGATAGTATTTACATACTGTTTTAGATTCTGCAAGGCCATCAACGACTTTTTTCGTTGAAATCAACTTAAAGTGATCCCAACATTTTGCTTGTTTTTTGGCCTTTCGCTTTCCCCTCGCATCTGGGATATTTAATTGCTGATCTTCATCTTCATGTTCCGCTTCGAGAACGTTAATATCATCCAAATCAATTGGAGTGTGGATTCCCTTGCCGTGAATGTGAACATCTTCAGGTATCGGTATGTCATTTAGACCGGCAAATTCATTTAGAAATTAACTTTGCAGCGTCCTAGGCGATTCTCCATGATGTGGCAATGGCTCACATCCTTTGTCGAACAAGCTCTCAACAAATGAAAGTTGATCCATTTCTGTGATTGTTTATGATGAAATTTTGACTAGATGAATATAAATGTAGTGAGATTGTAAGAAATGAGAATTGGATGAATTGAAATTGTAGCTAATAAACTGTAAAAACTGAATTGATATTACATATTTTGCAGCACAAGAGAGTAAAAACTCAATAATTGATATAATAAAAGAGAGTTGAGAGGGCTGTAATCTTGGAAGAGTAATTGATATGAAAAGAAATCTTTGGAGGGAGGGGGTATTTATAGTAAAAAAAAGGGGAGGGGAAAATAAAAAAAGTTCAGTGACCAAAACGGTCACTGAAAAAGTAATTGTTTTGGTCACAGGCTCAACGAGCCACGAGCCGCTCGTGGCTCGTCGCTTTTGACGAGCCATGAGCCCGGCTCGTGGGCTCGCCCACGAGCGGCTCATCTACATGGCGAGCCGAGCGGGCTCGGCTTGCCTCAGGGCGAGGCCCGCTCGGCTATGAGCCTCTTTTCCACGAGCAGAGCCGACGAGCCGCAAGCCGACTCGGCCCAATTGACATCCCTAACTACATAAGAGTCTTTGCAATGGTAACCCTACCTTGTTAACTGGAGATCTCAAGATCTTGGTTCAAATGAACAATTAATCTGTGAGGATTCCATGAAACACTCAGGAAATCAAATTTCCTAACTCATTCCTATGATACGAAAATGCTTTCTGCAGAGTGGTTAAAGGTTAAGTTAATCTTTTAATGATTCCTATATCTTGATTAAAATCAATTGGAGTGTGGCAGAATATTCTTAATAGGAGGTCACCTATATAAGTGTGAAGTGGAGCCGCTTCAATAACAATTATTGAAGACTTGAACTCTTTAAACACTCATGAAATCGAGATGGGTTCAGGGCCAAAATGAACCAAGTCATGAGAAACAAGTTACCGAATAAAGAAGACATTTGTGTGAGTATTGTTATCTTGACTTACACTGAAGGTTGAATGGTTCAAGACATCACATTCACTACGTAGCCGAGTAAGTTTGATGGTATTTCACTACGGGAGGTTAAGACCAGAAGTTACTTGCCCCGATGCAGTGGCTTTCTGCTCTCTCTCTACAATGCATCACATCATAGCATTACATGTGCATATTCGAATTTCCATTCATGTGAGGGATTGTTCAAATTGGTTCAAAAATAACCGAAATTAACTGAAAATTGGTTAAGTGTAAAATTGGAAAAAAAAAAATGAAAAGGTATGACTTCATGTCAACTTCAGCCAAATATTTAGACTTGATTCGATGGTTAAATTATAAAAGTAAATAGATAACTTATTCTACTCGTCGAGCTGATCGTCATGGTGTATTTGAAATCTTGAAACCAATTTCGAATGAATGAGAAATTACGGTCCAAAATTGAAAGAAATGAAGTATTGCTACTTTTTGAAAGGATGCAGGTTTTGGCTCAAACTACTCTATTTGCACCCTTTCTAAATCTATAAATAGGACTATATGGACGTGATTTTGAGTATACCATTACATTGAACATTCATTCTTCTCTTATAATTCATCTTTATCTCATTCTCATAAAATTTTCCTGTTCTTGTGGTTTGAAGTGCAGCTACCACAAGTGTGTATTCATTATATTTTGGGAGACATTTGCCATTTAATCGTGAGCACCGTAGCAGGACAATTTGTTTTAAGGAAAGATTTATAATCACCTAGGATTTCTTTTTCTACTCCTTATTTCATTTGGTTTTGTGTGGTCGTTCTAGTCATATACTTTGTGTTCTAATTACGCTCTTGCGAGTTAGAACTTTTGCTTACAATAATAGTGTTTCAACTACGCTCCTGTGGGTTGAAACTTTGTTCATTTAAAACATATAAAACCATTATACCGCTAAAATAAATACCTGGAACAACAATTATTTTCGCAGTTCAGGTAATATATACTCATAAAGGAAGCATCATACAACTTAAAACTTTTTGAATACAATTACGAATTGCATCAACATAATGACCGACATTTTTGAAAATACATTCCGTCTTAATTTCATGCCACTTAACTCCTTGCATTAAATCACATAATGCATTTCATCAACAAATATGGATGCAACGAAATCACACTCTCACTTCCAAAATATGCAGGGAATTAAATACTATATTTTCGGATTCCATTCCCAGATTGCAAAATAGGTCGAACATTCACATAAAGCATTTAAAGAAACATTACAAGTTCAAAATGCACAATACTAAACAAATCTACAAAAAGTGTAGCTCAATTGGGCAATCACCGTATGTGGGTTGCGATTGGAAGACAATTTTTGAACAGGAAATGGACAATGTGGCATGTGAAATCAGTTGTGGTGAGCGTGCGATCGGAGTAGACAAAATGGACTGATTTTCTCTACTTTCGGAGTTGTAAATTTTCTCCACTACAAACCCCCTTTCTCAGTGTTTTTAGGGCTTCCATTTGAGGAAAATTACATTTGGCGGGTTAGCCGGTTAGGACATAAAAATATCTTTTTCCTCCTATTTCTTTTTTCTTCATTTTTTTCCTGCTACATCACCCGGTTTTTTGAATTTCTAAAAAATGTTGAACTCCAATTTTGAAAGCCCCCACAGTCCCGTCCCTAGAGCATCGTAAGGGAAGTAAATCGCGGGTGTGCCCCAACAGACCAAAGAACAAAAATTTGTCCGTACACTGATACCCAAAAAAAGTCCAATTCCATATTTCAGGAATGGAATCCTTATACTGCGACTGCTAACAAAGCTGAGACTATTTCACTCATGTCTTTAACACCACTGGACTATGTCTCGACGGGCGGTTTTTTGAATTTATGTAGCGCCTTTGTGAAGCTTACTCTCTACACAATAATGCCAAGTTCACGATATTCAGTACCTTTAAGTTTCTCTCTTGCCAATTGAGGCTTGGCCTCACGATATTCATTGTAATTTATAAATAATTTCTGAATCGATTGTTGTTTAAGAAAACAATGTGATTCTATTAAGAGTAAAGTTAATTGAGCTGTAATCTTGTGACAATATAAGAAGGTTCACATAAAAACTAAGAACACGTTCAATGTTTCCCCAGGCTCTACAAGACGGACAGCTGGTCTTGTCCTTGCTTTCATTATAAATTAAGGACACGCTTACCAAAAGACAAAGATCCAGTCATCCCAACTATAAAATACAATTCAATCATCTTCAATGTAATCACACCTTGAAGCATTATTTGAATTTTCCTACTGGTATGAAGTCCCAACAAATTTAGTTGACCAAGCATGCAAATGTGCAAAACCAGGTTAAAATTTTCTTTATATAAGCATAGTTTATATAAAGTCACAAACCATATATCTATTGGTTGATTTAATGAATTTAGTTATGTAAAGACGACAAGACTCTTGTCTTAAACCAAGATAAAAACAGGGTTAGAACTTAGAAATAAGTAAAATAAATATCCACCTATAATAAATACATATTAAAATTGAAATTGTACATGGAAAAAACGTCTTATATCTTATCGACGTCATTTCATCAAGATTGTTAGTCACATAAGCAATGCAGTTCGACATTGCAATTCACAACAAGAGAATACAATTAAAGCTCAAGAATGTATTTTTAAAACATCAAGTAATTAATAGAGGTTTTCAGCAATATGAGATGAAATGAGTTTAAATATACATTTTTTTTTTTTACCGATCATGAGTGTCCGAATCAGCTTACACACCTCGACTAATTTCACTGGGCCCTAAAGTTTACAGTCGATACTCGCCTCAGTGGCCCTGAGGGGATTCAAACTAGTAACTATTAGGGAACAAATTCAAAATCTGACCACTGAACTACCCCTTCGAGTTTTTACATATGCAATTTATTACTTCCAAAATAACTTTTCAATGGAGATTATGAGTAAAAAGTTAACATAAGCAATAAGTTTTCGACTATTATGAAAAATGTGTTGAATCTTGAACTAACGAACGAACAAGATCACAATGACTCACATTAGCAATCACTGATAATGGACATTGAAGACTCAAATGTAACAAAGTTAAGTTTCAAGACATGAAAAGAAAAAATAAATTGAGAAGGAAGGTACTGTCTAAACAGATTGTAGTTGCCAAATTCTCGACATCTAATGCTTTACTATCGAAAACAAAATAAAATATATCATCGTTCAAGAAAATAGAAGTATGGAACAGTCAACATAATAGAACTGATTTTGTAACATTATTCTATCTGCAAGGTTGACATGAAACTAAACATGTTCAAATTTTCAGATAAATAAGGGTAGAATTAGACCAAATACAAAGACTTCTTGTTAGAGACAGCTAATCTTATCTTCAATTTCAATTAAACTTACGAAAAACGGGTACCACAAAATAGAGATCCAGTCAACAAGAAAGCTGAAAGTCAAACCAACAATAAAATATAATTCATCCTCTGAAAAGGAGGGAGAAGGCCAGGTAGGTTGCTGCCAAGATACGAGTATAACATAAAAAAATGGTCATTCTACTTTGAAAGCAACAATGTTTTCATTTTTAATTTTTCTTCCTCCTCCATCTTGTCCATTATTGCAAGTAAAGTTTAGCAACACCATGCACTTGGGCAAATGTCCCAAACTATCACACACTCAATTGAAAACAACTACGGACGACTTTCCTATAATAATCCGAATAATAGTACTTCAACAAAACGAAACATCCATATGAAAATGCAAGCCTAAACAAGACAGACCAAACTCTTTGAAGTGAAGATGAAGCTATTAGTTAACCATTTTTTAGCTGATCACCATTCAAACAGTTCAAGAATATACACACAATCTTGTACCATTTCATTATGTTTATTGCCTAATTTAGATATGCAAAGAAGCCTAAATTGCAATATTCTTTAGCAAAATAAATAACAATAACAGAGACCATAAGTGGAATCTGATGCACAGCATTATTACTTGGTTATGCCTCAATGAAATGTGTACAAGTATACATATCATAAGATTTGACAAAGTTTTTCTCCGCTATCAACCTATCACAGCCCTCCTCCATAACGAACCATCGATATAAAAATCAACCCTCAAGTAGACACAGAACAAATTTGATGCAAAAATGAAGCCATTTAGCCACTTTGGTGCTGATGAGCATTCAAACAGTTCAAGAGCATATAATAGCAAAACAACCTATGTCATTTCATCATGTTTATTGCTAACTTAGATGCAAATTATGCCTCAAATGGAGTGTTCTTCAGTTTCTACTACTATTATTTATCATCTAGCAGCATCAAATTTAGTTGAAATATAGATTATATCTCAAAGCAAAAGATACAATAACATAGACAGCAGAAAGTACAATCGTTTTCCTGATTTCTTTAAACACGTTGCGATAAATACAAGACTTTACCTCTTCAACCTTTGATTGAGTAGCTCACATGGACAACTTTTTATCTCAAATTGTATCAATAGTTAGTATTTGCTCGTCCAATAGAATCGAGACACTCAGTCCTGCTGTGCACAATCCTATGAAAAACTTCTCTAACCCGATGTTCTAATGGATCCAAACCTTCTTTTACCGCTTTAAACACTAGTGCAAACTCCTGAACTCTTAGCCTCACTTCCTCTTCCTTTTCCTCAGTCAAGGGAAACCGAACAGAATCAGCCAATTCATTCATTTGTCTAGCGCATTTTTCAATCTCGTGAATCTCCTTCAACAACCCACTAGAATTTCTCCTGTCCAGTTTCTTTGACTCATCCAGAATCTTCTCATGGAGTGAGAGAATCGGAACGGCCCAAACAAACTGCCTAGTTACTAAAAAGTGTGTCTGAAGGCCACGGTCTTGACAGGGGATTGCAGCCACAAGTGCCCACATCACAAAAAGAAGCACGTAATTCATGGTGAAAACAGCCACATTTAGTCCATGAGTGGCTGAAATCTCATGAGTTCGTGGCGCAGCCAAGTTGTTGCCAATTGCTTGCAACTGCTTAGCAGCAGACCAAGACCGGGAAACGCTCCATGACAGGGACCGGAATTGGCTAAAAGACTTGTGCTCCCTCTGGACATTGTTTTGTCCAAAAGACCGATTTCTATGTGCAAGAGTCGAATTCAACTCTTTTTCATCCACCATTGCCATATCCAAATCAATCAAGGCCTTTTTAGCACGACGAAACTGGCCTTCCCCAATGCTACACTGATTGTCCAATGCACATAAAACAATCTCCAACTGCTTCTGCCACTGCCTGATCTGCTCAATGCCATCACGAATTGCATTGCAAACATCTAAAGCCTTAACATTTCTCTCAAAGTATTCGGAAATGTACCGATCCATGGGGGATCGATTGAAGAAACCTGGATTCTTGAAGACGATAAGTACAAATTCCTCTTGGCAACAGAGGAATGCATCTAAAAGCTTGCGAATCCACGGAACTGAGAGCAACTCATTAGAGTCTACTGCTGCCAATTCACGAAACCTTTCGGCCACATGTTTTTGGAAGGCTTCCAATCCATTTTCATGGCCACTGACCTCATGAGTAGAGTCCATAGAGAGGACCTGATCCCGATGTCTGCTCAAAATGGAAAAGATGATGGTGATGATGTTTCGTGACAATCTGTACCTGGCATTTCCTAGTTTACACGAAAAAGATAAAATATCCAAGAAATTCTACAAAAATGATAACCAAAATTCAATATCAAAAGGAAACAGAAAAGGGCAAACACTCAGATTTTTTTTTTCTTGCCAAACCAACAACCCTAGGTCAAAGAAAATGTGATTAAAAAAAAAAATAAAAAATCAAAGAATACCCTTCTAATTACAATTGATAACAAACAACGAAATATCAAATTCTTAAAGGCCCATAATTTAAAAAATTCCAACCAGACTCAAATTGCCCCAGCAGAAAATGTAGATATCTCAAGAACCTTTTTAACTTCTTGTAGTTCTGTCAAGAAAACAAAATTGTAAACCGAACCCACGAAAAGCAAGAATCAAAACACCCATAAAATAAAAGGATTCGAGAAGTTACATAAGCAAAATGTGTTCATAATTTGAGAAGGACAGGGGAATGAGTGGGGATATTTGAAACCCTATTGCAATGGAGAAGGCTTATATGTGGGAGTAATTTGTACCGCGGATTACACGGAAAAGGAGAGAATATTCATAGAAATCGATCACATATTAACCACTTTTCGGTCCAGAGATTCGAAAATTTAGTGCTATAATTAGAAATAGTAACTAAATTTGATTGAAGTTAATCTTGGCAGTGAAATGGTGAAATTGAAAAGGCAATAAGTGAACACTGGGAGGGGGCTTTTGGAACGCGCCTCTACCACGCAGTGTCCACGGCTTAGTTGCGTGGGGATCTTGGAAATTGTCAATTATATATTTGATTGATTTAATTTTTAATCAAAAAAATATTATATTTAATTTTTTTTTGGTAGGTAGATGAGAATAATGGATAAAAGAGGGAGTGAATTCTTTGAAAAATAAAATCATACTTTTTCTAAAGAAAATATTTTTCTTGATTTTGAAGAAATTATGGTCACGTGAATTTGAGTGGAAAAAATACATTTTTTATGGAAAATATTAGTAATCATACGCACACTTAGTTTTTTTTTTTTCCCAAAGTCTTTTATTTGACTTTAGCTTATTATTTAAAAATAAATAAATTCATTTGACTTTAATTTCAAGTCTTTAAAAAATTTTATCTGTACAAAAATTAAAAATGACTTTTATCTAAATAGTTAAATAAGATTTTAAATTATGTTGGTATCCACATTATGTAATTATATCTTGATACTCATTTTATTACAAACTCTAAAGGCATGTATGAAATTCCTATAAATCCATTAAGTAGGACTTCTCTAGTTGAAAATTACAACTAAAACAATATTTTAATTTTTGTATTTCGAAAACTTGAAAATTGGATAATAAACTAATGATAGGAGTTATTAAGTAAATATTGTATTTTATAATTTTAGATGTTTAATATGTATATATTTTAATTATTAAATAATTTTTAAAATGATTAAAAATTTAAAATAATATTATTAATAAGAAAACCTTTTTTTATGTCTAAACCTCGCCTAAACTCGCTTAAGTACTTAAAGCTTAAAACTTTGGCTCAACGTCTAGTCACTCTTTACACTTTTCAGAACATTGATTATGTCTAGCGCCAATAGTGTTAGAGTATCAGTTTAGATGGTCACACTAGATATGTTCAATTAAATGAATTATGACATATTACATTTAAGTGAATTTATCATTTAATAACCTACATTTGTCAACTAAACTTGTGATGCTGAATAAAATTACTCTCTGATCATTCACTCACTAATGAATATAGGATTAAACTAGGTCGTTCAATACTTTACAGTAATGTTTACTATTTTAATAGTCACGTGAATCCTTCGACCACTTATTGAATGCCTTGAATGATGAATAGTCTCACGAAAGTGCAGATGAATCGGACTATTATTCGATTTATTTTTGAATCAAGTAATGAAACATTTAATGCCTGTTTGATTCTCATTAATTGGGGAAAATGAGTTGTGGATAGTATTTTTCGGGTAATGTAGTCAAAAAGTAAAGAATTTTTTATTGATATACATGTAAAATATTTTATTACATGAACGTGTGGATAAAAATGATCGACCTGAAAGTTTCCATGGTAGTCCTTTTTTCACAGATTGAGAGAATCGGTCACTGATGTCGTTTTTGCTTTTAACGAAAATGAAGTTGTGTTTGTAAAAAAAAATAGTGACTTGGAGACATTTGATTCTTCTGTAATTGAAAATGTCTATAAAGTAGAAGATGTGAATCCATATATGTCATAGAAAAATTCACACGAGAAAGGTTTACTTTGAAAAAGAAACTCCAATGGATGCTTCTTTGTCCTCGTTTGAAATTTGAGAAAAGATGGACGTACAGAACCCTTTTCATAGGGGTTCTATCAATGTAAGACATGAGGTGGATCCCACCTCATTAAAAAAGTGCTCCAAAAGATCCTATCACACTCATGTTTGTGTGTATTCTGACGGAGCCCTGTAGACCGGGTTCTGTACGTGAAGCCTCTCTCTTGAAATTTTCTTCGTTCATTTTTTGATTATGCGTTCTTCAAAAAATTGATTTTTCACAAAAAAACTTTTCAAGAAATCAACTTTACACAAGGTCTATTTATTTTGTTTTTTAAAACAAAGGTAAGTGTTATCATTTGATTTTGTTTGACACATTTTTATGGAAAAAATGAATTTTAAAATAGTAAATTGATGGAGAATGTGTTGATAAAAAATAAGAAAATTTTTTGATTTACATATAATATTATTTTAATAAAAAATGTGTGAATATAAAGGAAAGAGAGAAAAATATATTTTGATAAAAATGAGAATCAAATGGAGCCATCGTAGTTTGCTTCACACTATATCTGCATGGATAATTAGGTTCACTGTTTTTTAAGAATAAAATACAGTTTTCTCATGATTAGGACAACATTGCTCATTCGCTATATCTTATTACACCAATTGCTTTCTTTTTTAGTTTAAAAAAAAAAAAAAAAAAAAAAAAAAACCCGCCTCATGCAGGAAACTCATAGTATTCAAAGTTTGAACAATTGTCAGACATACAATTGTCAAACATTTATTTTCTTCAGCCATCTTTATCAACCACAATTAAACTACTTTGTCAGAAATTTTTTGACATAATGATTGAAATCCTCTTATAGTATGTGAGCCCTGCATTAATAAAAAAGTTCAAAAAAGAAGTGAGCCACTGTCAATGTGAGTGTCGATCATTCATTATGTCAAAAATTCTGTCACACATCGCAATTGTGCTGTCATCTCTAAAAAAGTAAGATTCTGAACCAAAAAGAAGTCATTTACTGTCTGCATAATATCGTAGACAGGCCACTATGTTAGTCTCAAAGTGCTTTTGTTTCGTTCTTATCGGATGCCTAATAACTTTATACAAAATCACTTGTCAAAAAATCAACTTTTCTTGTATTGTTGTTCCGTGTATCTTGTACTATTCTAGTTTTATTTACTTGGATTATCTTCTGGGCTCATATACTTCATTTTTTATTTTCTTAAAACAAAATTCTACAGAGGCAAGAATAGATTGATATACAACCCCGACAACTTTTTCTTTTACAGGTTTTTTGGTTCTTTTCAAAAAGCAAGAAAAAATTAAGAAGAAAAAGAAAATCTATATAGGCAGGCCGAGAGCGCTGGATCCAACATAGACTCCAAAAATCAAGAAATACTTCAGTAGAACAATCGCACTGGTAGCACCAAGTTGTAGTGCGACCGCCCAATATTGAGGCGCCACCTCGACCGGTGACACACACACCTCGGGGTGTGTGGTGGCCCTCCTTTATAGGACGGTCGCACCATCCGCGTGGTAATGAATTAGAATTCCTGTCCGTTGGAGTTAAAAACAGTTTTTACACGTTCACGGAAAAAAAAATGCTTTAAAAGACCTGGATAATTATTTGGTAAATATTTTTTTTCAGAAATGATTTTTCATAATATTGTTTTGTTTTAATTTTTTGTTAACGTATGGTTCAAAATGGAAAAAAGTTGCAAAATAATGTGAAGAATGTTATAAAAAGAGAGAAAAGGAGAAGAAAGAATAAAAGTTAATAGACTTTTGCATGTTTTATTAAGAATCAAAACTCTATATTTATAAGAAAGAATTATAGATAAAGTGATAATAATTTCTAAAGTTGTAGGAATACAATTTTCACTTATTAATAAATTTATCATTTACAGTACTCTACTTGAATGATACATTACAAAAATATATGTCTTGTTAAAGCCTTATTTGATAAAAACTCAATGGGACAAAAAATCAAACTCATCAAAGCCTTGCTAGAAAAATCCAATGGGATAAAACCTACTCGAAGGAAAAATAGTACAATTACTTCACTTGATGTTGATCACTAAAAATTTTTGGATCGACGCATTCCAATCTCATGAATCAATTTTTTAAATATAGATGTCTACAGTGTTTTTGTGAATAAATTGAGCACAATGTCACTTGAGCAAATTTGTTGACATCGATGTCATTAATCTTATGAAACACATGAGTATGAAAGAATTTTAGAAAAATATACTTCGTCCTGTCACCTTTGATACAGTGTCATTTGAATTGCGCAATACAAATTGCATTGTCTTTATACAAAATTGTTGGACTAGTTTTTGTTGAAGGTAATCCGTATGATTCTTGAGTATGATGGATCATGTTTTTTAATCATATACATCTTCGACCTGCTTCATAAAATTATAATAATTTCAGAATGATTTGAGGATATTGCTGTCAAAAATTGTTTTTATAGATTTTCATGATATAGTTGTTCCTCCACGTGTAAACATATATCATGTTTGTGATTTAAATTTATATGGACCAGATAGATAACTTGAATATGCATATATCACTAAAGTGGATATCGACTTTTAAGAATAAAATAATCTCAAAGCAATAGTACCATTTAGGTAATGAAAAATATGTTTAACACCATTCCAATGTTTTTGAGTTAGTACAGAGCTATATATTGCAAGGATATTTTAAGAAACCATATCGCGTTGAGCGTAATTTGCAAGATAAATTAATGGTCTAATTGTACTAAGGTGTGGTACTTCAGAACCAATAACATTTTCTCCATCTTCAAGTAGATGAAATTGATCTTTTTCCACACAAGTAATCGAATAATCCTAGGTGATGCCAATGAACCCAACTCATCACATCCCGTTCACTCCATACAATGCACCACCAAATCACCGCAGGAATGTAGATGCAGAATTACTCAGATATTAAAAAATTTCTTTAACTCAATTAAACAAGATCGTCTAAATATACACATATATCAAGAATATAAGATTTGGTTCAATGGTCAATTCTTGAATAAGTTTTCAATCACGAACTTCCACTTTTTAATTTTAAGAACTTGATGTTTTAAACCTCCAAATCATCTATAGTATTCTCCAAAGTCAAGATTACATTAGTGGGTGGGCACCTTCTTTAATTAAATAAAAAAAAACTAATTATTGATTTGGACAATCGATAAAAGCAAAAAAAAATAAAAAATAAGAAAATCTATTTTTTCTCTCCAAATTTGAATACTATGAAATTATGTATTATGATTGTTGTACAATTCCATACGATGTCTAATTTTCATCTAATCTCTATTTATAGAGATAGAATAGTTACAATTATTATACACTAATAATTTCACATTCAAATAACAGTTCTAATTCAAATCCAAGTAGGAGTTTTAGTCAAAGTCCAAATTCAATTAGTTTACATTTAATTATATGTGTAGTTCTAAAACTTCAATTACGATTATAATTAAGTTTACAACTTTTATAGAAATTACAACTAAGTCCAAAATTTTATTGTAATTATAATTAAGCCCAAAACTATTACAATTACCATAGTTAAATTACCACACGGACCTGATTGGATATATATTATCCTAGTTCCAATAATTTGATTCCGTCGACCTTGAACCACCAAATTTAATTATTAGTCTTTGTTTTTTTACTAAAGGTAAAAAACTGAACTCTTAGAATATATAAAATCACAAATGCCAATAAATCTATAATGCTTTCCTCTGACCTTTTATATATATATTTTAACCTCGTCCGAGATTCGATAATTAGGTACGAGTAGAAAAGACCATTTCGCCCTTCTAATTATTCTCACTAACTTCAATATCATTTCCTTCAACGATCTTGTAAACTAATCATAGATACCGAAATTTAGCCGTTGCTTAACACTGAGCTCAAACTTTAATCATTCAATAAAAAATATTTAAATAATCACTCTACCCATTTTTTCAGAGTGACGATTCTCGATATGAATTCATGTTCTCTATTTCACTCAATCTGAAGTTCCCAACTCATCGAAATATTTGATTAATCTAATTGATCTCATCCATTGATGAATCAAAGAATCATTGAAATCATGAAAAGATATACATAACCATGTTAAAGGATTTAAATAAAATACGCAGCGGTCAAGTAGAATTTAATTCTTCGCACGATCATGCTATAGAATTAAATTCGTCACGCGATCCATTCTATACGCTTCAAGTATACTAGTATCACGTTTAACTATTTCTGTGATAAGGACAAATCACAAACCTGAAGAGTGAATCGGTCAACACTACAACCTTCCAGTACAATGTGTCAATCCTTATACATTGGTTCGAACAAATTATTTATTTTCAAAATATAAATTTTGTTACACTGTACTTCTCAACGTAAGTACCCAACTTATATTATCACAAGTGATCATATGCACTTTAACTCTCATATTCAATATAAATAAATGCGATAAATAAATGAAATTTATTATAAATTATTATTTTATCATAGCAAAATATACTATATGAGCACACAACCAAACAATCACCCCATCAAATACTACCAAACACGGCAACATCATCAACAATTGCAACAGCATCAGCAGAATAATAATGGTGATGTTAACAATAGTAGTAATTAAAATAATTTAATTGGGGTTTTAAATTTTTTGGATGCAGTAGGGTTTCCAAAGGACCTCTTCGACGTCAAGGCTAAATCAAATGCAATAGTAGTAGCATCGAAATGATGAGATAACATCAACAGTAGCAAGACAGGATTTGTAGGCAAAGAATTTTGGGGATGGGAATGCACTTCACAACACCAACAATTGCATAAGCAAAATCAGTTGCAACAACAATTAAGGCAGATGAATAGCAAAAATTTGGTGCCTATGGCATTGATGGGGGCAAAATGGCACCTTGTAGTGGCTGCTGCTCAATTTAATTTGCAATGCTAGCTATTAACTTCGATGAGCAGTCTTGATAATTACACAATCTTTGGCTTTTTTTACTTGTACAAAAAAGTGATCATTCTATGATCTATGTTTATGTGTTTTTTCTTTGAATTTATACAGTCAAGTGCACTATTGTGTTTCAATGTGAAAATTAGATTTGGATATTGGTAAGTTCTTTATATATTTGCATTTGTTTATGCATAAGAATTTGAGATGAAGTAAATTTTGGTTTTGTTTTGGGATGGAGGCGGAGGTGGGGAAGGCTGTGGTCATGGAATCGGTTTTTGGTTTAGGGTGAGGAGGGAAATGAACAGGGAACCTCGAGTTTTTTTTAATTATATTTATATCTAGGGGTGGAATGAGGTGAACAATTGTTTTATATATTTTCTTTTTGTTTTTAAAATTATTTTATGTTAAAATTATAAAATTATCATTCTGCCCTTACTATATTTGGTCAAAATCAATTTTTTTGGGCCAACGGTCAAATGGATAATTTCCCTCAATTATTAATTTTTCAAAGGTTTGGAACCTCCGCTAGTACAAACTGTAGGATATGGTAAAGTCTACTAAAAATCCAAAATTAGGGGACCCTATTGCAATTTTTTCCAATTTTTAATATTATTTAATTAAATATTAATAAACGATCTCGCTATTACTATAGTTGACAATCGATGGTCAACGGTTAATGACCACTCCAACTCACCAACATTCCTAAATCCGTCACTAAGTTTGAACAGTAACAAACCATGTATAAATAGATGGACTCAGTGATGGATGTAGGGGGGACTGGACCAGCTTTTAGTGCGATCCTAAATCCGTTTTTGGATGACCTTATTTGCTAAAGTACTTCTTAGGATCTATAACAGGGAAAGTAGACACAAGAGTAACGAAGAAAGATCCATTTATCCCACTCTCTCTCTCGTGTCCTTCCTCAATGAGTCAACTTACTAATCCTTAGCCTCTTAGGATCTGCTACAAATAATTGTTAAATTTTTCCCACCCACAGAAATGCTACAAAAACAGGGTTAAAAATAAGGGGAACAAGTGTCGAAACGCGAATGGACAGTTTGAAAAAACAAAAAAACACCTATCCAAATGCTGCCATCTCAGCATGTTTACACTTTCTCTATTTTTAACCCTGTTCAACCATCATTATTCAACTATAAAGGATGTTTATCGAAATTTTAAAGGAAAGATGTCCACTTTTTAAAATATTCATGAAAATAGAGGGAATGGGGGAGAACTTATCCCAAAGAAAGAAGATCAAGAATCCGAAATTAAGAACTAAATTTTAAGAGTAGTTCTACAGGTACAACACATTTGACAACATGGTTGACAACCCTATCACATATAGATGGTGGGGCCCGCTTTTAAAATAATCGTGGGCCTCACATTTGTGAAAGGGCTGTACATGTGTACACATCATTTCCCAGATCTTAAATGGGAACATTAATCTGTTGAGAGATTCACAGCTCTTTGATAACTGCTTTGGTAACCATATTTACTAACACTTTTCAACCTCCAACCCTTGTTCAATACTAGTATAAACTATAAAACATTCAACTTACCTGTTAGCACTGTCAATTCTCGTCCTTCCCCCGTCCCAAATTCTCCAAATGCATCTCGATTCATTTTATGTTATTGTGTTATTATGTTTTAAATCATTAAAAATGAATATATAATTAAAAGGAATCATAAATGAGAACATTTTAATCCACATCCACCTCCCTGAAGTCTCGAATAAGGCAGGACAGGGTAGAGATGGCTGCCCAAGTTGTCTCATCCCATTACCATCCTTAATCACTCTTACATTTAAATTTTCTAGTAGACTTCCATTGAGAGTTACATATCCAATTACCTTTAATGGTAACTTTTTGTTAAGAATTATGCCACCTGTGCATTCTGTAAACCAGGTGGTACAAATAACATTTTTTGTTAAAGCCTTAAGGGTAAAAATAAAGCACTGGTTTTCAAACCTTAAAAGCCAAAATTACTTGCTAAAGACATAGATTTATGCATATAGAAGTAATTGTTCTATAACCAAACACCAGATGAGTAACATTAATCACAAGCATGAAAATAGTAGGAACTTTTGAAGCAAAAAGATCTTTTTTAGGCAAAATCTCAAAAATAATGTTCAACATGTGAGGAAAAAGCAAAGTTTTGGTAGCTTACAGATTTACAAACTTCAGGAGAAATCCCGAACACGACATGCAATCTGACCAGACGAAAGGATGGCTGGAGCATCTAACATGATATTCCTCTAGAGATGACTTTCTACGAGCCAATTCCATTACCTCGTGACACGTCAGCAATAAATACGCTACCTGAATCACACCATCCCCCCACAACATCTCTATTGGAACACTGCAAGGAACATTTGAAATGAGTTAGTAGTGCAGTTTCTGCCCTCGAGGGGAAATGTTTCAAAAATTAAACTCATCCAAGCATATCCTCACCTTTTGCAGGACCCACAGCTTATAAACACTTAAAAGGAACTACCAAACAAGCATAGTTTATATCAATCGGTCCATTCAACTACAAAACTGAACAAATGAAGAATGACCAGGTTTGTTTATATACAGCAACTTCTGTTTCTGGCCAATTTCTCACTCCCTTAAAACTTATATAGGATGTGCAATATTAGACAAAACTGGACACTGCGATAGACATGGTTTTATTTATTTTTCCTAATTTAATACTGCCCACTCAAACCAATCCCTCTCGGCAATAGTGAAATGTTGACAATCATTTTCACAGATTGTTGAATATGAACGAACACATTAGATGGTTACGTCTGAAAATTTTGCATATATGCTCTTGTTATGTTTGATGGTGACATATATGATACCTTACTAAATCCAAGCCAGTTTGAATCTCCTCTAAACGAAAATGCCTTCTTGCTTTGTTTCCATTGTCCACATAGAACCTGCAAAAATGTGCACATCGAGCATGCATTGGACATTAACATATGGTTATCTTCTAGAAACCATTCCAGACATTCTTATCTACGGTAGTTCAAACTCCAAACAAGAGAAGAATGCTTCTAACACACCACACAAATGTATCAGCAAAAAGTTTGAAGATGATGAATGTGAAGAACCACATTTTTCCTATGTGGATATATAAGAAGATAAAAAAGGGCACATTATTTAATGGATGGTGAATGGTAAGGATCACATACATTTTTATGAAATTTAAGGTTCATCAGATAATGTGAATAAAAGACCTCTGAAGGATTTACCTCATAATCTACTCCTTGCACATAAATGTAGTCAGGATCAAGTGATGAAAAAGCAAGTCCAGTTATCTGCAGTATAAAATTGAAACGTTGAATGTTATTTAAGAGGAATACAATACAGGCAGTATATACAACCTAAATTAGCTTTAGAATAGGGAATATCATGAAATTCAGGCTGTATATACAACCTAAATTAGCTTTAGAATAGGAAATGTCATGAAACACGGACGATAAAGAAAACTAATAGAAAAAGTAACCATTTTTTCAAACTGGCACTTGAAAAAATCAATATACATGGTGCGGTCGCTGACATAAAATTAACACAGATTTAAAATCCCATTGACGGCAAATTCACATGTTCTGAAACTCACTAAACGTTTCAACTGACCTCATACTTTGAGCAGTTCAGCCATCTAGACAATGCTGCCCATCTGCATTCAAAATTTAGAAGAAAGACCAGACTGTGAGCCAGCAATTGATATAACTAAACTAAAGAAGCGTTGCCTTTATTTTCCTTAATAATATTTTTCTTAATTTACCAAAAAAATAAATTAACATTTAGTTTCTTTAATAATATTTTCTTTATTTGCAAAAACCATAAGAATCGCTAAGGGAGTTGAGGCTCAAGCGGGTTTCGGCTGGACTGACCCCATTCATCAAGGAGTTGAATGGGTGGGAGGAAGCTCAGCCTGGATAAAACATCACTTATGGACTTTCTTGGTCTATGGCTGGGTTGGGCTTCGTATGGGCAGGCTCGTGGGTTTTGTAATATTAATTTTAGTATTTCAAATGTTTCAAAATTACAAAAATGAGATATTCTTTAATCAAAATGACTTGCATAAATATAAACTAAAAAAATAAGCTTTTATTTAATAGGAACTTTACGATAATTTATTAATGTGCATGCGCCAGGCTATTTCATACCATGGCTAAATCCGTAGTCAAAGCCCTAAAAGTTCCTCACAAGTTCTGTCCCGAGGCATAAAAACTAGCAGACACCATAAATTTTTGGGTGAAGCTAAGAGGATTCTGTTGGGAAGAAATTTCCATTGCCACGACTCGTGAGCATTTGTGTGTTCGATCGACAAAGGAATCACATGCACAGAGTTTTAGGAGATCTTGTTGTTTTAAGCTCTTATTCTAATAGCTTCTTTTAGCTCGATAGTCAGATTATTCTATCCTCCTCCTACCGAAGGGAGCCAGGTGGGATGAAATAGTAAAATATTCTCAGATGTCCATAGGGAGATAGGCCATCCAGAACTTCATGTCCACTCCTTTCCTTGTGAGCCACTTATTTCTCCAAAACAGGATATCAGTGAGCCACTTATTTCTCCGAAACAGGATATCAAAGTGCTTCTCCAATCTTCTCTATAAACTATGGTACAATCACTCAAAAGTCTAATGGCAATTCCTTCTGGAAATGGGTAGCTATTTCTAGAGAAAAGGCTTTCCCGAGATAAAGGCGGAGAAGGAGATATGGGACTTTGACAAGTTTGAAAGAATGAGCTAACTATCACAATAAGATATCTTGCTATTCTCCGATCAACAGCTGGAGGAATCTAGAAGAAAAGGTATATATTATAAGGCAATGAGGCAGTTCCTCCGCGCCATCGAGACTTTTAAGAAAAACAACTTGCCCCATAAAACGGTGGGAACATGTTGGCAGACCACTAAACAAGCATCATAATTTTAAAAAATTGAATATATACTTCTGTTTCCTGCCCTTTTCCCCTATTTCCCACTCCGTTCCCATATAAAAACCGAATGATAGGTTCAGGAAAATGATGTACTAATCTGTAAGACAGTAGGAAAATAACGGATGTGCATGTAAAAGACATCTTCAGCCCAGCTTGATGATGTGGTGCAAAAAGGTAGCATCGCAACATAGAAATGATATATAATTATTAATCAGGAAATGGCTCGAAAGCCAACAGACCTGCGAGGATCATAAACAGTCACAGTGCGATCAGCTCCACCAGCTGCAATATTACCACATGAAGAATTACAGACTGCATATAAGATATCCCCAACAGATCCGCATATTCTATGTACACAGCCACCATTTTCTTTCATTCGCAAGTCCCATATACTTAACTGTTGACATAAATAATAAATGACTTCATTAATAATCATTGCACAAATAATTCGAACATGCAAAAGATTTTATGACAAACACCTGGGAACCTTCTGTTACAGCTAATATAGAACTATCACTTCCACTAATATTCTGCATAAAATTCAGTGAAGTTGGATACCATAATCTGCAACATATAGCAACCTTATCAGCCAAGGTTATATAATCTAATACAAAATTCGGAAAGAAACTTACGCATTAGAATCTCGAATAAAATTTTTGGCATTTGCCTTTGCATAGAATATGCAAATGGTAGGTATATTATATTTTAAGACTAACATCTACATTGTAAGAAACATGACAATGTATAATAGCTTTTTGTCTTTTATCCCGCATTCCAGCTTGATGCAAACAATGAGATAAATCGTAATAAAAGTCTAGTTGTCAGGCAATTTGACAGTCTAATATCCTTGAGGATCCATCAATAATTTGTTCCAAGGAGTTTCAATATTGTAACTGCTCAAACAACAGAAAATTTCACATGTAGCCCCATCATGGTTCACTGAGGGAACATGATTATTTCCCCAGCTTCCCATATCATTGCCAATAAAATTCGATTGATTGGAATTGGGATACTATTCACAGGCTCTCCAAGTAAGTTGCCAAAAACAAATAACAGGAAAAAAACTTCTATGACAGTTTTTCTCCAAGGAATTCAAAACTGTCGGTAAGAAAATGATGACATTAGAAATCAGAAATAGATTGTTACCATCATAATTTCACTTACCAGCTGATAATTTTATATGAGTAATCCACACAGCAAGAAAAATAAAACATACAATGATTCGTCTTATGCTAATTCATAGCAGTATTAAAGCTATTTAAACAATGCGGGTGTGGTAAATGAAAGTACATAAAAAATTAATTATTTTTTGTCACTTTCTATTTTTGGAAAATGTCCATTTGAATTTACAATAGCCCTTCTAACCAGCCAGGCTAAACCTACTGCACGTAAAACATTCTTATGCACTAGAATAAGGATACCTGTGGACACTTTCTTAATAGGTTTTCATCACTATTAGTTTATAAAGTGTCAATACATTTTAAGCAACATAATTGGAAGTTCAAAAGAGAGAGATGGCAGGAGTAGAGTTACAAAACAAAAAAGGCTAAGCATACAGCATCGAATGAAGTACTCACGAACGTAAAGTCTGGAGATGAATATCTTGGTCGTAAACATCTATACTTTTACAGAAGCTGCGTGCCACAGCTGCCTGAAGTAAAAATATCTAGTCAGCCGAGTGGACAACTTTCCAGGGAGAGTTAAACTTCATACAGAGAACAAAAATCATTGTCCCTGAAAAGTTAGTGTGGACAATAAGAATCCCAAGTAACAATATAGCAAGTTAAGTTTCTGATATTCATCTCGTGTAAAATCAAATTCTTCAAATAAAGATGCTATGAAGAGGTCACTGAGTAATCCTTAAAATTATCTAAATAGCAAACCAAATAAAGTTTGGAGCATCTTCACTGCTATTTGTCTTTAAATACTCTATAGGAACAAGAAAGTCTATAAAAAAACAATGTGGTTTTTTTCAGAATGAGCACTAAAGGAGGACAGATGTCTGGAAACGCTAACTGTTATTAGAGGCACATTATATTCTTCCATCTGAGAACGAAAATGTAGGCAGTCAGTATGAAAAGATAGTTGTAATCTGTTAATAAAGTCGTGATGGAGGTGTGTAAGGCAAAGAGAATGAAAATTTGCAGAAAATTTGGGTTTACAGGAATGTTAGATAAGATTAGTAATATTTAGTAAAAGCATACAGCAAAATCTAGTAAGCAGCGGTCTGACTAAGCTCAACCAAGTCTGAGAATACGGTGAAAACAAGCATGCAAACTTCCTATTTCAGCATACTTTTTTGTACAATTTGTTTGGAGCACAGAGTAGCTTCATTTTGATCAATGTGACATTAAATAACACAATATCAAATTGCTCTTGCATCTCATCCTTCACTTCTAATTCTCATATCCAAAGCATCCACAAACATTTCAACCTTCTATAATGGTGCAACTACATATCCAAACAGAGTAATTAAACAAGAGGCAAAAGGCAAGGATGAAGCAAAGCATAGATCTCGAAAAGAATAAATACAAGCAAAATCAAATACACATTTTCGAATGGAGCAAAAAAATATGAGCAAAATTTGAAGGCAAACAACTTCAAGTACACTACAATTGAAATAGGTTCAAGATAGGTAGTTAAATACCATGAACCATTGATTTGGATTAAAGCAAAGTCCCGTCCAACTTCCTTCTCCAACACCATAATCTCGAGGAGATACCGAAAAACTAAGCCCATCAACATCTAGAACCAGGGGTGCAAAATAATTAGCGTAGTAGTGAAAAAGCCAGAACCAATTATTCCCTAATATAAATTTTGCATGAGCAATGCTTACTCATATGACTTAGTGCCGATGCACATATGAGTAGATAAATTATGCTTCACATAACTGGTAACAGATCACAGCACACAACAATTGTTCCTAGCCTTACACATGAAGGGATTGGGGTGTGACACAGCTAGTTTTGAATACATATTTCATGAGCATATGAATGGGAAAAATCCGAAACAAGCAAAGAGGGGAAGAAAGGCAGGCAAATGGCTATGTAATCGAAGCATGAGAGATTAACAACTGCACATCTATGTACATGTTCATGGCAGAAGATTGACGTCCAGAAGTTGAATTATATTGCACCAACATAATCAAACAAGGAAGCAAACAGCAAAAGAAATAAAAGTAACGAACTAAAACCATAACATGGAATTAGTGAACAAGTACCTGCACCACTAGAATCCAATTGAGAAACAATAAGATGACCATAAGAGTCCACGCTTCCCAATATCGAGCGACCCAAGCCTGCAGAAGTGGAACCAACATTAAGCCTATGTTTGGCCTCCATTTTTACAAAACTCAGTTTTTTAAAACTCATTTTCAACCACACGTTCTCTTGTAAAATAATTTTACATGTAAAGCGAAAAAAATTTCTTCTTTTTAACCACACATTCTTCAAAAAAATCACCATTCCAAAATACATTTCTAATCAAAATGGGGCTCAAATAGGGGCTAAGGAACATGGAAAATTACAAATCATTCTCTGCCATTTGGGTGGGGTTGGGGTACACGAAAGTGTAGGCCACACTACTGATGCATCAATTGTTCTCTAATATCGAAAGATAGTAGTCTCTCTCTCTCTCCCCCTCCCCCCATCAATTGTAATGTTCAATTGAAAAGGCAAGGCAACAAATATTTTCATAAATATAAAGAAAAAATCGATTGCATATATTACTCTCTTTTGTCTTCTATGGTAATCTTCAATTGAAAATGCATAGATGATAAATCTTACTATAAATATTAAGAATAATTCAAGTTAATTACTAAAAATGTTAACATCCGTTCAAGATTTACATTTTTGGGTAACAACTACTAGGAGAAAAAATGAAACCACTAATTATGCTCGTAAAGTAACTTGACAAAGTAAGTGCTTAGGAAAAGGTGTCAAAAGTTCATGTAGGAAATAGATCCTCACTTTCAGTTTCAACAAGCACTAAACTCTGAATTTCAGATCGATGAGGGCAGCGTTTCACCAATGCTGAGTCCAGAACCTTCATTTACACTTTACTTGTGAGTTGAATGAAAAGTTACATTTTCTAAGTTCTACCTGTGACTTTCAATGAATTCTGTAAAGTGTAGCGTGTGAACCTGAGTTTGTTCAGGGATAAGGAGACTCTCTTTTCCTCGACCAACCAAAGAATCTTCCATTGAAATCTACCAAGTTAAAAAAAGATTAAACAATAGTATTCTACTGAACCTCTATAAACCCCATCCATTCGTCAAAATATCCAAATTATGATCTCAGTTCTAGTCAAAGATGATCAGTTACCGCACCATTAGCACAAAAAGAAGGGAAACGTAACAAGAGAACCGCCTCGATGGAATTATTCTGAACCATTTTGGAAAACCATTTGAACGTTTTTACCTCCTGTTAATTTATGATCATTGTCTAATTTACATTTTGCATTATCAAATAGCCATCTGAAATCATCGTTTGATATCATTTTACAATGAAAATCAAGAAAATTACTTCCACTGGCACTCATTCCTAATTCTACCAAAGAACCCATTGAAATGTAAAAATCCTCAATGGTGAACTCTGTGCCTTCATTGCTCCTGTTTTCAATTCTCACTTCCCAACTCTAAGTAACCCAATATTCACATCTCTATGTTAGTTTCGATACGTACCAGGAGTTTGTAAATGCGGGAACCAGAAGCAAGGTAGACCCAGCAAGAAGAATCATCTCCATCAACCTGCAAACAATACAAACCCCACAAAAACCTTTAAAAAATAAGTAAATAAACTCCAAATATAAATAAATAATGTGGAAAAATATCTGTTTAATTTTATTTTTCAACAAAGAAAAAGAGAGTAACATGGAGGGCAAGACGAGTGGACTGGAGATTGGCAGGAGACGGATGGTCGAAGAGGGATTGAGGAACCACTGCCTTCTTTAAGCTCTTCACTGCCAACATCTTTCCTCCCTTAATTTTTGCAAAGAGGTGGTGGCAATACTACATAAGACTACTCTCCGAGGCACCGGCCGGCGGATGGTAAGAGTAAATTACAAACAACCCCCTCGAGTACCTAACGTTACAAAAATATTCCCACTACCTATCGTTTCATTAGTGAATGAAACATCCTCATTTTCACCTTTGTTTTCGAAATTGGTCCTTTCCATTAAGTTACTGTTAAAAAGTCAATTATTTTATTAAAGAGACTATTATACCCTCTCTTTGTGTAAACTAAATATAAATCAAAAAACAAAGTAAGAATGAGAAATAACAAAAGATTTTATCTAACTTTTAATAAAAAAGGGAAAGAGGATCTACTACTAATGCAATAATAAATTAATCTAATTTTACCATGTATAATGTCATTTTTTATTTTTCATTTTATTTATGTCAAAGAAATGTTCTTCCACACATCATGTCACTAGCATTAAAAAAATATTATGTCAAACAAATGTTCTTCCAAATATCATATCAGTAGCATTAAGAAAAAATTTAGTAAATATAAACTGTCATGAGCAAAAAAAAAAACTTTTCGCACATGAACTCTAAAAAAAATAAAAATAAACTATCCCTACAGTACGGAGAGATGACAAACTATGTACGGAGTAAAAAATGAAGAAAAAACTCTCCGCATAGTGTGAAAAGATGGCAAATCATGTGCGGAAAGTTGGCAAACTCTCCGTACAGTGCGAAGTAAAAAAAAATCTCTCCGCACAGTGCAGAGAGATGGCATTCTGTGCGGACACTATCCTCACAAAGTGCGGACTCTCCGTATAGTGCGGAGTAAAAAAAAAAATCCCTCCGCACAGTGATTGTCATGCGCGTTGCACGAATTTTACATTTATCGTATTTTTATTAGTGTATAAATTTTAGTTTTTGGAAAGTTTTTGAAGTAATATCTGGAAATATTTTTATGATATAAAAAAATAATTGCAAATTAATTTTACAATCGAATGACACTATTGTGTAATCTAGAAAAAATATACTTTTATATTTCATACTTGAATAAGAAATATACCATATTATACAAATCATTTTGTTTGTATTTTTTGATAGTGTTGATATGATTGAGTTGAATGTGAAGATTTTATTTCTAAATTTTGTGTAATTCAATATTGAAAAATTGAAGATTGAGCACCATATTCATATGCATTTATATTTTGTACTTCATATATATTTAATGTTTATTTTATTCTTATGTTGAAAAAAAATAAAAATCTGAATTTTTTTTTGAAATTCGGTTTGGTTAGTGAATGTACGGTGTTCTGTATTCTCGATATTTGTAAGTGCAAAAATCGGTATATAAAAATACAGTAAGCTGCAAATACGATAAGGTAAAAATACGGTAAGTTTTTTGCAAATACGGTAGGCTGCAAATACGGTAGCAGCATATATGGTAAGGTGCAAATACGGTAAGTTGTTTGCAAATACGGTAGGCTACAAATACCGTAAGTTGCAAATACAGTAGGCAGTATATGCGATAAGCCGTATATACGGTAAGTTTCCTGCAAATACGGTAAGCTGCATATATGAATTTATAATTTGTTATAAATGTATAAAATTTATTTAATATTGAATTTCTTAAGTATTAAATGTTGTAATTCAATATTGTTTCATTTTTTATAATTGCATTTTCGAGAATTAAAAAAAAAAGTGGTTATGAAATTGCTAATTTTTAAATGTGTTTTTTTGTTAAAAAAAATGATTTTTTATGTTATTTGTAAAAAAAAAAATTATTATAATTTTATTAACTTAATAAGAAGATTTATTATGCATTTTTTATTTTTTGCATTTTGTGAAGAATGTTGCTTATGGTGATTGACAACTATTCTTCCATACACATATCATGCCAACAATATTAAAAAATAATAATAATTTTAGTATATAGAAATTTAATGAGACAATAAAATAATAAAATAAAAAAAATCTCATCACATGAGGGAAAAAAAGACTTCGCAAAGTGCAGAGAGATGACAAACTATCTCTCTACACAGTGTAAAGAGAAAAATAAAAACTCTCGAAATTTTATCTGCAAGTTCCAAAAGGCATTTTCTCAAGTAACTTTTGAGCAATGCATTTAACACTTTAATTTCTGGCCTATAACTCGAAAATATAATTTCATTGAAAATTATATTCGCTTCTAATATCCAAAAGCTGTTATCAAGCAAATGTAAAATATTGAATTTGGGTGGTATTCTAGAGTCTCCATTTGTGAAAGCAATGCCATGGTATTATCAATATCTACTTTTTTGCACAACTCACATATTGTTTCATTATATGAATTACGAGAAAACTCCTTTTCAATACCGTAAATATGATTTGCATGCTTAGAAATTGAGCTATGATTGGAATTTAAAGAATACATAATTGATTTTGAGCCATGTTTTTTCGACTCTATTTCATTGTATATACGAAATATTTACAATCTTGAAATTTGACTTGTAATTAAGGAATTTGAAAACAACTATTCGCACCGTGCAAAGAGTTTTTTTTCCTTTCTGTGCTGTGCGGAGAGTTGGTTTGTCATCTCTCAGCACTGTGCGAAGAGTTTGTCAACTCTCCGCACATGGTTCAACTCTCTCCGCACTGTGCGAAGATGTTTTTTTTACTCCGCACATGATTCAATTCTCTCGGCACTGTGCGGAGAGATTAACTCTCTCCGCACAGTGCAAAGAGTTTTTTTTGCTCTCCATACTGTGTGGATAGTTGGTTTGTCATCTCTCCGCACTGCGCGAAAAAGTTTTTTTTTTACTCCGCACCGTACGAAGAGTTTATCAACTCTCAGCACATAGTTCAACTCTCTCCGCAATGTGTGGAGATATTTTTTCTCTCCACACCTTTTTTATTTTTACTTCGCACTTGATTCAACTCTCTCCGCACTGTGGGGAGAGTTTTTTTTTCAATTTTACAATATTGAATTACACAAAATTTAGAAATATAATCTTCACGTTCAATTCAATCATATCAACACTATCAAAGAATACAAGCAAAATGGTTTATATATTTCTTATTCAAGCATGAAATATACAAGCATATTTTTTTTAGATAACATACTGCTATGCAATTGTAAAAATAATTTGCAACTAATTTCTTATATTATGGAAATATTTTTAGATATTGCTTCAAAAACTTTCCAAAAAAAACTAAAATTCATGCACTAATAAAAATACGATAAATATAAAATTCGTGCAACGCACGTGATAACGACTAGTTATAAGGAAAAAAGATATATCTATCGTCTTCTTCAAACCGTCAGCCAATCTACGTTAACAATCACGGTCAGCCAAATAAATAATAAAGAGAAAATTATAAAAAATGTCCATTTTGATATAGTCATTTTCAAAATGTCCAAAATTTTTCAATGTCATTTTTTACAATTATTTGGACGAGAGTATCCTTAAGTAGCTTCCATGAAAAGCTATATTAAAATGATGTTCTTGACATTTCAAATGTCATTCTCGATATTTGAATCCATTTATATTTCAAAAGTACACATGTCAGATCACAATATTAAATGTTCTCGACATTTCAAACGTTGTTTTCGACATATTAAATATTTAAAATGACATTTCATTTCGAACATGACATTTCTCTACACTTTAAATGTTGTTCTCGAAATTTTTCGTGTTTAGCATTAATTGTGATTTGACATGCGCAATATGGAATTATTTATTCTTTTATTAAAGGTAAAATAGAGAATTTGGTATCAAATTTGACCATTTTTGCAAAAATTATCAAAAAGTTGACATTTTTGAATTGATATATGTAAAATTGGACTTTTTTATAAATGCCCCATAAATAAAAACTAGCCGAAAAAAGCTACTAGAAATTGAGGAAGATTTTGAGAGGTTTTCTTTTGCAACTCAAGTCTCTTTCCCTATTTTTTTCGCACAACCTCGTCGGATGGTTGGGGTTGAGAAAGAGGCGGTTGGGTCTTTTTCATTTTGTTTCATTTTATTTTCTATTTGTTTAACTGAAAGTTATTAACTTTTGAATTATAAATTTTAAATTGATGAACTGGAAGAACTTTCAATGGAGAGAAAAGTTACATTGTATTTATTCTAGTTTTCTTAATGGAATATTAATACTACAGAAAAAGGTATAAAAAAGAATATCCAAATGCAAAACTATTCTATACAAATATAAATACATCAAGAATGCAATTTTACGTAATAGCTCTGCAACCAACTTTGCAACCAATATTTCTTCCATCCTTCTTCTAGAATACCAAGTTGCCTCTATTCTAGAGAATTCTTAACTTGCTGTTCTGTCAAGGGAAGCTGACTATATGTATATTGATGTGTACTCTTCTCTAATTCCACTTGTTTTCTATCAAGCTCAGCTTCTCTTTTGTCCAGCTGAACAGCTTCACCTTCATTCCTCAATAGCCCCCGTAAAATGGACAGTAGATGTCCATTACTCTCGTCTTGAACATACATCAATAGAAGTTTTGAGAGGCTAAGCTCTTGGTAAGGATATCTGTCACTTGAGATTTGCTGTCACATGTTCTGTTGAAATGCTCCCCTCTTGAATTTTATCCCGAATTAAGTGTCAGTTTATCTCTATATGTTTTGTTCTTTGGTGAAAGACGGTTTGTAGCAATATGTATAGCTAATTTGTTATTTGTGGATGTGAAATATGTAAATCCTTAATAGATAACTAAGCCAAGTTAATTCACAACTTGCACTGGCCAGTGGCCACTACCTTGTACTCTACCTCGGCTCAGGGAGTAGGCTCAGGGAGAAGATCTCCCTCTTCCTTACAAAATTTTACATTTTGGTCTTAGATGAATTCTAACTGGAGTTGAGCCAATAGAGCATTTCCTTTGATTTTGAATTGGTTATAAAGAGAGCATTTTAATTGATTGATTGTCTCCTTGCAATTGCCAGCAACTATTATAATGCCCTTGTTTGATCCCCATTTTTTTTGGAGAAAATAAATTCTTCAAAAGTGTTTTGACATAATTTCAACCACACATTCTTCAATAAAATAATATTACACGCAAATTCGAAACTTTTTCTTATTTTTTATATACACATTTCACATCAATACTCTATTCGAAAATTCATTTTTCCCATCAAAATGGGGCTCAAACAAGGGCATTGTTTACATATATCACAATGGCTGTAAAAGAGATGTCAGTTCCCTTTGTACACAAACTATAATTTGTTTTGGATTGAAAATACCCCTGCTGAATGATAAAATTCGAAAGTTTTGAATACCATTGACAAAAACTTGCTTAAGTCCATATAGACTTTTGTTGAGTTTGCATAATCCCCCTCTTCTCACTAGGATATCTAGGTGGTAAATCGGTATATAGTTTCTCTTATAAGTCTCAATGCAAAAATGCATTATTAACATTAAATTGCCATAGAAACCACCCTTTTATTGCTGTAATTGCTAACAAAGTTCTCATTGTTACCATTTTTGCTATGGATTAAAAAGTTTCATGATAATCCAACCCCTCTTGTTTTGTGTATACTTTCTACAATTCTTACCTTGTAACTTTCTATACTCTCATCAGCATTAAATATAATCTTATACACCCACTTGCAACCTATTGTTTCTTTATCAGAAAGTAAATTAACAATCACCCAATTATCATTAAGTTCAAGGGTAGTAGTATCAGCTTCCATGGCAACTCTCCATTCAGGAGATAAACTAGCTTGTAGGTAAGTTTTAGGCTCAGTGTATGATGTTATTGAGGTTTCAAATGCTTTGTATGGCGTAGACAATTTTTTATAATTCGTGCTATTACTAAGAGGAAAGGGATTACATGACTGAATTTGTTCAACAGCCGAGATGGGGCAAGTGAAGTGGCTTGCTAACATATGAATTTTTGGGGGTGTGATGGAGCCCTTCTTATTATATTTGACCTTCGAGGTAAGTGTGTATGGATGGTTTGCTTAGTTTCTAATTAATGTGAAGAAGTGGTATCAGGACTATCAGCTTTATTTTTTTGTAAATAGGGGGCTTATGATGAATTGGAAAGTTTGTATTAGTTATGATAGATTTTGAGGGTAATTGAGTTTATTGAGGTTTGGTAAAGAGTTAAGATGGTTCTCATTTCATTTTTGAATGAAAAACAGTTTCATAAAGTATGACATTTCACGAGATAATTTTTTTTTTTGGTGTTTAGATCCAATATACTATATCCTTTGATACAAAAAAGGTATCCAATGAATACACACTTTTTGGCCCTATGATCAAACTTATGCCTTCTTGGACAAGGGTAGTGGCAAAAGTCAAACACAAACTTTGACAAGATTATAATTTGGTTTGGTCTTAAAAAGAATTTCATTGGGACATTTGTGATTTAGCAAAGGAGTTGAGTTCTATTTATCAAATATATAACTATTAGGACACAATGATTCCAATATTTTAAAGGAATACCACTTTGAAACCTCAGTGCTCTTGCTATGTTTAAAATATGCTAATGCTTTCTTTTGTAATGGCATTTTGTTGTGTTTCCACACATGTTGTTTGATGTATAATCCCATTTTCTGTAAGTAAAAATCTTTCATGTTAAACTCCCCTCCATTATCACATCGAATAATTTTCACGTTTGCTTCAAATTTATTTTCTATCATGGTGTAGAAATGTTGTAAACTAATGGTTGTCTCTGATTTTAGTTTTAATGTGTAAGTCCAAGTACATCTACTGAAATCATCCACGATGGTTAAAAAATATTTAGAACTATCATGAGTAACTTCAATGCAAGGACCCCAAATATCAGTGTATAAACTCAAAACAAGCTTTGGTTTTATGTTGGCTAATAGTAAAAGGTAACCTGTGTTGCTTTGCCAATGGGCAAATGAGACACGGTCGATCAATAGGTAATTTAGGTACGTGAACATCAATATGAAATTCAGGATATAAGAGTCTGACAAGGTTGAAGAGGAGACCTTCTCTTACAGCATATAGTAAAGCCACCTTACCTATTCAAGTCGTTGTCTCGTCAAAAGGTTTTGAATGTAACAACAATCAAAGAAGAAAATAAAACGACAATTTAGTTCCAGGGCCATTTTCTTGGCTGAAATCAAGTTAGAAGAAAAGTGAGGAGAACATCACCTAGTGTCAGTGATTTTGTGACTTTGGTTGTTCCTATATAGGTAACAAGTACTACATTGCCATTTGGTAGGACTACTGAGGAAGAGATAGAAGCTTGGATAGAGTGAAACAAAGATTTGGAGTAGATAGTACGATCCGTTGCTCCAATATCTAAAATACATGGAATATCAGAAAGTTTACATAAAGATAGATTTTATGATCAGCAGAAGAAGACATAAGCATGGTTTGAACATTGTTAGCTGAAGGATTGAAAGTTTGAGTGTTAGAGGCAATTTTTAAAAGTGCCAAAAGTTGCAAGTACTGCTCCTGAGTTAATAGCATCTGGGATTTGTCCTTACACTCTCTTGTTCAGAAGTTACAGCTAAAGCTACATGATTCATAATGGGTTTGGTCAACGGAATTTGAGCTTTTATCCCTTTGTAGGAGTCATGGAGACCCATCAGAAACTTCATTACCTAATGTCTTTGCTGATTTTGAACCACAAGCGTCAAGCCTTCACATTTGATAAAATCACAACTTACTTGCTTTATTAGTACAGATTACAAGTAGTATAAATAACAACAAAATCTCTTTTGTTGTCATTACTCACTTGAATTTAATACTAACTATTGAGCTATATTTTTATACCCAAAACCACTATATTCTATGTCTTTGGATTAAATTTAGAATAATTTGAGGGAATTTCACTGTTGTAGGAAGATATTGAGATAAATGAGGATTTTATTTGTGAAATTAAAAATTTTGTGTGAATTGTCTGAGGTTAATAGAATGAAATGGGGCGAAAGTATCAAATTAGAGGTCGATTTACTTGGATGGGTGTTTAATGAAAGACATTGCATTGATCAAGGCATAAAAAAAAATATTTTATTTGAAAATTTCTCTTCGTAGCTTGATGACTCGAATTATTAAGCTTGTAAGAGTGTTAAAACTTATTGCCCTAAAATCAACTAATTTGAGAGTCACCGACCTAACACTTGTTACATGGGTTATTTAGAAAATTTAAGAAATATAATGCTACAAATAAAAATAAGTGTTGAAAAAAAAAATTTGGGAAAAAATAAAATAATAAAAAAAAAAGCAGAAAAAGTAGGTGCATTAAACAGAATACGCATCAAATGCCTTCATTAAGTTTCAAATACTTAGGGAAATTTAACTTTTGTTAAGGGATTATTAGCCTAGTTAAATCCTAGAGATTGATGCAATGAAACTTAATGGATAATCCTTTTTTTATTGACATGTTGAATTGCAATTTGTGAGATTTATCTAAATTAGAAAGGTGAAAATAGTATAAAATTCAACTTTAGATCACACACTTGAAAAGAGCGAAGAGCACAAATTTGGGAGTGTGTGAATTTCAATTCTAAGTTAAAATAGTTGACCTATGGTTGATTCTACGTTTTGATTACAACAAACAAATTGCTTTTATCTCTAACGTTTGAATTCGAGTCGTTATAGCTATTGTGGCAAAGATGATCAATTGAAGACAAAAATCTTGCTTTCAAAGACTCGCAATCGAGATGGTAGCCGAGCATGGACGCTAGATCAATCAAGACAAGTACCTCATCATGTCAAACATCGAAGACATTAGACTTAAATATCTTGAATTCATATGTAAAAATAAAATGCTTTAGTCGTTAGCGATAAATCATTAAAAGCTCAAGATAAATCTTTATGAACAAGAAAAATTATTTCATAACAATGCCTGCACAAAAATGATTTTTCAAGAATCTCAAGTTAATATTTAAACTTCTCATTGTCATTTACCTTGAAAAATTAAGTGAAAACGTCCTTCAAAAGGCCACATTTTTCAAAACAATCAAAGAAGGAAAAATTCGAGAAAAATTGTCCAAGCGAACGTTCAGTTGATCTAGTGGAAGTCCGGTTTGTTTGACGGTCAAATTTTTATCCGTTCTGAACTCTAATGAACAATGGCTAGTTCAATGTTCGGTTTAGAAGTGGACGTCCAATTGATCACAAACTTCCACCTCACTTTGTATTCATTTTAACACTTTTTAGAGCATTAAAGTGAGAGTCTCTTGAGCAGTATCATTGAATACACACTATATTTATCTTTATCAAATTATTTATTAAAAATTCTTGAAATGACTTTTGAAAATCATTATACTCATCTAGGTTTTTCTTATCTAACATTTGCATTTTATTCATTACTATTTATTAAAGTGTTAATCTACTTCTCTCTTGATACTTAGGAAATGTTCGGTAGTAATTATGAGAATTGATTTTTTAATTGTTAAAAAGAAAAATAGGTTTCACCTGTGAGAGAAGAAGTCAAAAATGACGACTAGAATAATTAAATAACAGTCAAAAAATTGATTTTTGGGGTGAAAAAGTGTTACCAAACGGGGCCTTAATTTTGAATATATCATTTATTGAGAGAGAAGCTTCAAATTGTGAAGTTATTACTCTTTAAATTTGTGGGTCACATATAGGTCTCTTAAAGCTCTATATTATATAAGAAGTTGATGCTCATTTTTAAAGATTTCACAATCTTGAGTAATGGCTAATCCTAATCTTCAAAATCTTGAAAAGCATTCTACAAACCGGCCTCCTTTCTTTGATGGCGCACATTATGATTATTAGAAAAGCTAGGATGGTGAGGGTTTCACTCGAACAATTATGTTGAAACAATTAGACTTCAAGGAAAGAAAATATTTAAGTGGTATTTGTAGAACCATGTCTTACTTGAAATCTCTGAGTATCACCTCAAGTTGTGGTAACAAATCTAGTTTCCAGTCACAAAATAAAAAATATGAGCGTCACTTGATGATTTAATAGTGATTTGATGTGGATGATTTATATATCTGAAGAATAGAGAGTAATTTACTACTCTCACAATAGTTGGGAGCAAATAATGCAATTATTGATCAAAAATAATATATACAAACACAATAAAAATAAAATTTTACTTCATATGACTTTATGTTCATTTTAAGTCTAGCCAAACACGTGGCATAAATGAGAAAATAAGACTTTAAACTCGTCTGTAGAAGTTCACTTTTATGTAACAAATTTTTTATCTTTATCTCATCTCTATTTTTTCGATTTTTATTTTTATTTTTATTTATTTATTTATTTATTTTTGGCTTCACTGCGATACTTCTTTTTTATGGATTACAAATTTCTGAGCATATGTTTTTTTCAAACAGCAACTTATGTTGACGTAATGAAAGTGAAAGAATTCCAACAATAATGAAAGGCACTAAATAGTCGAACAAATACTTGAGTCGCTCTGCACATGCGCACACACCAATGAAAGTGAAAGACGTCCAACAATAATGAAAGGCACTACACAGTCGGACAAATTCTTGAGTCGCTCTGCACATGCGCACACACCATTGTTGATAAGAACCGAGCTACAAGTTTCACAGGCCCCTGCCAGCCAAGATTCATGGGATTGGGCCCAACAATTTTTTTTCAAATACATGGCAGGTCCCGCGTCTGCATAGTGAGGGACATGTGAGGTCCCTGTAAGGGCTGCACCTGTACGTGTAGCCTTATTCTTGTTGATAATTTTTTGTTCCACAATAGTTGTCCTACAAAAAGTCAAATAATAAATTAATCACACAACTCACTGTGCAATGATTTGACGTTTGAGAAATTGCACCACCCTTTTTAAAGGTTGAACCCCAACCTTGAGAGTCTCCACCAGCCTAACTCTAGAACTTTGTGAGGGAGGTAAATCGTAGGATGTGTCACAGCAAGTCAAGAAACAGTGGCTGCTTGTACACTGCGCCTACAAGGAGTCCAATTCCATTTCTCAGGAATCGAACCCTCACACTGCGACTGCAGCAAGGCATGAAATAACCTCACTCTTATCCTTTGCACCACTAGACTATGCCCTGGGAGGCTTGCACCACCCTTTTTGTGTCTACTGGTGGACGAATGTGAATTGCATGTTAGTTGATTAATGTAAAAAATAAGTGTGTAAATTTTCAAGAAATTCATTTGTAACCGTAAAAGATATTCATAAGTTGTTTAAAAAGAAAGAAAGGAAGAACATGTATCGTTACAAAGAATACAGGATTGAGGTTAGAGCCAAAATCAATCAACGAAAAAATAATTGATTACTACGTAATAAAAATAATGTATTAAATTCAATAAGAAACACAATGAATACTAAGTTTGTTTTTATTTACCTACTTGACATCCTCTTTGAAGTTGTCCTTTCCATTTGTCCTAATGCATTCCATGACTTTGACATGACGCATGCCTTTAAACTTGTCAATAGCATTAATAAAGAAAGATTTCAAGTATGGCATAATCGCATCATAGTATTTTTAGTAGTGCTTATATAAATACTATTTAACAGATAAGTAAGGCAAAATAAAAATAACACCAAGCAATTATAGAATGGTGTAATTGATATGAATCGATAACGGAAGCTAAAGCACTCAGGACATCATTTTGCACCATTTGTTTGGAGTTCTGAAATTTATACAACAAAGACAGATTATAGGAGAAACACGATTGTGTATTCTAACACATAGATATAAACTTCCATGTATATTTATAACAAAATATTTTATATTCTTCCTCGGGTGTACCTCAGAAATAGAAGCAATTTGTGTACTATTCCATCTAAGTAAAGCGTTAAAGTTTTTAGGATGTAATTTTCATTGAAAATAAAAATGGCTAATGCTTGCAAAATAGTACCTGATAATTTGGCTTTCGAATATTTATTATTAATCATTTGTGATTAATCCATGGCTTTAGTCTAAAATTTGTAATATGCTTAGTTAATATTAGACTTGGGTCATGTTGAACGAGAAATAGTTTTGATTATGGAGATAATTTTTGGATTAAAAAAAAACAAGTCAAAAGTTAATGGAACTATGGAAGTGTCTCAACTGAGATTTTAATTAATTTTAAAATATTATAAATTCTAATTTTTTTATAAATCTGAATAAATTTTCACAGAATTAATCATAAGAATCTTATTACAATTATGAAAGTTCAAAAGAGTTTGTCACTGTTAAAGGATAAATCTCACATTAAGTGAAAATGAAAATATAGACCAATTTATAAGAGTTTGTATCACTCTTAATAATGTTGATATTTTAATATGAAATCTCAAGTCTTAACATGAAATTAGATCTTATTAAATTTCAACAAGCAATTCAATTCTATTAAGACCAAAAAACGAGCACGCAAATTTCAAGATTGATTTGTTGAAAAGAGACCATCTTGCGGGGTATGTTAAGGAATAAATCACATATCAAGTAAAGATGAAAATATAGACTAACTTATAAGAGTTTGTATTACTTCTCTCAATAAAGTCAACCTATTTTAAATGGAACTCCATATAAAACAATTGCGTGGTTAAAAAGTAAGAAAAAATTATTAATCCATGTGCAAAATTATTTTATTAATAGACATGTGGTTAAAAATAAAGTTGAAAAAACATGAATTTTAAGTAATCTATATATTTGTCAAATAATATTGAATAAAAAAGAAAATAAAATATATTATTGTACTTTTTTTCATTATTAGCATTTGCCAAACGTATAATATAATATCTACTTTGACTTCCAAGAAAGGGTAGAAAAATGGGAAAAAAAAAGGTGATATTGTTCCTCCATTGGTCAAGATTATACATGCTATTATTTATTTTTCATAAAAATTAAAATGTTTAGAAGGTAAAATTTTTAGTGTTTGCTATAAAATACTTATAATTTAGTAATAGATTTTATTACCTTGAATGTGTACAATGTATGTACATCCATTGATATTAATGCACATAAGCAAACTTATTAATATGATGCAAATTTTGTATGCATAAGATATTGAAAGAAAAAAATTGAGTCATAATTTTTTGAGTCAATGAACTCCAAAATTTATTTCTCAACTTCATTTTACAAACTTTTTTAAGTGTAAACTATCTATTAAAAATATTTTTGTTAGAGAATGGCTTAAAATCGTAACGATAAAAAATTCAAAGTCTGTAATGAAATTAATTAATTTAATAAACAAACTCATACGCTTTTATAAAAAATTAAGGACATAAAAAGAGGCAAGTCAACAATGAGAAGATTGTAGGTACCAACTGTTTTACACAATAAGAAGATTGTAGGTACCGATTTTTTAAGTGTAAACTATCTATAAAAGATATTTTTGTAGGAGAATGGCTTAAAATCGTAAAGATAAAAAATTTGAAGTTGCTAATCAACTTAATTAATTTAATAAACAAACTCATATGCTTTTATAGGAAATTGAGGGCATAAAAAGAGACAAGTCAACAATGAGAAGATTGTGGATACGAGTAAAAAGGCATTATTACTCTCTCTCTCTCTCTCCAAATGAAATAGTGAAGTATGAATAAGGGTAAAATGGGAATAGAAGGAAAAAAAAATGAAATATGTTGACAATGGAAAATTACAACACGTGTCCAATATGAATAGTGCCCCAAATTAGGCTCTTTTATATTATAGTGATGGCTTAAAATCGTAAAGATGAAAATTTTGAAGTCGCTAATCAATTTAATAACAAACTCATATGCTTTTATTAAAAAAAAAAAATTGATGTAAAAAGAGTCAAGTCAACAATGAAATGATTGTGGGTATGATTAAGAAGGCCATATTACTCTTTCTCTTGCCAAATGAAAATTAATAGGGAAGTATGAATAAGGGTAAAATGGGAATAAAAGGAAAAGGCCAAAAAGATGATGATGATATGAAATTGCGACACGTGTTCGATATGAATAGTGCTCAAAGTTAGGCTCAAATTTTTCTATATAGTGATTTCCGCATTTGGAATCAATATTCACAAAAATCTATAGCTAGAGCCTCCAATCTTGAAGATCTACATAGGCATCTTCTTAATTTTACCTCCTCCAATAGATTTTTTTACAAGATCTTCTGCATTGATTGATATGACATATCTATGGTTGGTGCCTTTTAATCAACTTATTAGTTTACTTTACAGATTTAAGGCCTAGGTTATATGGTGTTTGCTTTTCAGAGTCATTAAATTGCCCTCTAAACCTAGGATTGCAGAAATGACAATTAGGAGAAGACGTTTCAAGCGTCAAAATGAGGGCACATGTCTTTCTTTCAACCCCGAGATCTATTGATCATGTCGCCGATTTAAATATAGATATATAGTTGCTTTGATAGAAGTATATGTATATACTTATTCTTATACAAATACAAATACTTAGATACTTTAGTATCAGAACATATATGTAGTTAACTCGTATTGAATACTTACTCTTGAATACTGCTGTTTATAATTACACTTCATGTTCCTTGATATCATATTTTTAGGTTTTCTAATAATGAAGAATTTGGTGTAACTTTATATTCTTACACAAATATAGATATTTAGAAACTTTATTGTCAATACATATATGTAGTAACTCTTATTGAATATTGAGTGTTTGTATTTACACTTATTTACTAGCATTTGAAATTACACGTTATCTTTCTCAATTTCATATTTTTAGGTTTTGTGATAAGAAGAATTTGGTGTAATTTTATTAAATGCGTGAGAAATTATAAATGGAGTTTGAAGATTGATAATTTTTTTGTTAAAATGGGTAATTAGTATTAAGGATAAATAAGGGGTATATATTAACTCTTTCCAGAAAATGGGGATGCTGGGACTAATTTTCCTTAAATATTTACCTTAATTAGAAGAATCTTCTAAATTGCTTTCTTATCCCAACATCAATAAACATAATTTGGTGTAAGGGCCCACATGAGTATGGTAGGTTTCTGTTTCTATGTCAATTGGATTGTTAACTTGGATCTTTGTCCTATTCAAATTTAAAAGTTCAAAAATTAATTTTTAGTCGATTTTGATAAAATATTTTATTAAAAAAATAATAAAAATTGTGAATTCTTCGAACTTTCAAATATTTAACCAAATTTTTACACCTTTATTGTAACTCTTCAAATCTGAGTTGAATTTTCCATTTAACATATTTGATCGGTTTTGCAAACAATGAAATATGATTATTATTATTATTTTTTAAAGATCATAAAATGAAGGATAAAGATAGATGGCCAGAGCCACATGGGCACAGACCCACCAACAAGAGGGGGGAGGCGGGGGCACATTGCCCTAGCCATCAAGCACAACCACAAAATGAATCATTTTTAGCTTAGATTGATTTTTTTTTTTTTTTTACCCTATTTCATAAAACAAAGTTCACTAAGCCTTGTTTCGTTTGAATTAAAATTTTAAATCGAAATCATAAACTAATTTTAATCACACATTTTATAACATTCATAACTTTTCAATTATACATTTTATCAATTTTTATCAAAATCTACTAAGAATCTGATTTAATCTATACAAAAGAGGGGCAAAGTGATTCACACAAATCCACAAATTTATGATAAAAAATTTGTTTGAATTATCCTGTTTAAAAGTTTAAACTTTGGGAGTCTAAATTGTCAAAAAAAAAATAAAATTTTAGAAAGACAACACATTTATTTTATTCAAATTTAGAAATTGCTTGAAAGTGACTAATTTGAAAATCACTTTTGTTTTACGTTCATTTATTTCAACCACACATTCTTTAAAAATGAATATATTAATTTTTATGTTTCTCCATAAAATTTTTCTACTTTTTAACCACGTAATCTCCTAAAATTAGTGATAATGAATATTGAATCAAATATTTGGGGTACTCTCTTACACGTATTAACCACATCATTTGAGAACTTAAAATGTTAGAGATTAGAATAGTTATTTATTTAAATTCAATTTTCAATAATTATATAATCATGTGATTCGATAAATAATTAGATGTTTCAAAATGTTTCCTCTATAATATCCGGTAGAATTAAAAAAAAAAATCTTAATTTTTTTCCTCATGGAAATTAAAGAAAACAAAATAAATTTTCAAAATTTAGTCTTCCAATATATGTTTCTTCGAATGAAATATATTGAGCACCTCCTTGCTCATTAAAAAAAGAAAAAAAAATGATAAGAAATTTAAGAGAGGCCTTACCTAAAGAAAAATTCAACCACATAGCAGCCCTATGACATGTTTATTAGTATAGATTAAATATTAGCCAACAATAGGGATTTTAAGTAGCGGCTCGTCCGATTAGTGAGACAAGCTAATGAGCAGCAAGCATATCGAATTAGATTGTCTGTAATTTGTTCGTGAAATGAAAATCACTAAAAAATATTGGTGAGCCACTAACGGCTCACGAGTCGGCTCATGCGATTGGCAGAGGTGAGTTGAGTGATTCGACTTGACCTATTTAACACCCCTACAGATAATGTTAAGAAAGATGATGCTACAAATTTGTTCATCATACTATTTGTTCATTTCAAACGCTACATACGAAATATGAACGCAAATTATTCTTAAAACAATTTGAATGGCATAAAACATATACTAAAAATATGACATAAATTCATAAGTTTGGACGGTAACATATTTACTAAGGAAACAAAACAAAAGGTACAAATGCTATTACATTATTTGTAAATTTGTATTTATTTTCAAAATAATAAATAAATTAAAGTAAATATAACTTGTAGAAAACTAATAAACTCTGTCACCCCCCAACTTATCTTAGCAGTTGGAAAATTCACCGTCACCCTACGCCGTCCTTTCGACACCTTCTGCAATTCTGTCCCACTCCCTGAACCTCAGTCCACTTGCCTGATTTTTAACAACTTATCATCTCCTATTCTCTCTCTATATCTATATCATTCTCTCTCTGAAGAGCTCACTGAAATGTGGTGGTGGTAACTCAAGATTGCTGCTTGTTTGTAACAATTTCACAGCCACCTCCTTCATCTTCATCGCCATCGTCGCCATCTTCATCTAGTGCTGATTCTTGCTGGGGCTCCGCTTGCAGAGGAAGTGACCATTGCTGCTCAGGAACCGCCATTAATGGCACCACTGGATTCTCAGGCTTCGATATATTGTACCCAGGATCGATCGATGAAGATTCATTCTTGGCTTTCTCTTTGTATATTGCATCGAGCTGTTCGAAATATGGGCATGTCTTTGAATCTTCAGGTCTTTTTTTGTTGCTCTCTTTCACTTTCTTGAAGTACTTGTTCATGTTCTCCCATTTCTCTTTGCACCTCTTTGCGCTCCGGTTGTAGCCAATTTTAGCCATGACGGATGATATCTCCTCCCACAGCGTCCCCTTGGGCCCGTTTTCTTGGTACTTGAGATCAAGATCAGTTCGGAACTTGATGAGAGCTTCAACTTCAGCTTTAGGCCACCGGGAAGAGCTAGCAAGAATGAAGCTTTCGCCACCACTATCGGTTTTAGGAGTGTCGATTCTTACTGGTGTTGCTTCTGCTGTTGATGGAACTGGTGGAGGTGCTGGCGGAGCCGGTGATTGCTGTGGTGGCGCCAATGGTGGAGATGGATTGTGGGGCACTTGTACCATTGGGATTTGCAAGTTTTGTTGTCCAGTTATCTTTTGCAAGAATGCAATAACTGCTGAATCTTTAGCTGCAGCAATTGATCTTTCTTGGACTAAAAGTTCATGCTCCTTGTTCATTTTCGTCATTTCTTGAACTCTCCAAGCTTCCTCTCTAGCGATTCGATCCATTTCGCGTTTTTCGAGCGTTTCTAAAAATTTCTCCTGCATTTCTTCCTGCTTCTCAGTTACATCCTTCATTAGTCTCTCGAAATAGCCCACCCATTTCTGCTTCTTCCTGTACCGCCTCTGAATATCCTCGTCAGACGAAGTTGAGGAAGAGGTTGATATCGATAGATGGCTAGTCGATATTTTCGAACAAGAAGGCGGAAAAGTATGAGCTTGAGGAGGATTTGTCGTGTGCATTGTTGGTGGCTGTGAAATTTGGGATGACAAATTCATTGGAGTATTAGTACCTTGTGGGGCAGTGCTTAGAGGGCTAACATGGGCTGCAAATGGCGGATTTATAGTAACGAGGGGCGGTGGCACCGCCACCACCTGAAGTGGAGGAGCTAGTAGCGGCGGAGGATTATGTTCAAGAGCTTGTAATTGATCGAAAAACCTATAAGTTTTGTCATCTGGTTTTGAAGATCGACCTTCTTTAGTTCTTTTGTGGTACTTGTACACATTCTCGAATTTCTCTTTGCATTTCTTGGGGTTTCTTTGATAGCCAAGCTCCGCCATTTTCCTGCAGATAAAATTTCCGAACAAAAACACAATCCTGTGTTCTTAAGCCATCTTAAGTTCATCTATACATATTTTAAAAAAAAAAGAAAGAAAGAAAGAAAGAAAAAAAAAATACCCATAAAATCTACGAAATTAATCGATCAGATAAAAGTTGAGAAACTACTCCAACCAAATCACGGTGCAAGAACTTTTATGTAGATTTGGCTGAATTATATTGAAAATCTGGAGAGAAACTTGAAGATGAAGATAAAACAATCTTCTGACTTCATTGCTATAATTAGCAACAAAGAGCCAAAACTGAAAAACGAAAACCCGGAATTTTATATTCCTTAAGAACTGCTGAATTTTTGGGAACTGAACTGAAAGGTAATGACCCTCCAATTCAATCAGAAAAAGCAATAATTCAATGAAATTATGATCCAGAAATGCCTTTTACAACAAACATAAGAAGATTAATTTGAAGTCTACTTGAATGTAATGAGGTTCAAAAATTTATGTGAACAGATCCTCGACCATTTCTTGGATGCCTATACCTAGCCGAGGATCGAGCACAAATCCCGAGTTCGATGTTCTTGATGTTCATTTTGTGTGTTTTTGCATAGGAATATTCATAATTATTACCTCGAAACTTCTTCCCATAATGGACCCTTGAGACTTGAGTCCCTAAAAGCAACGTCCATATCAGATCGAATTTTCAAAAGGGCCAGTGTTTCTTGCCTCGGCCACCGGTTTCCGCCACCGCCACCGCAACTCCTCTCACCTTCGTCAATTCCCAACTTATCTTCCTCCACAAAATCACCGCTGCCAAGCCCAACTTCACCACCACTGTCATTACCCTTAACAGCGGCTGCGCCGCCGCTTGAATCTCCAAGCATGATGAAGAGGAGTTCCAGTTCCAGTCTTCTTGCTAATTACAGATGCAAAATAAAAAATAAAATAAAATAAAAAAGATGGTGATTTCTGCAGGTTTTATCAAGATCAGGTGTGGTGAATTTATTAATTTAGTTGTGTGGGATCTGCCTTTCAATCTCACACCGTAAATTAATAAATTAAAAACAGAATATTTTTCTTTTTCTTTTTTTTCTATGTCAGCTAAAGAATCTTTTCCCTTTTTTTTCGTCTCTTTGGTAAGAAAAATTTTAAACAAAACTTGAAAGTTCACACTGTAACCTGAACAGGTGGACAGATGTGTATGTGTGTGTGTAGGTGTTTGTATAGAGAGAAGAAATAAGACAGCTCCAGATATGGACAAGTGTGATAGTAATATGTCTGTCCATCTAATTTCGAATTGACTGAAATACCCCTAACATGTCAATATTCCATTCTCCTTTAATCATGGATGTTAATCTAACTAAAACATTGTGATTGATCTAGGATGATTTTATTTTGATTTGTTGATTTGACAAAAAAGCCCTTGGTTAATTATAAGTGAATCATTTATAATTTAATTGCCTCTATCATTTTAGTTTTTGTGTTCGAGTTCGTATTTAAGCTAAAGGGTAATCAGCGTAAGATGTCCTCATCTTTTCAATTTCGATATTTGGCCCTCAAATCGATTTTTCTTTGTGCACATCTTTACTATCAATTTTTTTATTTTTTATTTAAAAATTTTTTTTTTAGTTAAACATTGTAAAATGATGAATTTAGCCTCCTCTTTAAATAAACAAAAAGAAAAGAAACAAAATAAATAAATAATTGCAGTCAAAATTTTAAATATTTTCAAGAAGTTGTTGAGTCAATCATAAAAATGTAGCAATGAATTACAGGTAAATGTAACTATCATTAAATTAACTTGAAATTATAGCTGTCTTATCTTTTATTTATAATTATTTAATGTGTTCATTAATAAATCAATTAAAGATGGATAGATGGATTAATATCAGATATAAAGAAGATTTAGGTATCATTTTGGTCACTGATTATCATATAAATTTAATTAATGGGCAATTATTTATTGTGTGCATCAAAGATAAGTCTTAGCAGTGGTTTAATGAGTACATACTTTTTCATTTATAACATAATTATAGGACTAATTTATTAAGATAATTACCTTTTTTGATTATTTTTTCTCATAAATAATTCGATACATACCTAATTTATCCTGTGTGGATCCAATATCACATGTATTAACGTGCCATGTCTAAATTATACAGCTTTCTTAAAAACTCTCTCTCTCTCTCTCTCTCTCTCTCTCTCTCTCTCTCTCTATATATATAATTCATTTGGTGCACATTATTTGGGAAAATAACTCATTTTTTCCATCAAATCAGCCTATAATATTTGATTTGAACACTCTAAGGTAGGACCCATGATTTGATATTTAAAATGCATTTTTGTTGGAAAAATGTGGATCAAACGGTATATATAACTCTAAAGGATAGTTTAGTGGTCATACCTTGAGTTTGCTCCCCATTAGTCACCAGTTCGAATCCTCTCAGGACCACTAAGGTGAGTACCCGATTATAAATTTCAGGACTCCATGGAATTAGTCAAGATACACTAAGCTGGTCCGAACACTCACGATATATATAAATATATATTTTATTTTATTTTTTTCTAAGAAATATCAATATGAATTTCTATAATGTTTAAGTAGAATTATGTTTAATCTCCTTTCTAGAAAAATTTCAATACAAATATATTTTTAGTATAATTTAATAAAGATGATTATAGAGACACTAGCAGAGCTAGTCGTATAGTATAGACTATCACGAATAAAGGAATCTAGCCTCAACTAAAATTAAGAAAAAATGCATTAACTAAATTTGCAATCTTCATCTATTTGATTCATTCGCAGTCCTATTGTAAGATACTATGAAGTAAAACAATTTATATTCCATTTTTATATCTCGAAATGTTACATATTTAGTTTCGAAGAAGGAAGATAAAGATTCTTTTTGTCAATTTTTATGACTTGATTTAACGACATTTTACATTTTTAGATTCTTTTTATACTTTTGTAAATCTTTACACTAGTAGTGAAATTTTATCATATTACTTCAAATGCAAAAAATTTGGTAGCACGTCATCCAAAGATTGGAATTTATTTATTTATTTATTTTTCATTTTTAGTCAAGATTTTGGACCAATTTTGTTTGTTTCCTAAAGAAAAAGTTATCTTAACAAATATAAACGAGATTACTTTACGAGAAAGAGAAAATAAAAAAGATAATAATAATGTCTTTCTAAAATAGAATTCATTGAAATTGCTGGAAATGTGCAGATTCAAATTCAAAACCGAGTTTGTGTGGCGTGGTAACATCAAATATGAGGATATGCACAATCAGTCTTCGACGGTGAGATATATGAAGTTCTGAAAAGATTTTTACAGTTGATGAAATCGATATTATGGCTAAATTTCTGATCTTATTCATTGTTTATTTATGATATAGGATTTTATATTCGGAAGTTATACTTAATTTTGTTATATAACCTGCGTTGCCAGATTTCATTTCATGAGTAGTGTAAATGTTTCAGTTAAAATTTCAATTCTAATTCATTGTTGATTTCTTGTATTTGATTTCACTTTCAACAATTATACGTAATTAAGATTTATGACCTACCTCGCTAGATTTCTGATCATGATGTAGAAATTTAAATTTTACAAATATATTAATTCAATCCGGTGATCGATCTGACCAGGATATGTTTGAAAAGATCGAAAATGTAATAGATATTGGTCTCCTTTCTTGCAATAATTTCGTGTTTGCCCACACTGTTGGGTAGAAAAACCAAGTAAAGCAAAGTACTACTTGCATAACAGAGGTCATAAACATGCTTCAATTTCTTGTCGAAGCCTCCGACCCTCCACTTGCAAAAGAGGCTTTAGGAATCCCTAGTTAGGATGATTCAGAAGTGAATTACCTAAATGGTCACTAAACTTTGTAAAATGTTTCTGTTGATGTCAAAATTAGCAAGGCTAATCTTAAACTAACTTTAAGAAAAAATGGTGATTTATTATTGAAAAAAGACCACAAAATATGTTTAGAGAGTGTAATTATCCCTTGAGTTGTTGTATGAAAATCACTTGCCCTTTACAAGAGTCCTATTCAACTATTTATACATAATTTTCATCCGACATTACATCAAATCAATCAAATTAGCAACAGTACCAATCTCAGACCTCGGATCGTCGGATTCTCTTGTGATTGGTCGATGAGGCCGGTGGCCATATGTCAATGTTTTCCCCAGGTAATGATGACCTGCAAGGGACTGAAAGTTGAGAACTTAGGATTGGTTGTTCCGGGCGGTGATGACGTCACCTGTGGCAAGTGTATTTGATTGATAGGGTAATGTAACAGGGGGTAATCATGATATTTTTTTGAGATAATGACGGGATTGTTCCACCTGGGAGTAAGGACCGAACTCACATTTAACAGAGGTGTGGTTAGTGAACTGTTTTTATTAGATCGGAGTTCGGATGTCAACAGTTTCTATGGGATCACTGAACTTTAAAAATCTTCAATTCATCACTGAACTTTGCAAAGGGTTTTCACGAGGTCGCTGAACTTTAAAAATCACCTAATTCATCACTAAATTTTGTAAAAGATTTTTACGGGGTTACTAACTTTAATGACCGTGTGAAAACTTTTTGTAAAGTTTAGTAACTCTTGGAAAACTTTTTTCAAAATTCAATGATGAATATAGTGATTTTTAAAGTTTAGTGGCCGCGTGCAAAACCTTTTGCAAAGTTCAGTGATGAATTGAGTGATTTCTAAAGTTCGGTAATCTCGTAGAAACTTTTTGTAAAGTTCAATGACCATATGGATAATTCACTCGATGATTCAAGGATGTCTTTTGCAAAGATCGAAAATGTAATAGATATTGGTCTCCTTTCTTTCAATAATTTCGTGTTTGGCCACGCTGTTGGGCAAAAAAACCAAGTAAAGCAAAGTACTACGTGCATAAACAGAGGTCATAAACATGCTTCAATTTCTTGTCGAAGCCTCTGACCCTCCACTCACAAAAGAGGCTTTAGGAATCCCTAGTTAGGATGATTCAAAATGAATTACCTAAATGGTCACTGAACTTTGTAAAATGTTTCTATGGGATTACTGAACTTTAAAAATTTTCAATTCATCACTGAACTTTACAAAGAGCTTTCACGAGGTCGTTGAACTTTAAAAATTTACTAATTCATTATTAAATTTTGCAAAAGGTTTTTACGAAGTTACTAAATTTAATGACCGTGTGGAAACCTTTTGCAAAGTTCAGTAACCCCCGAGAAACTTTTTGCAAAGTTCAGTGATGAATATAGTGATTTTTAAAGTTTAGTGGCCGTGTAAAAACTTTTTGCAAAGTTCAGTGATGAATTGAGTAATTTCTAAAGTTCGGTAATCCCGTAGAAACTTTTTGCAAAGTTCAATGACCATTTGGATAATTCTCTCGATGATTCAGGGATGTCTTTTTCTCCATCCACTTCAGGTCTCTTCAAGATCCAATCATTTTGAAATTGAAGTTGGGGGAGGACAATGGGAGCTGGAGTTTCTCGGATTTAATCGGTTGACGTGGTTTGTGGTGACAAAACAATGGAATTCTTTTTGGCTTTCTATTGGGATTCCAAATTTCATAGGGTTCACCATTTCATGAAGTTTGAAGTTGCAATTATGGCTGTATTGTGAAGGTTAGATATAGTGCTCCTAAAGGTTATTTCTTGAGTCATATTTACTTGTTTGGTTCTCTTCAGCATGGAAAAAAGTAGAAAAAGGGTTGCTTCCATAGAGTTCAATTCTCCATTGCAATGGAAAGGGTAAATGTTTGGAATTTTTGGGGTGTGATTTGGGGTGGGGGTATGTGTAGTGTTTGACATGTCATGTTTGGTTAAGTGGTCGTAGCTTTTTCTTTGACTAGTGATAGGATTGAATAGATTTTTTGGTTATCTATTTTACTATGTATATTGTAGTAACTTTGGAATTAAAAATTGAAATATAAAATTGAAATATTAATTTTAATTGTAGTGATGCGTGTAATTTCCTCTTAAAAAGGAAAGCCCCTAGATGTACCATCATGGATGGATCTAGAGTAGGGATAGCAACGGGACGGATTAAAGGCCAAAGGGGACGGGGCAAATTTCTGCCCGTTAAAATTTTTTTTTTTTAACATTTTCAAATTTTCAAATTATGTCATTATTAGATAATAAAATACAAATTAAAAATGAGTTTTTAACGGGTGACTTATCTAGAAATAAAATTATTTTTTATCCTTTTTTTTCCTTCACGGGGGGCATCCTCGCCCACCCCGCCCCCCAACCCTTGCAAGGAGGGTTTTTTTTCCTCATTCTGGGCGGGGCGGGTTTTTTTTTGCTATCACCAATCTAGATGAATGCCCATTTAAGTTTTTCAAGGTAATTCTTTTATTTGATCAGTTAAAAAAAATGGTGTGTAAATTGAATTATTATTATTATTATTATAACATATTAGCTCAACTTAAAAAAAAAAAAAATTAGTTCGATTTTGGATCAGCCCTTCTGTACAATGGAATTAAAGTAGATATTTGTTGACGTTTGTACAAACGATACAAACCGAACACTGTGGATGAAAAAATATATATGTCTTAGATATTTGATTTTTCAGTACATTGGACATAAAGAATAGTTTTATAGAAAACAAGAATATTAAGAATAACAAGAGAAGAAAATAGAAGTGGCAGAAAGCGAGATTTCCATCTATTTCTAAATGTAAACAATTATCCCTCTCTACATTTGATGTTAATACACCTCTCCAAAGAGCTAAAATATACCACAAGAGTCACATTTATTTATAATTACAGTCATTCACTTGAGTCCAAGTGAAAATAGGTGAAAGATCGAAAAAAAGATGGAACATGTGCCTAAGCACCTGTTCTAAAGTGAACTATGAGTAGACGTCCTTCAGCATATAGGAATACTGGCATGTCGCTGTCAAGTCGCCTACTCCATCACGGCGGCCCTAACTTGTTCTCCTTGATCCTCCATCATTTCGAACCTCCTCGAATGATTCAAAGACTCCTGAAAACTCTTTTAGACCTCCTACAATGTCAAAAAATGACATTTATTAGAAAATCTTCCATCGTGGTTTTCACATTTTCTAAAAATCTAATTTAATATTATTAAATAATAATTTGTCTTTATATAATAAGGAAATAAATATTACACCAGCAAATCTTTTTGTTTCTTAAAGAAACAGTTTGAAATCACTTAATTGGTTGACATGAATTTCTAGATTCGTGAATTTATCAACATCCAGTTTGTTTAAAAAAAAAAAAAAAACTCTTGCTGTCGATTATGATTTTGTATAATAAAAAAAATGGAATTATGAAAAATCATTTTCTTGTTTATACTTTTTTTTTTTTGGGTACAAAATTATGAGCATCTTTTTTAGTAATTATATGTAACACTTATATTGAGATAATTAACGACATCTAATATTTTTTATGAACCTTCGCTTCTTACATTTTGCACATTTTGTGCTATTAGTTTTTTTTTTTTTTTTTTTAATATGAATTAACTCAATGGGATATATTTTGGTACTTACCGGAAATTTATCCCTTGAAAATAAGCACTCCCACTTGATCCACACCATAAGGCTATTTCTTTTTACATAAAAAGTTGTAACTTAAATTGAAGTGTAATTCACAATTTAAATTATTTAAATTATTTAATTTAATTTTAAAATTGACTAAATTCATAAAAGTTTTAAGTTTTAAATATTTTACGTTTTTCTATTTAACATAATCATACCCACCATACTGAAAAATAATTCAAAATTAAATAGAAAAAGACCATTTATCCAACTCCATTGGAAAATATATGGTTATAAATCATCGATCGTAAAAAAAATTTGATGTGAATTTTACTGATGCAAGTAATAAATCCTAATTTTGGTCGATTTCACTCATATGAAATATACCAAAGAATGGACCAACTCTTAAATAATGCAAATAAGTGGACCCGATATTAGGGCTGTCAATGGATCGGATATGGATCGGATCTGCTCAAATTCGATTCGATCCATTAAGAATAATCATCCGATCCGATAATCCGACGGATATTTGAATGTTAAATCAAAATCCAATTAACTACGTTATTGAATGTCGAATCCGATAACTCGATCCAAAATTGAAAAATTAGAAAAATAAAATTTTCATTTATTTTTTTCATTAAAAATCTAACCTCAACGAGATTTTAATTATTTATTTATTTTAAAAAAAATATCTGAACTATCTTGATTGGCTCACTCATTAAATTAGAAGGCCAAAATCAAATTTTTTTATCCAAGAAATGCTCATTTTAACTCCTATTAAAAGAGATCCCTCTTGAAATGTTTTAGTGATATTCCAATGTGAGATACTAGCTTTTTAAAGGATTCTCCTCTTTTAATAATTTAGTGATCTTCCAATTTGGGATACTAACCATAATCATTTGTCAATTCTAAATGTTTGCTAATTTACTTTATTATTTTCATTAAAAACCATAGCCTCGATAAGATTTTAATTGTATACAATATCAATTTGAACAAAGTAAATTATTTTTGACATATTAATTATTAGTTTTTTATGTTATAAAACAAATTACTATAGTAAATCTAATCAATAAATTAATTATTAGTTTTATCTTATTTTAATTAATAAAAAAAATTAAATCTCATCAAAGTTTTCAATTAAAACTATTATACTATTATATAATACCATTTAATATTTAAAAATTATGTGTAAAGTATAATATAATTTTCAAAATGGTTAAAACAGTGTCATAAATTATGCGATATTATGAAAAATATAATATATTAATATAATAAATCAAATCGGGTTGTTATAGAATTGGATTGATCTATGTCCATATTTGATTCATTTAGTTAATGGATTATCGGATTCAGATCTCAATTGGATTATCGGATTGAAACCCTAAATTCATCTCTCATTAGTTTTATCGGATTCGATTTAAAATCCAATCCATTGACAGCCCTACCGATATTATGTATGCTATTCAATGCACCAATCAACAATAATTATACACTAATTTGAATGAAAGCACAATTATTATATTATTTTTCTCCGTTGAAAATTGAAATATTTTGAATACATATAATTATATAAATGGTTTTGACTCACTCTCTAAATTAAAATATTACTTAAAGAGTCTATTGAAACATAATTTTGAGAATTGACTCTTTAAAATATAGAGTAAATTATATTTAAATAATTAATTGGAGATGCTTACACTGTTAGCATCATACATAGAAGATAAGAGGGAAATTAATAAACATTTATAGAAATTTTTAACAATTAAATTATAGAAATATAACCTTTATATTATCTATATTTGTCTACAATAATTGTAAGATTTATTAGTCATTGTTTTAATACTTCAATTGTAAATATCAGAACATAGTTCGACAAAGAGAAAGTTGGCATTAGATACGATCTTTTAATAATGAAAAATTATATTTACACTAGCTTTTTTTATATTTGCATTATATTTTAATTGAGTTTAGGGTCCTCAATCTTTTGAGTGGAACTCATGAGTCATTAACTTTTTTCGACTCATTTCTATCATTTACCTTTCATTAATTAGTAAACATTGTCTATAATAATGGTATTGTCTAAAAACTCCCAACGGATAGAGTAAATGACTCATTCGATTATCATATTTTTACAAAAATAATAAATACAGAAGCACGACAAAGTATGTTTTCTTTATCAAAGTACACAAACAGAATATTTTGATAATTATCATGATCAAGAACGAGATATATTAATGAACAAAAGGAAAAAGATAAAGTTTGATGAAAATAAAAGTTAGGAACATAAATGTTACAATGAGCAATGTTGAGGACCTTTATGTATAATTTTAATGTGATCACATAATAAAAAGTATATTGTGAATATATTATCCTTTATAGGTGGATCCCTATTTTATTTAAAAAATGTTATAATTCAGGGAATATGGTTAGGGTTAAATTTATCTCGACGTAAATATAAAATTTATAATACTACAAACTGTTAGTAAAAAGAAGTGGTATTGAAATATTCATAGATAGACATCAAATGGTAGATATTATCCAGCCAAGACAAAAACTTCAGTTTCAGAGGGTAAATATATCTTGTTTCCATAAATATTAAATATTTTTATTGAAAAAAATTATTTTACAATCAATTTATTTGAACAAAACAAAAAAAAAAAAAATTAAAGTCCCTTCTTTTACTACGCTCCTAATCTCTTACTAGGTCCCCTGTCCCACCCCAAAAAATTTAAAGAAAATAAATTGAAGGCAAAAACACTATAGAATGGACTAAGCCCTAAATAATTCAAATAAGTGGACCCCCAATTTGTATAAACTATTCAATACACCAACCAACAATAATCACACACTTATGGGAATGAAACCCACATTCTTACAATGTTATCATTACGTGTAAAAGTTAGATGAGAAACAGCTAGGGAAATCAATAAATTGGGGAGGGTAAACATATAATTAGGCATAATATGAAGAAATTGGTATATGAAGTTTGGAAAAATCTCCATGTACAAGGCTTGTACAGGGGTTGTCACATGGAGGTAGACCCCACATGTGGAGTCCACCCCTATGTGTGTGCACCTGTACAGACTTTGTGCAAAGGGGCTCGTGCAGGTAGCACATCTCATAAAGTTTTGACTAGGACTACAAAAGAAATATGGAAATTAAGAAATTTTGAACAATTCTGTCTTTAATTGTATAAATAGACAAAGAGTATAAGTATCCTTTTATTAAAATAAATACACTTTAATGTCAAAAATAGATGAAAATCATTCAAAATGACTTTTTTGCTCACATAATTAATAGGTTGAGAGAGTTGAGTGAAGAATATTTGTGCACAAGGACCGCACATTAGGGATTATTTGAGCCAATTTCCCCAAAAATATTTATAAAGCATGCAAACAGTATGAGAAGAAACCATCAATGATCATATAAATGCGCTGTTTATTAAGGATAAGATATGATAAAAAGTAGGGATATGAGTGCGATAAGTAAAAATTGAGGATCTTTGATGCAAAACTATCGTGGCAATATAAACTCCAATTTAAGAATACCAAAAATATTATTTGTACATCATTTTTTTTTACATTAATTTTCACACTTCCTCACAAAGGTGGGGTCCACGATTATTTTAATCGCGGACCTTGCATGTGTGTGTGCTGTTAAAAAATGTGTGAAAAAAAGCGTACGTGTAGAATGGTTGTAAGAATAAAAAGATTGAGGGGTAGTATGGTATATAGATATAAACACCATGTCAGCATGTTTGATACACGATGTTATATTAGAATGGATAGAGCTAAGGTAAATTAATGTGTATGGTTACTCTACTATGTCTATATTAGAATATGTATTTCAAAATAAAAAATATAATTTTTTTGTTTGCTAAGCTTGAAAATAGTAAAACTAGTTCAGTAACTTTGTGTCCACAGACATGTTAAATCTTAGTTTTAATTATTTTTTAAAATGGGAAAATTTCATATGTAAGAATTTTAATAAGATTTATTTCAAAATTTAGAAACAATGTTTAAAACTTCAAAAATTTGATATTAATTAAATTTTATTAATGAAATAATTAATTAAAAATATATTTTACCAATTAAATGTATATTTCATTAATTAAATGTATTAAATTCACAATTCTATACTATTTGATCACAGATTATCTCTTAATCGCCATAAATTATTTCTCGACCACAAATAAAAATTTAATAGGGTCACAAATTATTTCACAGTCACAATTCAAAAATTTTATACGTCACAATTTATTCATCGTTCACAAATAAAAAAGTTTGTACGTCAAAAATTTTAAAATTTTATAAGTTACAACTCAAATTTTAAGTCACATATTAATTATTGGTTATATAATATTTATTGGTCACAAAATATCCAATTTAATGGTCACAATCTCAAATAATTGGTCACATATTATTTATTGGTCACAATCAACCAAATAATTTGTGACCATCCACCACTATTTGTGACCATCACCTCACCACGACATCACACATAGCACTGTTGTCAAACACCGTCAGAGCAACACCCACCATCTCATGACAACAAGTTTACACCATTGCACATCATCAGAGCCACCACTACACCACTGCACACAGCACTACAAACACACATCACTACCGCACCCACCGGAGCTTTCCGTTCCAACCTCCACCTCCACCTCCAAATCATCACTATCAATATCAACATGATCCACCAGAGCTCTCCATTCCCACCAAATCGCATCGACTGTAGCCGCAGTGGTATCATCGCGACGGCTATGAACGACCACTGCCATCATCGCTGCCGCACAACCTCACCAAATCCAATCACCACCACATTACCTAAACCATCGCCGCCAAAACTACCACCACAACCACACATCACCAAATTCAATTGACTAATAGCACTACAACACTATCCAAAACCAGATCCCATCAACTATAGTCATAGCAACATTACCGCCACAATTGTGAACCACCACGTCATTAGCACTGCCACGAACCACCAACACCATCAAAAATGCCTGCAAACGGTAAACATCGTCGCTCAGTGCAGTAGAGAGATGGTTTTTGTGTGTATTGCGATAGAAAGACGACATCATTACCATATCGCGTGACGGCATCATTGGCAATGTTCTCTGGCGATGGCTTCTAGTAGTTGCAATAGAGAGAGGATAGAAGGTGGGATAGAGAGACAAGAATAGACAACAGAAAGGATGAAAATGATTAGGGTTTTCGGGGTGGATAGTTATGGGTCATATGAGATGAATATGTAATTTTGTAATATAATTACTAATATTTAAAATTTTAATTATTATTTGCGTTTTGAAAAGAAAACTTGTAAAACTTAATTTTGAATTGGGAAATTTAAAATACTTGTTCGCTGTAATTTCCACTTTTAAAATTCACTCTTACTTGATCATCACAATTCTATCAATTACGTTTACAAGGTAGATAAGAAACAAAGATTATCTATATAAACTATCCAGGGATATATTAGTAAGAAAGTAAAATAATTAGCGGCCGGGGAAGTAAGGTTGGTAGGCATAAACATCAAAGGCACAATTGGCACAGCTTATATTTTGTCCATATGCATGAGCGAGATAGAGCTGAATAATATTAATACATACGTAATTGATGATGGGAAGACTACTCACATTTTCTCTATCTATGAATGGTATACAACCATTCCTCTCTCTCTCTCTCTATGTCATATACGTTTTTTTTTTTTTTTTTTTTTTTT